>NC_136348.1:1774863-2374863 GCF_964198595.1 Lampetra fluviatilis | reverse complement strand
CTGGGATTTATCTTCTTGGTTCTTTCGGTAAAGTCACGTAGAAGGGAAGTAATAAAATAATAAAAATAAAACATAATTAAAATGCAGCCACAACGCAAGCAGCCGTCCTCAGGTGAAGAACGAAACACCACCAAGCTTGGAGCGTATATTTAAGCTGGGTTGGAGGGGGGAGGTTGGAAGAAGAGCGCCTTGACAAAATAATTTGCATATCAAGAGGATTTTAGCATATATATGGTAAATGCGTAGGAGGTGGGGGGGGTTTCAAAGTCATATTATGTCCGTGCATTATGCAGGACCAGCAGCATCAAAGGGAGGGGATGGGGGTAGCATTAACAAAGGGATGGAATGTTAATAGTATGTAGCTGCAGTTACTAAACAACCACGTAAAAAAGACCGCAGTCCACTCACTGGCATTGACAAAATATCTTGTATTCTCCACAGCGAATGGATTCTTTGCTCCCCTGCCAGTCTCCTTTCACCACTCTCCCATTGACATATTTCGTTGCTTCCTCTTAGTATCTTTCACGCGAAGGTCAATGGTATAGAGTATAGCAGATTGTATAAATAGTATAAAATTGTAATGTTTAATACAATGTATACGGTAATATACAGTATCGTAAATGTATAGTGAATATACAGCAATGTGGTATACAGTAGGATGGGTAGAATAATATTATAGTCGAAGGTATAGAGTGGTGTATAGTAATACAGTATATAATTTAATGTTGAGTTTGTCTATGGTAGTATATAGTACGGGGTAGACCCGTGTGATGTAAGAGAAAAAAGTTTAGCTAGAAGCATATTATATGTTTTGCGACGTAGAATTGTAATGTATTACTTACTTTTAGTAGCTCAGCTTATTGGAAAGTATAGTTAGTATACTGATGATACTATGTAGTTTATACTTTCGTTTTTTACGTGGTTGTTTATTAACTGCAGCCACATACTATTAACATTCCTTCCCTTTGTTAATGCTACCCCCATCCCCTCCCTTTGATGCTGCTGGTCCTGCATAAAGCACGGGCATAAGTAGTACTAATCACATACCTGCATTTCCCATAGTCTCTCCCTTTGATGCTGATAATCCTGCATAATGCACGGGCATAAGTAGTACTAATCACATACCTGCATTTCCCATATCCCCTTCCTTTGGTGTTGCTAATCCTGCATAATGCACGGGCATAAGTAGTACTAATCACATACCTGCATTTACCATGAATATGCTAAATCCCACTTGATATGCAAATTCCTTTGTCAAGGCGCTCTTCCCCCTCCAACCCAGCTTAAATATACGCTGCCAAGCCTGGTGGTGTTCATTCAGACGCTGTCTTTCTGACAGACCTGTTCTTCGCCTGAGGACGGATGCTTGCGTTGTGGCCAAAGCGTCGTGAGAATTATTTTATTGTTTTATTTTTATTATTTTATTATTTTCATTCTACGTGACTTTACCGAAAGAACCAAGAAGATTTACCATTTCTTGGTGGTACATGTTTTTTGTCGTTTATTGTGAAATTTCGGTCACAGTTTCTATGATCACTGTTACATTGCTTATGGCTTTATTTTAGTGATTTCAAAAATATTTTTGGTTTAGCCATGTTTGTTGTAATACGGAGTTAGAATGATGGCTTTAATCTAAGTTGTCTTGTGGTTGTTGTTGTTGTTTGACTGGCATCCCACTGGGATTTTTGCACAGCGTTGGTGTACGGTGCTTTTTTCTGGAATACTTTGCAGTTTTTCCATGGATTTTTCTGTTTGCGCATAGTCACTTTGAGATGTTTTCTAGTTCATGTTTTTGTTTTTTATTTGTTGCGGTTGCACCCGATTCAAGAGCCGAATGGCTCACAGGGCTATACCAAATACATGAAAATGAAATGAAACTGTTAAGGCTATATGGGGGATCTTTCTGTTTGTGTTAGGTGCTCGCTAACAGCACTTGCCCCTACAGTCTGTCCAGGCTATATGGGGGGTCTTTGTCTTAGATGCTCACTAACAGCACTTGCCCCAACATTCTGTGCAGGCTATACGGGGGATCTTTGTGTTTGTATTAGGTGCTCGCTAACAGCACTTGCCCTGACATTCTGTCCAGTTTACACGGGGGATGTTTGTCTTTGTGTGTTGGGAGCAAGTTTGAGTGGCGTGTAGCCGTGGGAGTTGAACGGGAGCCTGCTGCTACTGACAGTCGTTGACTCCGGTTGGACAGACGCTGATAGACAGACACACACAGACAAGACAGGTGGACAGACACAGACAAGAGGAACACAGAGACGACATAGACACATGCAGAAAGAAACACACAGAGGCGAACAGAGACACAGACGGGCAGAGAGGTGTTGAATCGAACTAACTGAACTCGCTCCATTGAAAGTTTCCTCGATATTTGCCCATCCCCAGAAGTCGTTCTAGTTTCTATTTATTTCATTGTGTGTGGTGTGAACGTGTAAGCAATGTGGGATATCGATGTACACGGATATGAACAAGATCAGCAGACAAGACGTCTTTCATCCTCTTTGGTTCTTTCAGTAAAGTCACGTAGGTAGAACAAATAAAATCATAATAAATAAATCACGACGTTTCGATCGCAACACGAGCGATCGTCCTCACGTGAGCTACGGCACGTGACAAAGATGAGGTGAGCCCCCCCCACTCCCGGGGCTCGCCTCGCTCAGCTGAGCATTGTTTCAATGCGGTGGGCTCACGCGAAATTGATTTCTGTAAAACGAAGGTACTTTGAAAACCCGCTGGCTATACTCTTTTATATAAGTGTTGTGTCCTTAACTAACCACACGGGGACGTCTGGTTGAGGCAACACGTTTATTATAACTCTTTCGAACTCGGCTCTACACACGACTGAAACACGAAGGGGTACCACCCCTTCCACCCGATAGCCTACGGGAGTGACAGCCTCGTTTCTATCGCAGCCTGCACACTCCGGGCTCTGCCACCCACGGGTCCCTTATCCCGGCGTTAAGGGAAGACTGGACGACCCGTCTCACCCAGGGTACTGGAGCTCACCTCTGGTCCGCTACAACCCGGCTCTGGCTAGAGCTGGGGGAGGGTCCCAGAGTGTCTGAGCTCACCTCGGGTACGCTACAACCCGGCTCTAACAAGAGCCTCGGTTGAGGGTCCCCGGGTGATGTTCCAGTCTTCAGGTCTTCGGATGTCCTCAGGCTTGAGTTGGTGAACACTGCCCGGTCCGTCCAGAGGGCCGGCCTTTTATCCCCAGGTCGGGATCACCCCTCCCCTCCTGACCCCCCCCCCCCGTCCCAGAACCTTCTGAAAGATCTTAATGGGCCTTAGGGACGAGTGGGGGGTCAGGGGTGTTAGTCTCCGGTCACGGTGGGGGGCCGGGGGTTTAACCTTTGGTCGACCCCTACGCACCTCGCTCTCTCTCGCCTGCTCCCTGTTGACCAGTGCACTTGGTGGCAGGTCAGCTTACAGCGCCTTGTTATGGCGCTTACGCACAACTTCGTGACGAACGCTGCACGTTCCGTCGCTTTCATGCAGGGGGCGCTGCAAACCGACGCGCCCTCTGCATAAACAACGGAGGGGCAGGGACAGACGTTCGATCGCGTTGGAATCGATCTGCAGACGGCGGTCTTATCGCACGGCCAGCTCTGTGTCGCCTCATCTCGATCCCGCGATCCCAAACAGGTGAAAGTCCGCATCAAACTGAACCCCCAGCAAGGCCATCTACTTCACGAGAGAAAATTCACACGAAATATCGTTTTCAATGAATAAGCTTTTAATGACGAAGTACATTTATCTAATTCAAAACATAATACAATTCAAAGTTGTTTCATTTTCAAACTTCAAAACGGAGCATCGGGAGCTTGCGTGGATGTGTCGCTCGTGTGCAATTTTTTTCGTCACTTTACAATCAGCAAGGACCATTTCTCGTCCTAATTCGATAAAATGTATGTCAACACATAATACAAAATTATAATTCGTGTTGTAGAGAATGTTCCTCCTTTTCGTGTAACTTTTAATTGGTAGGCCTTGTAACTGATTAATGATCCGAGCGTGCTCGCTATTTAAAAGACAATGAGTTGCTCCAGAGGCAGACGCTTCCTGAAAACACAAAAGTACCCTTTGACCTGTATCACAAGAACAATGAGTCTCACCCGAGTGATCTGTACAGGTTACTTGCAAAACACAAACTTTGTCCTAACATCACTTATTCAATGTTTGACCCTTATAGACAAAATGTTACATGTACGCACACCATCAGACAAGTAATCATTCTAAATTATTGACAATCATTTTAACTAATACTATTGCGCCATTCAAAACGAATGCTGGTGTCTGGGTCAAAATTGAGCAAATTCCAAACATTACCTACAAACTCCACAACCAAGGTGCCACATCAACCATCGCCCTCTACTGACAGGCTCTTGTCTACATGCAGGCCGGTGCAGGGCCACCACCTTGTGCCACACAGGGGCAGCTGCTATTTGGGGGTGCTCTTCGAGTGTTTGAAACGAGATACGATACAAAACTCCGAGTTGCCGAGGCGATTAAGTAAGCACCATATAAATTCAATTTATAACAGTGAATGCTTGGGAGCTTATTGGCTCTCGCTCCTGGTTAGAAATCTACCCAACACACAGGTCCACAAAGACTGGCCGCTCTTACCCTGCAGGTTGAACCTAGGAACCGAGTGTTCAACTTCACATTCTTGTCATTAAAGGCCTGTGACAAAGGTGCGTCTATTGGAGCGACATCGTCTCAAGCGTACACATCTCCCGGGTCTCCATTTGACTTTCTATTGTCTCGGAGGAAGTCAACCCACACCTCCACTTCCACAAACTGCTGGGAGTTGCCTCGCTCTGCCTCACAGTGAGATTTCTCCTCCTGCTTCACGTTGCCTCCAACGATGTGAAGGTCCGATTTTGGAGTTGAATCTTCATCTTCACATTTTACCTTTACTTCTTCGCTCTTCACCATCACTTCTTCACATTTCACCTTCACATCTTCACGTTTCACCTCGATACCTTTCAAAGTATCCAAGCTGGGATTTTCTTCCGGTTCTTGTTTCATGAGGGATGGACTCATTGCATCACTTTGACTTTCACAAGCTGATTTCAGACTCCACTCCTTGTGGATATTGTGATGCTTGTGTGTTCTCTGGTGTCTTTGAAGATTTGGTGAAAGTGTAAACGCCTTCCCACACACACTGCACTTGAAGGGTTTCGTTCCCGTGTGTGTTCTCTGGTGTTCTACAAGAGTAGATGTCCGTGCAAACGCCTTCTCACACACACCACACTTGAAGGGTTTCTTTCCCGTGTGTGTTCTCTGGTGTTTTACAAGAGCAGATGACTGTGCAAATGCCTTCCCACACACACTGCACTTGAAGGGTTTCTCTCCTGTGTGTTCTCTGGTGTTCTGCAAGAGTAGATGAATGTGCAAACGCCTTCCCACACACACCGCACTTGAAGGGTTTATCTCCCGTGTGGGTTCTCTGGTGTATTACAAGAACAGATGACTGTGCAAACGCATTCCCACACACACTGCACTTGAAGGGTTTCTCTCCCGTGTGTGTTGTCTGGTGTACTTCACGAGTAGATGACCGTGCAAACGCCTTCCCACACACACTGCACTTGAAGGGTTTTTCTCCTGTGTGTGTTCTCTGGTGTGCAACAAGAGTAGCTGACTGTGAAAATGCCTTCCCACACACACTGCACTTGAAGGGTTTCTCTCCTGTGCGTGTTCTCTGGTGTTTTACAAGAGTAGATGACTGTGCAAAAGTTTTCCCACATACACTGCACTTGACGGGTTTCTCTGCTGTGTGAGTTCTCTGGTGCTGTGTCAAATGGTCAGTACGATCTGTGCTGTTGGCACGCAGGTCACATTGTTGCCTTTTTGCACCGAGCCGCGCCGAGTGCCTTTGCTCCATCAGACCAATTCTGCAGAGGAAGCGACAGCTGTAGACAGAAAAATATATCCACACCATCTACACATCAGTATCAATGCATATATAGTCACACGTGACTTACACGTCTATACTTATACATATATTCATGATAGTGAAAAAGTGTCCCAAATTCATCACACGGGCTGTTATGGCACACAATGAGAGGGCAAATGGTTATAAACATGCCTGGAAGCCCTAGTATCTTCAAAATTAATGTTAACCCAAACTCCGAGCACACGATTTCGGCTGTCTGGCTTCAAAATGACTATTTATGAAAGCTAAATTCAGCTGACATAGCAAAGGGTGCTGAAAAAAATACTATTTGTGTTATGCACAAATGCATAAATTAATGTTCAATTGCAACTTTGAGGTATGAAGCCAGGCACAGATGTCCTTGAATGCTGGTATGAAGTTCCGACTTCAGCTGCACGTGGGCTGTGATAACTTCCTGACTCCAATCTTACAAAGACTTCCAGAGGAAAACAAAAATAAACTACCGTTTTGATATAACCTCCGTGCTCAATAGAATTAATAGACTTTACTGCAAATACAAACTTGACACTGTCACACACTCAGGGGCGGAGCCAGTATTTTAAGGTAGGGAGGGGGGCAAACCCTCCAGCAATGAAAAATGATAGGAGTTAATAATAGGAGTTTTCCCCTTTTTTCTGGCAACAAAACTGAAACCTTACGAGGATTCATTTCTGTGTCGTGTTTTCTCCGGAGACACTTTGTTGGGGGCACGTCTTTATTATATACACGCGCCCTAACTACTAAACATCAACTCCTCGTACAGTTTATCTCGAGTACTTCCACTCGGTATATTATACGCCTCCTACGTAACATGCCTGCCCCGGCTGTGCTCCAGGTCCTCTGGCTATAATATCCTATGGGAGACCCAGGGTCCACCACTGGCCTCACAGAGCTTCGGCCCTTAAAAAGACGGCGAAGCTAGGGGTCCAGGGTCCTATTCTAGCAGGTCTTCTTGCTTCAACTGGTCGTCTTCAACTGCCAGGACCTCTCCAGAGGTCTGCCTTATATACGTTTCTCAGCCGAGGTGCGGACCTCCGTGAGGGACGCGGGTGACCCCAGAGTCCCTCACCGAGGTCTGCATGTCTGCCGTTGCAGGCCAGTACGTCCGTAGCCCCCCCGGCCATTGGGAGTGTTTGCGAGGGATCGTAGGACCCCTCACAACCCCCAACCGCAAAAACACACTATGATAATGTGTGAGCTGTACGCCTTTTGGCGTCCTCTGGTCGAGCACCAATTGGCGTCCTCTGGTGGAGCACCAATTGGGTCGAGGCTCAAAAAAAGCCATCCCTTGGTGTGGACCAATCAGTTTCAAGAACAATGCATATATATTCTTGGTTTTTTCGGTAAAGTCACGTAGAAGGGAAGTAATAAAATAATAAAAATAAAACATAATAAAATAATTCTCACGACGTTTCGGCTACAACGCAAGCAGCCGTCTTCAGGTAAAGAATGAGACACTGCCAAGCTAGGAGCTTAAATATAAGCTGAGTTGGGGGTGTAAGAAGAGCGCCTTAACAAAAGAATGTGCATATCAAGAGGAATTTAGCATATTCATGGGAAATGCGTAGGAGGTGGGCGGGGGGGTTTCAAAGTCATATTATGCCCATGCATTATGCAGGATCAGCAGCACCAAAGGGAGGGGGCACGGGGTAGCATTAACAAAGGGAGGGAATGTTAATAGTATGTAGAAGCAATGAAACATGTGAATGGGAGAGCGGTGGCCGAAGACCCGCAGCGGAGCAAATAATGCATTCCCTGTGGAGAACACAAGATACACAGTTAATGCCAGCGAGTGGACTGCGGTCTGAAAGTCACCGTAAACGTGAACAACAATCAGTTAAGATCCGAAATGGTTTATTACGTCCTTCCAATGATTGCTGAGCCAGAATCCATCTTCTCGGTTGAAATTGTCTCTGTGTTTGTATATGTGGATCGCCTCATGAACGAATCTCTCATGGTAGCTAGATGGCTTGCAGAGAACCTCTGTCTTGGAGAAGTCAATGTCATGTGAGCCCACTGAATTGTAACAGTGATCTGCCACGGCTGAGGTGTTTGTCCTACCGTGTTTCAGGTCTGCTTTATGTTTATGGATGCGGTCCGAGACATGTCGTTTGGTTTCTCCAATGTAACTGCTACCACAGAGGCAACTTAGTTTGTAGACGCCAGGGTAATGTATGTCTGGAACCACGTCTTTTACAGATGGGACCAGATCACGGATTTTATGTACTGTGTTGAATCGGACCTGAATCTTGTGTTTAATCAGGATTTTGGAGATCTTTTTTGTGACCCCAGCAATGTAGGGTAAGGTGATGGTTTTGAAAGGCTCCTCAACCGGATCCTTCTTGATGGTTGGAGTGATGGCTTTACGGATTGTGTAGTCGGAGTAACCATTAGCCTTAAGAGCTTGGCGTACGTGTTTGAGTTCACTGGCAATGTGTTCCTGGTCGGAGATGCATTGGGCTCTATGGTATAGAGTCTTGATGAGGGAGTTCTTCTGGCTTCTACATATTATTAACATTCCCTCCCTTTGTTAATGCTACCCCCTGCACCCTCCCTTTGGTGCTGCTGATCCTGCATAATGCATGGGCATAATATGACTTTGAAACCCCCCCGCCCACCTCCTATGCATTTCCCATGAATATGCTAAATTACTCTTGATATGCACATTCTTTTGTTAAGGCGCTCTTCTTACACCCCCAACTCAGCTTATATATAAGCTCCTAGCTTGGCAGTGTCTCATTCTTTACCTGAAGACGGCTGCTTGCGTTGTAGCCGAAACGTCGTGAGAATTATTTTATTATGTTTTATTTTTATTATTTTATTACTTCCCTTCTACGTGACTTTACCGAAAAAACCAAGATGAATCCCTGCAGTCACGAAAGCTTTAAATCGAAAAATGCATATATTATCATAGTGTGTTTTGTTTGCATTTGACTGCAAGTATTGTGGTAAATGCAGACATGAATCCTCGCAAAAGACGTTTGGTTGGTTCGATCTTGTTGGTTTTTGTCATCAGGCTGTTAGTAGGATCCTACTAACAGCCTAACGACAAAGACCAACAAGATCATCAGTAGGATCCGACTAACAGCCTAACGACAAAGACCAACAAGATCATTACGAGTTCGACGTCCCTAATCGAACCAACCAAACGTCCCTCCTTAAAACCCTCGGCTGCAAGACCTCCCAGATTCTATGGTCTTCCCAAGATCTATAAAGAAGGCTCCCCACTACGACCCATAGTGTACAATCAACTCTCCTACCTACAAACTGGCCCGTTTTCTATCAGATACTCTGCTCCCCTTCACTGGCAAGACCTCGACAGCAGTACTTAACTCAACCCAATTGGTCTCTATGGTCAAGGACATGGTACTGTCTCCTGATGATATGCTCGTCAGTTTTGATGTGGTATCTCTGTTTACCAAAGTCCCAGTTCCTGACACCTTAACAAAAATCGAAGACTTGGTCCAACATGGACTGAACTCGGATGTACCTGCGCTGGTTAGGCATTGCCTCACCAACACTTACTTTACCTGGAATGGCACCTTCTACAAACAGAATGAGGGTACCCCCATGGGCTCCCCCTTGTCACCAGTGATAGCCAATGTGTTCATGGAAAAGTTTGAATCAGATGCTATCCAGGCGTCCTTCCCTGGGGAAGATATATGTGGATGACACTTTCGTCATTTGGCCACATGGCCTCCCAGCATTGAACCATGTTTCTGGACCACATCAATTCCAGACACCCATCCATCAAATTCACCATGGAAGTGGAGAAAGATGGCAAACTACCATTCTTGGATGTTCTGTTTGAGAGGAGACCTTATGGATCCTTGGGACATTGTGTTTACAGGAAGGCCACCCATACAGATTCCTACTTGAAACCTGATTCCCACCATCATCCGGCTCAAAAGAATTCTCTCATCAAAACACTATACCAGAGAGCTCATTGCATCTCTGACCAACACCACCTGGCCAGTGAACTGAAACATGTACATTTGGCCCTCAAGATGAACGGACACTCTGACCGCACTATCCGCCAAGCTGTTTCTCCCACCATACAGAAACAACCACTTGAAACTCCGATCAAAACTGTCATGTTGCCATACATAGCAGGCGTGACCAAAAAGATCTCCAAAATTCTAAACAAACATAAGATCCAAGTCCGATTCAGTACAGTACATAAAATCCGGGATCTGATCCCATCCGTAAAGGATGTCATTCCGGACTTACAGTACCCCGGTGTTTACAAATTGAGTTGTCCCTGCGGGGACTTGTATATTGGGGAGACGAAACGACATATTTCGGACCGAATTCGCGAAAACAAATCAGATTTGAAACATGGCAGAACAAATTCTTCAGCCATTGCCAATCATTGTTACAATGCTGTGGGTGATCATGATATAGTTTTCTCCGATACGAAGGTACTCTGCAAGCCGGCTGGATACCACCAAAAATTTGTCCATGAAGCCATACAGATATACAAACACAGACATAACTTCACCCGAGAAGATGGATTCAAATTGAGCAATCATTGGAAAGATGTGATTAACCATGTTAAACTTAAATCGCCACTCCCCCCGCTCTGCGTCCCTCCTCCACCATCCGTGACGCCGTCTTTTAGTTCCACCTTCACCTTCCTGGCTCCACCCACATCCTAACCCCCCCCCTCCCCCATCCTACACTTTGTCCTCCCTCCAATGACTATTTAGACGCCGTTTTACTATTTTCACCTTCCTACAACGTTTTACTATTTTCACATTCCTGGCTCCACCCACACCGCAACCCCCCCCATCCTGCACCCGTCCCCCTTGGCTCCTCCCCCTTCCTCTTACCCTATATATTAAATGCCCCATTACAAATAACTCCCACTACAGTTATTTTGCTGTGCCTTTTGACACCTGATGAAGGAGGCTTGTGTTGCCTCTGAAACGTTGTGATTTTAGTTGATTTATTTTAATTTATTATTATTATTTTACTTAAGTTTTAACCTACGTGACTTTACCGAAAAAACCTAAGAGTATGAATCCTTGCAGTCACGAAAGCTTCAAAGTTGTTAGTTAAGAGTTATTAGTAAGGACTTGTCCCTTGCTTTTTATTCGACTCGTGTGATCGGCATCGCACTCGCTGAAGGTGTTTGCCTTCAGGGAAGTCGTGTACTGTATACGCAACTGCGCACAATTCTACGAGTCGCTTGTAACTGCTTTGCTGTTACTTATTGCAAATTATGGTCTTGGACTGTTGTCCTCTCAAGAGTCCCTGGCACATAATAATATGCCACACGGTGGCGGTCGCAAAATGCTGATTTATCTATATATAAAAAAGGGAAGTTTGTGAATATGTCTGTTCGAAATGTTTAGCATACTTCCCGACATGCAACAAACTTGAAATGTGGCATGTGGGTAGCTTTCAGACTGTACACAATGCAAGAAGTATAAAAATAGATTTGAAGCTTTCGTGACTGCAAGGATTCATATTCTTAGGTTTTTTCGGTAAAGTCACGTAGGTAAAAATTTTAAAATTAAAATTAATAAAAGTAAAATAAAATAAAAATAAAAATCACGACGTTTCGATTGCAACACAAGCAATCATCATCAGGTATAAATGAAATAGCAACAAAACATTCTAACCAGAAAAACTATAGACAGACATATAAGCAGACAGATATCACCAAGATACATAGAGAGAGAGTAACACAGGTACAGAGAGGGAGATCGTCTCTGTTGAGTGGCCTTAAATAGGCAGAGGGGGCGGGGGCAGAGAGATGGACGGGGAAGTTCCAAGTTTACCTTTTTTTCTCTCTCTCTGGGTTTTTGTTTTCTCTATCTGCCTATGTATTTAGTGTACTTTTTTCTGTCTACACTCGTTTTTTGTCGTTCTTATGTTCTGCTCTGTCTGTGTGTCTCCGTTCCTTTTGTTTTATGCTTTGTCTTTCTTTGGAATTTTCACACTTAAATTCTAACTTAGCAATCTTTGAAATACGTAATCGACCAGGCTATGCGTTGTGTGTTGACCGACTCTCTGTGTTGTATTACATAACATTTCGATATTTTGCTAGGTTATTTAATTTAGTGTGTTCTTTCTCCCTCTCTCCTAATGTTCAAACTTGCTTTCTTTACTACGCGTTTTCCGCACTCATTGACATGTTAATTTGTTACGCATTTTCCGCACTCATTGACATGTTAATTTTTTATCTAACCCCCTCCATCTCTCTGCCCCCGCCCCCTCTGCCTATTTAAGGCCACTTAACAGAGACGATCTCCCTCTCTGTACCTGTGTTACTCTCTCTCTATGTATCTTGGTGATATCTGTCTGCTTATATGTCTGTCTATAGTTTTTCTGGTTAGAATGTTTTGTTGCTATTTCATTTATACCTGATGATGATTGCTTGTGTTGCAATCGAAACGTCGTGATTTTTATTTATATTTTTATTTTATTTTACTTTTATTAATTTTAATTTAAAAATTTTTACCTACGTGACTTTACCGAAAAAACCTAAGAATATAAAAACAGACTTTTGTATCTTGGGGAAGGGGTGCAATAATGCATATATTTTGCATGCAAGTGAGCAGTGACATCACATCTGTCATCACATCTGTGATGTCACACCCGCATGCGGAAGCGTTTCACAGTGTGCTTGCTGACGTCACCCCCCCCAAACACTCCGCGTAGGCCGTGTTTTAATCCAAGACAAGAATCCAAGTCCCGGGCGAAGCCGGGTAGTAAAGCTAGTCTATATATCAAAGGGAAATGTGTGGATATGTGTGTGTCTGTTCGAAATGTTTTGCATACTTCCCAATATGCAACACACTTGAAATTTGGCATGTGGGTAGGTTCCATACTGTACACAATGTAATAACTATAAAAATAGACTTTTGTATTTTGGGAGGGGGGGGGGGGGAGAAATGACCATGGAGTGTGTGGAATCAACCCGCAACACACCTGAGTTAAGCGCTCTGCAACGCGTACCCCTACCATATGGCTCTTCGTGTGCCGTACTTCTAGAGCTGTTAACAGCGTGCCGGGAGATTTTAGGTGGCGCTTCGCTCCTGGCCGATGAAGCCATTGGCTTCTCGGAGTTTCAATACATATCCGTGTGAATAACAGGTACAACTGCTATCTTAAATATAAAGCAGAAATTACATATGTTTGTTTGTGTGAAGCAGCAAAAACTCTCCAACGCTGAGCTCTGGCATCATGAAATTTTCACAGCTTATGCTGTCTGGAATTAATCAGTGAACACGACTATTTTCAGGTTGCCACGTCATTCCCTTCCCGAGTTGCCAAAATCGACATTACGTAGAAGTGGGTTAAGGTTAAATTTCCTTCAGTGAAAAACATCCCATTTAGTTAAATTGATTTCTTTCAGCTTTTTTCTTTCTTACAAGAATCAATTTTTCAGGGTTTTTCAGTGACACGGTTCACAGGTGGTGGTGTGTCCAGACCCATGCCTGGCCACCTTCATCTGCTCAGTATTAATGCTTCCTCACTCCAAGTAATTCATTGAGGAACAACCAACACAGCCGAGGCTGCATGTCTCTCTCCTGGTGGTGAGATGTTAACTACCTGTCATGGCATACAGGAAGTCGTGGGTTCGATCCCAACCCTGACGCCTGCTGTATATTTGGAGTTTACGTGTCTCTCTCTCCCCATGGTCGCGTGGATTTATCTCCGGATCTCCCGGTTGTCCTCACTCCACATGCAGAGAGTGAACACCGCCACGCGTCTAGAGTGAACACCGCCACGCGTCTAGAGTGAACACCACCACGCGTCTAGAGTGAACACCGCCACGCGTCCAGAGTGAACACCGCCACGCGTCTAGAATGAACACCGCCACGCGTCCAGAGTGAACACCGCCACGCGTCTAAAATGAACACCGCCACGTGTCTAAAGTGAACACGGCCACACGTCTAGAGTGAACACCACCACGCGTCTAGAGTGATCACCACCACGCGTCTATAGTGAACACCGCCACGCGTCTAACGTGAACACCGCCACACGTCTAGAGTGAACACCACCACGCGTCTAGAGTGAACACCGCCACGCGTCTAAAGTGAACACCGCCACGCGTCTAGAATGAACACCACCACGCGTCTAGAGTGATCACCACCACGCGTTTAGAGTGAACACCGCCACACGTCTAACGTGAACACCGCCACACGTCTAGAGTGAACACCACCACGCGTCTAGAGTGAACACCGCCACGCGTCTAGAATGAACACCACCACGCGTCTAGAGTGAACACCGCCACGCGTTTAGAGTGATCACCACCACGCGTCTAGAGTGATCACCACCACGCGTCTAGAGTGATCACCACCACGCGTCTAGAGTGAACACCACCACGCATTTAGAGTGAACACCACCACGCGTCTAGAGTGAACACCGCCACGCGTCTAGAATGAACACCACCACGCGTCTAGAGTGAACACCGCCACGCGTTTAGAGTGATCACCACCACGCGTCTAGAGTGATCACCACCACGCGTCTAGAGTGATCACCACCACGCGTCTAGAGTGAACACCACCACGCATTTAGAGTGATCACCACCACGCGTCTAGAGTGAACACCGCCACGCGTCCAGAGTGAACACCGCCACGCGTCTAGAATGAACACCGCCACGCGTCTAAAGTGATCACCACCACGCGTCTAGAGTGAACACCACCACGCGTCTAGAGTGATCACCACCACGCGTCTATAGTGAACACAGCCACGCGTCTAACGTGAACACCGCCACACGTCTAGAGTGAACACCACCACGCGTCTAGAGTGAACACCGCCACGCGTCTAAAGTGAACACCGCCACGCGTCTAGAATGAACACCACCACGCTGTTGACAAACCTCACCTTGTTGTTGTGGGAAGGTCGCTTCTGAAAACAAGAGCGGTATAGCAGCTCAAGCGGGCTTGGCCTGGTAAAAAAAGAAAAGAAAAACTGAGAATATATGAAGTAAAACAAAGTTACAACGTTGCGAGCCAGGTGAAGAGAAATTAAACTTAAGCGAGAGATTTGAAGCAAACGCGATCAGGCGAGGGCAGGAGGCAAGGCCCGCGTTGTAAAGTTTCAACCTGGACATCGCTTCCATGCTCGCTGCTACTCAATTGACATCCCTACGAGAGAGCGAGGCTCTACCTCGGTGAACAACAACAACAACCACAACCACCACAACCACCAAAACAACAACCACCACCACCACAACCACCACCGCGATGAGAATTTCTCACCTCGGATTTCAGTGCATGGGCGGAGCATGTGTTGGCGGGTGCAGTGGCTGGCCGCTTGCGCACAATCGCTCCATTGTGTTGGCGTGTGCAGTAATTGGCCGCTTGCGCACAAGCGCTTCCACGTCCATCGGCCACCCTTTTGGCCTCGCCCCCCTCCCTCCCCATACGTTCCTTTCATTGGCTACCATAGACTGATGAGCTCCCCCCTCCCTCTCCCTCCCCCCTCAACTCGCTTTTAAGGGATTACATCTTGAATCATTGCCTCACTTGATACAGCTAATCTGGCTGTGACGGTCCCACCTGATGACGGAGACTTGTGTTGCCTCCGAAACGTCGTGATTTTTGTTTTTATTTTATTTTTTATTTTACTTTCTACGTGACTTTACCGAAAAAACCTAAGAAGATGATTCCTTGCTGAAATCGAAAGCTTCAAATCTAGAATCATGGGCGGAGCGGCAACTTCCTGGTTCCTCGCGACGTCACGCGGCAGCAGGCGACATGACGTCATTTGCGGGATACGATGACACTCCCCTCCCACAATGAGCGGCTCTCAACTCGCAACGGCTTTCACGAAGACATTATGTTAATGAGTCGCCTGTTACTGGGCGTGGCTTTGCCCAAATAAGGATTGGCACTGGGACAGATATCGACAGCGGCCGAGCGGAGGTGACGTCACGCTCGAGCGCGCGGTGGTCGGGGGGTGGGTGACATGACGTCACTAGCGAGGAACTCCTCCCCCTGGCGTTTGACGCCGATGAGGTCACGCTGCGCGGTGACGTCAGAGAGCGGGGTCAGAGTTCAAGTTTGTTGACATAAAGGGAGCGAGAGTTTCGACTCAAGCCTCAAACGAGTACCCGGTACGGTGTGTCAACAAAGCCACTGGGGAGACAAAGGCGGCCGAGCGTGGTGCTGGCCACCCACCCCCTCGTGTGCCGTGACGACCTCCATCGGTGCTACTCGCTGTGAGCAGCACTTTGTAGATGTTGTGGCTTGGCTCTCCAGAACACCGCTGGCGACATTTCACGATGACATTTTCACGTCCATAAAAATAAAATCGCCATACTAACCTAGGCCGTTTTTTGGAAAAATTTATCCAATTTTCCTAGCTTTATTTTTCAACGAAAAGTGCATTCCTTGGTTGTGTTTAGCCTGAGTAGACTATATATTACGTTAAAAAGTGGGAAATTTCATGCATGAAATTTTCGAATATAAAAAAGTTAATCGGCATACTGTGCCGATTTTAGGCCAAATAAGCCCAACTTTCACAGCTTTATTTTTGGACGAAAGTTAATTCCTCTATTGTATTTAGCCTTAGTATGCTATGTATTATATTAAAAGTGGAAAATTTCACGATGAAATTTGAAGTAAAAAGATCAAATCGGCATACTTTACCAATGCCGTTCTTGGCCAAAATTTGCTATATTTTCATAGCTAGATTTTTCAAGAAAAACTGAATTCCTCCATTTTGTTAAGCATTAGTATGCTCTAAATTACTTTAAAAGTGAGAAATTTCACGATTAAATTTTCATGTCCCAAAAGGAAAATTGGGTACTTATGCCAGTTTTATCCAAAATAAGCCAAATTTTCATAGCTTAATTTTTCAACAAAATGTTCATTCATCAATTGTATTTACCCTTAGTATGCTATGTGTTAGATTAAAAGTGGAACATTTTATGATGAAATGTTCACGTCCCAATATAGAAAATTGCATGCTAACCTATGCCGTTTTTGGCCAATAATGGCCAAATTTTTACAGCTTCATTTTTCAACAAAAGTACAATCCTCGGGTGTGCTTAGCCTGAATATCCTATATATTACGTAAAAAAGTGGGAAATTTCACCATGAAATTTTTAAGTAAAAAGGCTCTGACATGGTTGTCTTTGCCTTACAAAACAGATGGGCAAAGTGTGCATGACCCAAAACTTTTTTTCCAAGCAATATACATGAGCAACAATGAGGCAATTTGCTGAATTCATGGCTTACCCATCCATGACCGTTCCCCCACAGTCATCCATTTGGCACTTCACCTCCAAAATGGTCAACGCATCTTGGTCACCAAAGGAAATGCCCAACAACAGGCCCTGGCTCCACAAGATACCACTCTGATGGCGTTCTTGGGTTTGTGTCCAAGTGACCCATTTGCTGCCAACCTGCTCTACCATTAAGTTCCCTCCTACTATACATGGACTGCAAAAAAAATAGAAGCGAAGTACTGCTGACGGTGAATCAGATGCCTTCGGACGAGTCGACACAGTTCATCCCAACAATCAGCAGTGCTACTTTCTCCCAATGCTTTTCAATGTTGCCAAAGGGCACAAATCTTTCCAAGACCTATAAACAGTGGAACGAGTTGTCTGTCAAACATACAGGGAAGCTTGCAATCTTCGTACAATTCTTGCGCATGATCACCTTAATCATAAAGCTATGACAGAAGCTTATGTTGGTCAGTCCCCTTTCCAACTGACATTGCTCTTCTGCATGACTCATCAAGTTTGCAGCCCATCTAACCCCATGGGACTCTGGCAAAAATACAAAGAGGGCATGAGTGAGGACATCCTCCAAGGAGTTCAATAACAAAATACAAACCTGGACGACAACTTTCTGATGTTATCTTCAAACAGGCCCTCATCCTCCTTCACGACAAACTGCACTCCATTGCTGGAAAATACTTCACGTCTATGGGACTACCAACACCCTACAGGGACAACCTGCATGCCCTTGCTCAAGAGATCCTAGTGAAATATGCTATTATTCTTGACAGAATCTTACATTTTTTTGGGAAAATTAAACAAAGCTGATGGATGCACAAATAGAAGCCTACAAGGAAATCTTGGAAGACATTGAGACTACAAATCGAGTCATTTGTATCCTTGATGCACCTGCCAGTACTGGGAAGACCTTTGTTTAGAAACTGCTCCTCGCTAAGGCTCGCCAGAGAGAGATAATTGCTCTAGCTGTGGCATCATCGGGGATTGCTGTGTAAGTCGATGTGTGTGTGAGTCGATGTGTGTATTTGAGTCCATATGTGTGTGTGTTTAGGTCCATGTGTGTGTGTAAGTCGGAGTATCTGTGTCTTTTTTGCCCAGGCAATGCCAGATGTTTGTGTGTGTACGTCGATGTGTGTGTAAGTCCAAGTGTGCATATTAGTCCATGTGTGTGTGTTAGTCCATGTGTGTGCATGGCTTCATGTAAGTCACTGTGTGTGTGTCTATGTGTGTCAGTTGATGTATGTACGTCGATGTGTATGTGTGTTAGTCCCTGTGTTAGTTAGTCCATAGGTGCTCGCTAACAGCACTTGCCCCTACAGTCTGTTAAGGCTATATGGGGGGTCTTTGATCTTTGTTAGTTCATATTTGTGTAAGTCAATGTGTTTGTGAGTCGATATGTGTGTATAACACCATGTGTGTGTATCTAAAGTCCATGTCTGTGCGAGTCCGTATGTGTGGAGGCCAATGTGTGCGAGTCTCTGTGTGGAGGAGTAATATAGGGATGTGACCTCATGCTCGTTGTTCAGTGCGATGACGTCATGCACGCTGGGCGAGGTGATGACGCCACGTCTCCTCTCGGTACTTAAGGGGGACCACGTAACGAACGCGGGGTTACTGTAGGAGCCCGGGAAAGAGAGCGGTTGAAGAGCCAGCCAGGGGTAGAGCTCAGGGAGTCTGGAGACAAGCCGGCCGTAGTGATAGAAGGTGCTGCTCTTTCTCGGTCGGTCGGTCGGTGTTGGCTGAACCCCCGATCTGACTCGAGGGAGAGAGCCTTGGCGCTAGCCGAGCTAGGAACAGACAGAGTGAAGATTCGTGTGAAGAAACCTAGTGAAGGACACTTACCCCTGGGGAATTTATCCAAAAACCCTTAATAAATAACTGGCGCAAGCCCTTAACTGAAGACCTGCCTCCGTGTCGTCATTTGCACTTCAACATATGTGTAATGCGAGCATAAACGGGGTGGTTGCTGGCCTCCGCGCCAATCACACGGAGCGTGTGGGAGGAGCCACTGCTCACCTTGACTCCAATGGGAGACGAGGTGAATGCGGGGCGGAGACGGGTGCATTACGGGAAGGAGGAGTCAGGGTCACGTGATGGGAAGGATATAGGGAGAGAGCCGGAAGAGATCGGGAAGTTTAAACGGAGCGAGAACAGGGGGAGCCACGCTGGGCAGTGCGAGAGATGGCGCCATCTGCCACGTGGTGGAGCAGCGCCATCTGCCACGTGGTCGAAGACCTACGCACACCGTCGGCCAGCGGTGTGCGTGGGGTAGACGGGGCTAGCAGAGTGTGAGGGGCTAGCAGAGTGTGCGGGGCACACGTGGCTAGTGAGGGGCTAGCAGAGTGTGCAGGGCACACGTGGCTAGTGAGTGACTAGCAGAGTGTGCGGGGCACACGTGGCTAGTGAGTGACTAGCAGAGTGTGCGGGGCACACGTGGCTAGTGAGTGACTAGCGGAGTGTGCGGGGCACACGGAGCGAGCGGTGTGGCTGGCGGCGTGTGCGGGGCACACGGAGAGAGCGGAGCGGCCACCAGCGAGTGCGGGCCACACGGAGCGTCGCGGGGCACGCGGCGGAGGCGGCGCGGGTCCGGGCGAGGACCAGCGGGGTGCGATACGAAGAACCTAAATAAACGACAAACGAGACCAAGAAAGCCTGACAGAGTCGTTTATTACATATGTGAGTCCATGTGTGTGCGTGGGTCCATGTTGTGTGTAAGTCCATGTGTGTGTCTCTTAGTCGATGTGTGTAAATCCATGTGTGCTTAGGTCCATGTGTGTGTGAGAGTCTACGTGTTTGAGTCGCTGTATGTGTGTACGTCGATGTGCGTGTGTAACTCCATGTGTATCTGAAGCGAATGTCTGTGCATGTGTGTCTAAGTCCGTGTGTGTGTGTCTTTTTCGCCCAGGCAACGCCGGGTACTTCCCGCTCGTACTCTTATATCAGCGCACTTCATCTATCTGTGATGAACGCTGCACTTTCCATCGTTTTCATGCAGGGGGCGCTGCAAACCTACGCGCTGTTGTATCTATGCCCTGTTTTCCGTTATTAATATTAAGAATAATTAAGAATTTTTTTTAAAATTATATCTATATATATATTTTTTAATTAAACAATGAAAACAACCCACTTCTCCTCACAAGCACACCAGGAATCTATGAAACATGGAGGGCCATTAAAACGATAATAATTCGGTCACAGAGAGGTCATAGACATCCAGATGGACAAAAAGATCGATGGACTAACCTCCCAAGACATCTGGAGATACACGGATGGGGTGCAGAGCAGAGAAAAACAACTTTTGCAACTCGCGTTTTCCTTAAACGTTTTCCGTACCGAAAAGTAGAAACTTAACAAAAAGAATTAACCAACAAACAATAGGGGCTTTTTATTAGTAATTCCCTTGTATTACTCGTATTCACGGTATATATATATTATTTTGTATTGTATGTTTCTATCTACCTGACCAAAAAAAATAATAATAATAATTACGAATTCCAACAGTTAAGGAAGCGTAAGTGGAAACTTAGTTGCACTTAACCTCAGGACATTAAAATATAAGAAATATCAAGAATAAATGTAACACACAGGACCACATAAGGTATTGCATACATCTCCTCGACCACCTTTGTCTTCCAGCGGGGTCTGGCCTCGGAATGACCCACCCAGAGGGAGGAGGGGTCAAAGGGTCGCGAGGGGGGGGGGTCTGTGCTGGCATAGCTGGGACATCTGTTTCTCTCGTTGTTGTTCCTCTCGCAAGGAATGCGCAGAGAGGGGAGTCACGTTTTTGAGTTTAAGCACAAGAGCACATAGCGAATGAGCAGTCTGGTTCGAGTCGTGCTCAGTCTCGCAACTCGGCTTGCGACGCGGCGTTGCGACGGGGCTCGCAAGGGAGCTGGGGCAGATCGTGCCTCGAGGAGAGATGGGACGACGAGGGGTCGTAGAGTGACCGCCTGAGTGCAGTCTGTTCAAGTCGCGCTCAGTCTCGCGACTCGGCTTGCGACGCAGCGTTGCGACGGGACTCGCAAGGGAGCTGGGGCGCGTCGTGCCTCGAGAAGTGATGGAACGAGGAGGGGTCGTTCGAGTCGCAGAAGTCTGAGTTCAACCTGGGTCGAGGGTGGGTTTCAGCCGTGCTCCAGCTGGCAGAGCATCGTGAGGGAGCAAACACCGATGCCGATAGCAGGTGTCGCTTCTCGCAGAACGAAGTTAAGTGCGAGTGAAGCTGGCAGCTGCACGAACAAAGGAAAGCACGGAGAAGAGAGAGACGAGTGACGACAAGCAATCAACCTGTAAAAGGGCAGAAATCGCCGAGCGTCGACCAAGCGAGCATCAAAAAGGACGAGCAGCAGCGGATGAGCGCTCCAAGCCGGTGAGCGCGCACAGCCGCGTTGTCCAGAGCCTGAGCAACACCGCCTGAAGGGCGAGTGTCCGTGTGAAGTCGGCAGCGATCAAGGAGAGAAAGAGAGAGCGCACGAGCAGCACGACTTGGGCGTCACCGAGCGTCGTGCCAACTCGTGGAGGAGCTGCGCGCTATCCGACGACGGAATCATTGCGCAACACGACGGCGAGCGTCGTGCAAACTGAATCGAGCAGTGGAGAGAGGAAGGCAGCACGGCTCGCTGCGGCCACGCCCAACCCAGAGAGGAACTTCGCTGGCGGCGGGTTGTATCCTCCCACACCACACAAGCTAACGACACAACTCCCGGCTCTAAGAAATTTAATTAATATTACGAGGGGACAACGCACACACAACACGCACACGAATAAGACTTTCAAAAAAATTATCTTTGCGTTTCAAAAAGGGTTGCCATTTCAAGGTGGTGCGTTCAATATCAACTGATCGTGCAAAGCAGTTGCTGCCGTCGAGTTACATGAATAAGGAATGTTTTAGTCATTCATTTTCGTTAATTGCATAATCTTGCCCATGAATTTATTGACATATACTTGCTTTTGCATACTAGAGTGTCATGTGTTTGTTTAGAATTAAAATTGCTGAACACCAAGTCTCGAGTGCTTCTTTCCAAGTCCATGCAAAACTGTCTTATTCCTTAGAACTGTATCCTGTGATGAGATATTAAACTGGAGACCTAAAATAACATAACACACACTAAGATAATCGGTAAATGTTTAATCAATGATAATCGTGTTATCCTGATTGATATAACTCTGGATAAACGAAACTAAGCTTAATTATCATAACTGCACACATTAACATAATCGCAAGCATCCGCATAAACTACTACGATTATCTCCGTGATTATCATAATTTATGCATATTATTACACACATTATCATAATTTATGCATATTAATACACACTATCATAATTTATGCGATTTACGCATTTTTCGGAAAATTTTTAATTTTTATTATTTTTATCAAAATTTTCATAATTCCAACACATACAACAGCACCCCCTGCATGAATGACGGAGGCGCAGGGACAGACGTTAGCTCACGTTGGAATCGATCTGCAGACGGCGGTTTTCTGGCACGGTCAGCTCTATGTCGCCTTATCTCCACCCTGCAATCCCAACCAGGTGAAAGTCCGCATCGCACCGAACCCCGGTAAGGCCATCTACTTAACTAGAGAAAATTCACACGAAATGTTGTTTTCAATGAAGGCTTCCAGATGTAAAATTATATAAGCTTTAATGAAGAAATAAAATTATCTAATTCAAAACGGAGCATCGGGAGTTTGCGTGGATGCGTCGTTCGTGCGCAATTTTTTTCGTGACTTTCCTGGCCCAAGGCCGTAAATGGTTGTGAGGGGGCTGTAGGCGGTCAGGCTTGCTTCAACCCATGGTTGTGAACATCCAGACGTTAATCGGCAAGAACCATTTCTTGTCCTAGTTCGCCAACATATAAGACGTCATGCAAATTTCGATTGAGTGTTGTGTGGAGAATGTATCTACTAGATGTGCTCTGCCTTGTAACCTAATACAAATCTGTACCAAAAATGCATTTCAAATGTGCTCTTAAAATTACCTCCTAGCTATGAAGCAGATCAGCAGACATGACATCTTTCATTTATCGATCTCTCCACGAAACAAAGGAATGTTTTACACAAACTATAACTAGCACAGTCTTCTGGGAGTGCATCATTGATTCAGTGCAAGCCACCTGTGGAGCCTTATTGGTGCACAGCGTCTCAAGAGCAGCCGGGCTTGCTTCAACCGATAGTTACGAACATCCAGACGTTAATCAGCAAGGGGCATTTCTCGTCCTAGTTAGACAAAATCTACGTCAACACGTAAGACACAATTATAATTCGTGTTGTAGAGAATGTTCCTCTACGTGCAACCTTTGAGTGGCATTTTCTTCTAGATTTGAAGCTTCCGTGACTGCAAGGGTTCATAATCTTAGGTTTTTTCGGTAAAGTCACGTAGGTGTGTGCTCCCTATTTCAAGGACAATGAGTTGCTCCAGAGGCAGACGCTTCCAAAACACAAAAATACCCTTTGACCTGTATCAGAAGAACGGGTCTCACCCGAGTTATCATTACAGGTTATTCCAAAACACTCTTTGTCCTAACATCACTTATTCAATATTTGACCCTTATAGACAAAATGTTACATGGACGCAATCAATCATTCAAGTATTCATTCTAAATTATGGAGTCATTTTAACAAAATTGAATTACTGCACTGAAATATACTGCAACAGGTTACATCGTATTAACAAGAAGCTATTTAAAAAAACAATATGCACCGTCTGCTTAACAGTTTATGTACAACATACTATTGCGCCATTCAAAACGAGTAGGCCATTGCATGATGGCGTCTGGGTCAAAATTGAGCAAATTCCAAACAGGATCTTGTCCACATGCAGGCCGGTGCAGGGCCACCACCTTATGCCACACAGGGGCAGCTGCTACCTGGGGATGCTCTTCGAGTGTTTGAGACGAGATACGATACAAAACTCCGAAATTGCCGGGGCGATTAAGCACCATATAAATGGAATTATTAAAACATAGTGAATGCTTGGGAGCTTATTGGCTCTCGCTCCTGGTTAGAGATCTACTAAACCCACACATCCACAAAGACTGGCTGCTCTTACCCTGCAAGTTGAACCTAGGAATTGAGTGTTAAACTTATTTCTTGTCATTAAAGGTCTGTGACAAAGGTGCATCTATTGGAGAACAATCGTCTCAAGCTGACACATCTACCGGGTCTCCATTTGACTTTGTATTGTCTCGGAGGAAGTCCACCCACACCTCCACCTCCACAAACTGCTGGGAGTTGCCTCGCTCTGCCTCACAGTCAGAATTCTCCTCCTGCTTCACGTTGCCTCCATCGATGTGACGGTCCGATTTTGGAGTTGACTCTTCATCTTCACATTTTACCTTCACTTCTTCACTCTTCACCATCACTTCTTCACATTTCACGTCCTCATATTTCACCTCGATACCTTTAAAAGTGTCCAAGCTGGGATTTCCTTCCGGTTCTTGTTTCATGAGGGATGGGCTCATTGCGGCACTTTGACTTTCACAAGCTGATTTCAGACTCCACTCCTTGTGGATATTCTGATGCTTGTGTGTTCTCTGGTGTTTTTGAAGAATTTGTTTACGTGCAAACGCCGTCCCGCACAGAGTGCACCTGAAGGGTTTCTCTCCTGTGTGTGTTCTCTGGTGTACATGAAGAATTGATGAACGTGCAAACGCCTTCCCGCACAGAGTGCACCTGAAGGGTTTCTCTCCCGTGTGTGTTCTCTGGTGTACTACAAAAGCAGATGAATGTGCAAACGCCTTCCCACACACACTGCACTTGAAGGGTTTCTCTCCCGTGTGTGTTCTCTGGTGTTGTACAAGATTAGATGAAACTGAAAACGTCTTCCCACACACACTGCACTTGAAGGGTTTCTCTCCCATGTGTGTTCTCTGGTGTAAATGACGATTTGATGAACATGCAAACCCCTTCCCACACACACTGCACTTGAAGGGTTTATCTCCCGTGTGTGTTCTCTGGTGTGTTACAAGAGCAGATGAATATAAAAATGCCTTCCCACCCACACTGCACTTGAAGGGGTTCTCGCCCGTGTGTGTTCTCTGGTGTTCTACAAGAACAGATGACTGTGCAAACGCCTTCCCACACACACTGCACTTGAAGGGTTTCTCGCCCATGTGTGTTCTCTGGTGTAAATGACGATTTGATGAACATGCAAACCCCTTCCCACACACACTGCACTTGAAGGGTTTATCTCCCGTGTGTGTTCTCTGGTGTTTTTTAAGAGTCGATGAACATGCAAACGCCTTCCCACACACACTGCACTTGAAGGGTTTCTCTCCCGTGTGTGTTCTCTGGTGTTCTACAAGAACAGATGACTGTGCAAACGCCTTCACACACACACTGCACTTGAAGGGTTTCTCTCCCGTGTGTGTTCTCTGGTGTTTTTTAAGAGTCGATGAACGTGCAAATGCCTTTCCACACACACTGCACTTGAAGGGTTTCTCTCCCGTGTGTGTTTTCTGGTGTTCTACAAGAGCAGATGACTGTACAAACGCCTTCTCACACACACTGCACTTGAAGGGTTTCTCTCCCGTGTGTGTTCTCTGGTGTTCTACAAAAGTAGATGAACGTGCAAACGCCTTCCCACACACACTACACTTGAAGGGTTTCTCTCCCGTGTGTGTTCTCTGGTGTTCTACAAGAGTATATGAACGTGCAAACGCCTTTCCACACACACTGCACTTGAAGGGTTTCTCTCCTGTGTGAGTTCTCTGGTGCTGTGTAAAATGTTCAGGACGATCCGTGCTGTATGCACACCGGTCACATTGTTGCCTTTTTGCACCGAGTCGCGCCGAGTATCTTTGCTCCATCAGACCAATTTTGCAGAGAAAGCGACAGCTGCAGACAGAAAAAAAAAATATCCACACCATCTACACATCAGTATCGAGGCATAGAGGAATGCATATATATAGTCACACGTGACTTACACATCTATAGTTATTCATATTTTATGATATAGGCAAAAACGTGTCCCAAATTCATCACGCGAGCTCTTATGGCACACAATGAGAGGGCAAATGGTTATAAACATGCCTGGAAGCGCTCGTATCTTCAAAATGAATGTTAACCCAAAACTCCGAGCACACAATTTAGGCTGTCTGGCTTCAAAAGGAATATTTATGAAAGCTAAATTCAGCTGACATAGCAAAGGGTGTTGAAAAAAATACTATTTGTGTTATGCAGATATGCATAAATTAATGTTCAATCACAACTTAGAGGTGTGAAGCCAGACACAGATGTCCTTGGAAGGATGAACAGTTCCGACGTCAGCTGCACGTGTGCTGTGATAACTTCCTGACTCCATTCTTATAAAGACTTCCAGAGGAAAACTAAAATAAACTACTGTTTTGATATAACCTCCCTGCTCAATAGCATTAATAGACTTTACTGCAAATACAAACTTGACACTGTCACACACTCAGAGGCGGAGCCAGGATTTCAGGTAGGGGTCGCAACCCCTCCAGCAATGAAAAATGATAGGAGTTGTTAGTAAGGACTTGTCCCTTGCTTTTTATTCGACGCGTGTGATCGGCATTGCGCTCGCTGAAGGTGATGCCTTCAGGGAAGTCGTGTACTGTATACGCCACTTCGCACAATTCTGCGAGTGGTTTGTAACTGCTTTGCCGTTACTTATGTTGTCCTCTCATAGAGTCACTGAAATGTAATAATTTCCCACACGGTGGCAGTGGGGGGGGGTCGCAAAATGCCGATTTATCTATATATATAAAAGGGAAATGTGTGGATACGTGTCTGTTCGAAATGTTTAGCATACTTCCCAACATGCCACACACTTGAAATTTTGCATGTGGGAAGGTTCCAAACTGTACACAACGCAAAAAGTATAAAAATAGACTTTTGTATTTTGGGGGGGGGGGGGGGGGGGGAATGACCATGAAGTGTGTGGCGTCAACCCGCATCACACCTGAGTTAAGCGGTCTGCAATGCTGTCTGGAATTTCTAAGTGAACGCGACTTTTCAGCTCGCCACGTCATTCCCTTCCCAAGTGGCCAAAATCGACCTTGCGTAGAAGTGGATTAAGGTTGAATTTCCTTCAGTGAAAACATCCGATTTAGGTAACTTGATTTGTTTCAGCTTTTTTCTTTCTTGCAAGCATCAATTTTTTTCTGGGTGTTTCAGTGAAATATGAGGGAATATGAAATGTATCCAAGACAAGAATCCAAGTCCTGGGCGAAGCCGGGTAGTGAAGCTATTTAATAATAAACCCCAATGATCCCATCGAAATTAGGGATTTCTATCAGATCGTGGGGGGGGGGGGGGGGCACGTGCTACCCCACCCCCACTGGCTCCACCACTGTCACACACTGGCATGGTTCACAGGTGGTGGTGTGTCCAGACTCACGCCTGGCCACCTTCACCTGCTCAGTATTAATGCTTCCTCACTCCACCAAGTAATTAATTGAGGATCAATCAACACAGCCGAGGCTGCGTGTCTCTCCCTCTCTCCCCGTGGTTGCATTGATTTCCTTCCCAATCGCCGGGTTTCCCCTCCACATGTAGAAAGTGTACACCACCGCGCGTCCAGAGTGAACACCGCCACGCGTCTAGAGTGAACACCGCCACGCTGTTGACGAGCCTCACCTTGTTGTTGTTCTTGGCAGGTCACTTCTAAAAACAAGAGCGGTATAGCAGCTCAAGCGGGCTTGGCCTGGTAAAAAAAGAAAAAAAAAAGAATATTGAAAATAAAATAAAGTTACAAAGTAGCCAGCCAGGTGAAGAGAAATTAAAACTTAAGAAAGATACTCTGGTTCTTTCAGTAAAGTAATGTAGAATTTTTTTTTTAAATAATAGCATACGATGTTTTGATTGCAACACAAGCAATCATCAGGTACAAATGAAAGAGAAAACAAACCTAGGAAACTTAGAAATGTAATGCAAAACAACACAGAGAGTCGGCTAACATAACAGTCAACACCCCACCTGGTTAATTATTGATTATGTTCTTCCAAAGATTGTTCAATTTGAGAGAGAGACAAAACACAGACACGGAGACACATAGACAGCGAGAGATGACACAGAGACACACAGAGAGAGACACACACAGAGACACACAGAGAGAGACACACAGAGAGAGAGACACACACATAGACACAGAGAGAGATGACAGAGACGCACAGAGAGAGACACACATAGGCACACAGAGAAACAACGCCTGTGTATTGTATTACATTGCTATGTTTTTTCTTTTTTACCTTTTCTTGTTTCATAGTATGTAATGGCAGAGATTAGGGATTCATAAAGTACAACGCAATCATATAAACAGAAATCTATGCATTGTTATATGAAGACAAGTCCAGATTTTGTGGCCGAGGTTTAGCAAATTGTTTTTATTAACATAGCATCGCAATTCTAGATTTGAAGCTTTCGTGACTGCGTGACTTTACCGAAAAAACCTAAGAAGCATCGCAATTATTAGTTAAAAAAAATATTTTTATAGCAATATACTGGGGGGACATTTTGAGCAAATTTAATGATTATAACATATTATAATGATTATAACATATTATAATGATTATAACATATTATAATTATGACACCATATTATAATTATTACAACATATTATAATTATTACAACATATTATAATTATTATAACATATTATAATTATTACAATATATTAAATTATTATAACATATTATAATTATAACATATACTTATAACATTATAATAATTATAACATATTATAATTAGGGCCTTGTGTCAATGAGAGATTTGGAGGTTTATATTCTTAGGTTTTTTCAGTAAAGTCACGTAGGTAAAAACATTAAAAAGTAAAATAAAATAAAAATCACGACGTTTCGGAGGCAACACAAGCTTCCGTCTTCAGGCGGTACCGTCACAGCCACGACAGCTGTATCAAGTAAATGAGAGATTGCAGGCGTTACCACTGCGTTTATATAATGGTTGGAGAAGGTGGTGGGGCAAGGGCCGCATACTTATTATTAATATGGTAAGGTGAGGTTTGAGACTAAGAATAGACTGCATAACAAAGGCTGAGCCTTTGTTATGGAGAGGTGCGGTTTGTGACTCAACCTGTAACAAGAAGACCACCACTAAACATGGTTAAACAGTAATGGTTGTCTGTCAAATAAGATTGGAAAATAAGTGTAGTTAAATCTTTTTTGCATGGTTAATCACATCTTTCCAATGATTACTCAGTTTGTAACCGTCATCACGGTTGAAATTATGTCTGTGTTTGTATATTTGTATGGCTTCGTGTACAAACCTTTGATGGTAGCCAGGAGGTTTGCAGAGAACCTTGGTCTCGGAAAATACAATTTCATGAGAGCCCACCGAGTTGTAGCAATGATCGGCAACGGCCGAAGAATCAGTTCTGCCGTGTTTCAGATCTGACTTGTGCTCGCGGACACGATCAGAAACATGACGTTTCGTTTCTCCAATGTAGCAATCACCACAAATGCAACTCAATTTGTAGACTCCAGGATACTGTAAGTCAGGAACGACATCCTTCACAGATGGAATCAAATCACGGATTTTATGCACTGTACTGAATCGGACTTGGATCTTATGTTTGTTTAGAATTTTGGAGATCTTTTTGGTCACGCCTGCTATGTATGGCAACGTGATAGTTTTGGTCGGAGTTTCATGTGGCTGTTTCTGTATGGTGGGAGAGACAGCTTGGCGGATAGTGCGGTCAGAGTATGCGTTCATCCTGAGGGCCCGATGTACATGTCTCAATTCACTGGTCAGGTGGTGTTGGTCAGAAATGCCATGGGCTCTGTGGTATAGCGTTTTGATGAGAGAATTCTTTTGAGATGGGTGGTGGTGGGAATCCGGTTTCAAGTAGGAATCTGTGTGGGTGGCTTTCCTGTTCTTCCAAAGACGACACTTTCGTCATCTGGCCACATGGCCTCCCAGCATTGAACCACTTCTTGGACCACATCAATTCTAGACACCCATCCATCAGATTCACCATGGAAGTGGAGAAAGACGGTAAACTACCATTCTTGGATATTCTGTTTGAGAGGAGGCCTGACGGATCCTTGGACATTCTGTCTACAGGAAAGCTACCCACACAGATTCCTACTTGAAACCGGATTCCCACCACCACCCATCTCAAAAGAATGTGTTGCCTCCGAAACGTCGTGATTTTTATTTTTATTTTACTTTTTAATGTTTTTACCTTTGTGACTTTACCGAAAAAACCTAAGAATATGAATCATTGCAGTCACGAAAGCTTCAAATCTAGAATTTAGAGGTTTGGTGACTGCACTTAATCAAACAAACTTTGTAACATTTGAAATGTAATGCAATGCAACACAAAGAGTCGGTCAACACACAACTAACGCATAAACTGGCTGATTACGTTCTTCCACAGATTGCTAAACTAAGCGAGAGAATTGAAGCAAACGCGATCAGCCGAGGGCAGGAGGCAAGGCCTCGCGTTGTAAAGTTCCAACCTGGACATCGCTTCCATGCTCGCTGCTACTCAATTGACATCCTTACGAGAGAGAGAGCGAGGCTCTACCTCGGTAAACAACAACAACCACCACCATAACAACAACCACCACCACATCCACAACCAATCACCGCAACCACCACCACCGCAACCACCACCACCGCAACCACCACCACCGCAACAACCACCACCACAACCACCACCGCAACCACCACCGCTACCACCACCACCGCAACAACCACCACCGCAACAACCACCACCGCAACCACCGCAACCACCACCACCACCACCACAACCACCACAACCACCACAACCACCACAACCACCACCACAACCACCACCACAACAACCACCACCACAACAACAACAACCACCATAACCACCACCACAACCACCACAACCGCGATGAGAATTTCTCACCTCGGATTTCAGTGTACGGGCGGAGCGGCAACTTCCTGGTCCCTCGCGACGTCACGCGGCAGCAGGTGACATGACGTCACTTGCGGGGTACGATGACACTCCCCTCCCACAATGAGCGGCTCTCAACTCGCGACGACTTTCACGAAAACATTATGTTAATGAGCCGCCAGTTACTGGGCGTGGCTTTGCCCAAATAAGGATTGGCACTGGGACAGATATCGACAGCGGCCGAGCGGAGGTGACGTCACGCTCGAGAGCGCGGTGGTTGGGGGTGGGTGACATGACGTCACTAGCGAGGAACACCTCCCCCTGGCGTTTGACGCCGATGAGGTTACGCTGAGCGGTGACGTCAGAGAGCGGGGTCAGAGTTCAAGTTTGTTGAAATGAAGGGAGCGAGAGTTTCGACTCAGCCTCAAACGAGTACCCGGTGCGGTGTGTCAACATCGCCACTGGGGAGACAAAGGCGGCCGGGTGTGGTGCTGGACACCCACCCCCTCGTGTGCCGTGACGACCTCCATCGGTGCTGCTCGCGATGAGCAGCACTTTGTACATGTCGTTGCTTGGCTCTCCAGCACACTGCTGGCGACATTTCACGATGACATTTTCACGTCCATGAAAAGAGAATCGCCATACTAACCGATGCCGTTTTTTGGAAAAATTAGCCCAATTTTCCTAGCTTTATTTTTCAACGAAACGTGCATTCCTTGGTTGTGTTTAGCCTGAGTAGACTATATATTACGTTACAAAGTGTGGAATTTCATGCATGAAATTTTCGAATATAAAAAAGTTAATCGGCATACTGTGCCGATTTTAGGCCAAATAAGCCCAACTTTCACAGCTTTATTTTTGGACGAATTTTAATTCCTCTATTGTATTTAGCCTTAGTATGCTATGTATTACATTAAAAGTGGGAATTTTCACCGTGAAATTTGAAGTAAAAAGATCAAATCGACAAAGTTAACCTATTCCGTTCTTGGCCAAAATTTTCATAGCTAGATTTTCCAAGAAAAAGTGAATTCCTCCATTTTGTTAAGCATTAGTATGCTCTATATTACATTAAAAGTGGGAAATTTCACGTCCCATAAATCAAATCGGGGATACTTATGCCGGTTTTAACCAAAATAAGCCAAATTTTCATAGCTTTATTTTTCAACAAAAAGTTAATTCATCAATTGTATTTACCCTTAGTATGCTATGTATTAGATTAAAAGTGGAACATTTTATGATGAAATGTGCACGTCCCAATATAGAATATCGGCATACTAACCGATGCCGTTTTTGGCCCATAATGGCCAAATATTTGCAACTTCATTTTTCAACAAAAGTGCAATCCTCGGGTATGCTTAGCCTTAGTATCCTATATATTACGTAAAAAAGTGGGAAATTTCACCATGAAATTTCATAAGTAAAAAGTGTGCATGACCCAAAACTTTTTTTTACAAGCAAGATACATCAGCAACAATGAGGCCATTTGCTGAATTCTTGGCTTCCCTATCCATGGCCATCCACCCACAGTCATCCATTTGGCACTTCACCTCCAAAATGGTCAACGCATCTTGGTCACCAAAGGAAATGCCCAACAACAGGCCCTGGCTCTACACCCTTATGGCGTTCTTGGTTTTGTGTCCAAGTGACCCATTTGCTGCCAACCTGCTCTACCATTAAGTTCCCTCCTACTATACATGGACTGCAAAAAAAATAGAAGCGAAGTGCTGCTGACGGTGAATCAGATGCCTTCGGACGAGTCGACACAGTTCATCCCAACAATCAGCAGTGCTACTTTCTCCCAATGCTTTTCAATGTTGCCAAAGGGCACAAATCTTTCCAAGACCTATAAACAGTGGAACGAGTTGTCTGTCAAACATACAGGGAAGCTTGCAATCTTCGTACAATTCTTGCGCATGATCACCTTAATCATGAAGCTATGACAGAAGCTTATGTTGGTCAGTCCCCTTTCCAACTGACATTGCTCTTCTGCATGACTCATCAAGTTTGCAGCCCATCTAACCCCATGGGACTCTGGCAAAAATACAAAGAGGGCATGAGTGAGGACATCCTCCAAGGAGTTCAATAACAAAATACAAACCTGGACGACAACTTTCTGATGTTATCTTCAAACAGGCCCTCATCCTCCTTCACGACAAACTGCACTCCATTGCTGGAAAATACTTCACGTCTATGGGACTACCAACACCCTACAGGGACAACCTGCATGCCCTTGCTCAAGAGATCCTAGTGAAATATGCTATTATTCTTGACATAATCTTACATTTTTTTGGGAAAATTAAACAAAGCTGATGGATGCACAAATAGAAGCCTACAAGGAAATCTTGGAAGACATTGAGACTACAAATCGAGTCATTTGTATCCTTGATGCACCTGCCAGTACTGGGAAGACCTTTGTTTAGAAACTGCTCCTCGCTAAGGCTCGCCAGAGAGAGATAATTGCTCTAGCTGTGGCATCATCGGGGATTGCTGTGTAAGTCGATGTGTGTGTGAGTCGATGTGTGTATTTGAGTCCATATGTGTGTGTGTTTAGGTCCATGTGTGTGTGTGTAAGTCGGAGTATCTGTGTCTTTTTTGCCCAGGCAATGCCAGATGTTTGTGTGTGTACGTCGATGTGTGTGTAAGTCCAAGTGTGCATATTAGTCCATGTGTGTGTGTTAGTCCATGTGTGTGCATGGCTTCATGTAAGTCACTGTGTGTGTGTCTATGTGTGTCAGTTGATGTATGTACGTCGATGTGTATGTGTGTTAGTCCATGTGTGTGTTAGTCCATAGGTGCTCGCTAACAGCACTTGCCCCTACAGTCTGTTAAGGCTATATGGGGGATCTTTGATCTTTGTTAGTTCATATTTGTGTAAGTCAATGTGTTTGTGAGTCGATATTATGTGTGTATAACACCATGTGTGTGTATCTAAAGTCCATGTCTATGCGAGTCCGTATGTGTGGAGGCCAATGTGTGCGAGTCTCTGTGTGGAGGAGTAATATAGGGATGTGACCTCATGCTCGTTGTTCAGTGCGATGACGTCATGCGCGCTGGGCGAGGTGATGACGCCACGTCTCCTCTCGGTACTTAAGGGGGACCACGTAACGAACGCGGGGTTACTGTAGGAGCCCGGGAAAGAGAGCGGTTGAAGAGCCAGCCAGGGGTAGAGCTCAGGGAGTCTGGAGACAAGCCGGCCGTAGTGATAAAAGGTGCTGCTCTCCTCGGTCGGTCGGTCGGTGTTGGCTGAACCCCCGATCTGACTCGAGAGAGAGAGCCTTGGCGCTAGCCGAGCTAGGAACAGACAGAGTGAAGGTTCGTGTGAAGAAACCTAGTGAAGGACACTTACCCCTGGGGAAGTTATCCAAAAACCCTTAATAAATAACTGGCGCAAGCCCTTAACTGAAGACCTGCCTCCGTGTCGTCATTGCACTTCAACATATGTGTAATGCGAGCATAAACGGGGTGGTTGCTGGCCTCCGCGCCAATCACACGGAGCGTGTGGGAGGAGCCACTGCTCACCTCGGCTCCAATGGGAGACGAGGTGAATGCGGGGTGGAGACGGGGGCAGTACGGGAAGGAGGAGTCAGGGTCACGTGATGGGAAGGATATAGGGAGAGAGCCGGAAGAGATCGGGAAGTTGAAACGGAGCGAGAATAGTGGAAGCCACGCTGGGCAGTGCGGGAGATGGCGCCATCTGCCACGTGGTGGAGCAGCGCCATCTGCCACGTGGTCGAAGACCTACGCACACCGTCGGCCAGCGGTGTGCGTGGGGTAGACGGGGCTAGCAGAATGTGAGGGGCTAGCAGAGTGTGCGGGGCACACGTGGATTGTGAGTGACTAGCAGAGTGTGCGGGGCACACTTGGCTAGTGAGTGACTAGCAGAGTGTGCGGGGCACACGTGGCTAGTGAGTGACTAGCGGAGTGTGCGGGGCACACGGAGCGAGCGGTGTGGCTGGCGGCGTGTGCGGGGCACACGGAGAGAGCGGAGCGGCCACCAGCGAGGGCGGGCCACACGGAGCGTCGCGGGGCGCGCGGCGGAGGCGGCGCGGGTCCAGGCGAGGACCAGCGGGGTGCGATACGAAGAACCTAAATAAACGACAACGGAGACCAGGAAAGCCTGACAGAGTCGTTTATTACATATGTATGTGAGTCCATGTGTGTGCGTGGGTCCATGTTGTGTGTAAGTCCATGTGTGTGTCTCTTAGTCGATGTGTGTAAATCCATGTGTAATTAGGTCGATGTGTGTGTGAGAGTCTACGTGTTTGAGTCGCTGTATGTGTGTACGTCGAATTGCGTGTGTAACTCCATGTGTATCTGAAGCGAATGTCTGTGCGTGTGTGTCTAAGTCCGTGTGTGTGTGTCTTTTTCGCCCAGGCAACGCCGGGTACTTCCCGCTCGTACTCTTATATCAGCGCACTTCGTCTATCTGTGATGAACACTGCACTTTCCATCGTTTTCATGCAGGGGGCGCTGCAAACCTACGCGCCCTCTGCATGAATGATGGAGGCGCAGGGACAGACGTTAGCTCACGTTGGAATCGATCTGCAGACGGCGGTTTTCTGGCACGGTTAGCTCTATGTCGCCTTATCTCCACCCTGCAATCCCAACCAGGTGAAAGTCCGCATCGAACCGAACCCCAGTAAGGCCATCTACTTAACGACAAGAGAAAATTCACACGAAATGTTGTTTTCAATGAAGGCTTCCAGATGTAAAATTATATAAGCTTCAATGAAGAAATAAAATGATCTAATTCAAAACGGAGCATCGGGAGTTTGCGTGGATGCGTCGTTCGTGCGCAATTTTTTTCGTGACTTTCCTGGCCCAAGGCCGTAAATGGTTGTGAGGGGGCTGTAGGCGGTCAGGCTTGCTTCAACCCATGGTTGTGAACATCTAGACGTTAATCGGCAAGGACCATTTCATGTCCAAATTCGCCAACATTTAAGACGTCATGCAAATTTCGAATGAGTGTTGTGTGGAGAATCTATCTGTAGTGTTGATATGCGCTGGCAGTAGGGATCGTGTGTCAGCGCGTGGTGATTGGCTGTGTGTTGGTGACGCGCGCTGACAGTGAGGGATCGTAGGTCTGCGCGGGGTCATGGGTTATGTGGTGGTGATTGGCTGTGTGTTGGTGACGCGCGCTGACAGTGAAGGGATCGTGTGGCAGCGCGTGGTGATTGGTTATGTGCGCTGACACAAGAAGGGATCGTGTGGCAGCGCTTGATGATTGGTCGGCTAGGGTGGGTGCTCACATCGCGGTCCGCATAGGCTCCGTCTCCTTGGAGCGGAGGGCTATATAAGGCGGTGCGCGCGGGCGCTCGGGGAGAAGTTGGTGACCAGTGAAGACGGAAGACGGAGGAGGAAGAGATAGGGCCCTGAGACACCTAGTCCCGCTGTCCTTGTAAGTGTAGTGGTGATACGCGCCGGGTGTATACGTCGTGTGCCAGCGCGTATGTACGGGTGTGTGTGTGGTGACGCGCGCTGACGGGGAGGAGCAGGCGTCAGTGCGCGGGTGGGGGTAGTGCTGCTGATTGGCTGTGTGCCGGTGACGCGCCCAGAGGGAGTGATCGGGTAGCAGCGCGGTGTGATTGGTCGGGGAGTGGAAACACGCGCTGAGCGGAACCGGATCATAGAGATAGCGCGTGGGGATTGGGTAACTGAGGAGCGGTGCCGACGTTGAGGTCCGCATCCGCTCCGTCTCCCGGGAAGAAGAGGTATATAAGGTGATGCACAGAGGAGCAGGGGGCAGAAGTGGAACCATCTAAGAATGAAGACGAAGGTGCAGAGATAGAGCCCGGAGAGGAGAGTAATGGAGAGTAGAGGAGAGTAAGGTATAAGTGTGTAGCCAGAGAGAGAGAACGGTCTACACGAGCTGAGTAATGTATAGTGTGTAGCCAGAGAGAGAGAACGGTCTACACGAGCTGAGTAATGTATAGTGTGTAGCCAGAGAGAGAGAACGGTCTACACGAGCTGAGTAATGTATAGTGTGTAGCCAGAGAGAGAGAACGGTCTACACGAGCTGAGTGATGTATAGTGTGTAGCCAGAGAGAGAGAAAGGTCTACACGAGCCGAGTATGCATACGGTGTAGCCAGAGAGAGAGAAAGGTCTACACGAGCCGAGTATGCATACGGTGTAGCCAGAGAGAGAGAGATGCAAAGTCTACACGAGGCGAGTGGAGAGTGTAGCAGAGGCGCAGAGTCTACACGAGACGAGAGAAGAGTGTAGCCGAGGCGCGGAGTCTACACGAGGCACAGAGAGCCAGCAGCACAGAATCTAAGAGAGTCAAGAGAAGCGTAGGGTGGAGAGAAGAGGTCACGAGTTGTACCGTTGTATGGTGACCGCATTGTGAAGAAGAGAGGCCACGCGTTGTATCGTTACAAGTCAAGATTTAATAGAAGAAGTGTGTTCCCGTCAAGGAGTTTCCTGCCGTCATTTTCCAATACTTCATCTGGCGTCAGAAGTGAAACGGGCTTCCAAGCATGGAGACAAGGAAGACCCGTAGGACCCACGGGATTGACCGCGAGGAAAACCTGGACGACTCGGGGCCGCTGGTGGCGGGGGGTGAGGAGGAGGACTTGCCCACGCTACAGGATCCGTCGACGGCGCCGGCCGAGCGACCGGGGACCGACGCTGGGCTTCGTGAGGCGCACTCCCGACTGGCGGAGCTGCTGCTCGCAGCCGCGTCCATCTTGGCGGAGATCAGCTCGTCGGGAGGAGCAGGGACGGTGGGGGACATTTTACAAGGTCGCCCCGCAGATTCCCGCCAAAACGAATGGGGGATTCCCGCCATTGCGCCTGGGCCTACTTTTGGCGGGAACGGCGAGCGCCACGTGGTGGTGGGTTCCCAAGCGCGCGCATCGACGTCATCAGCGCGCGAGGGGGTCCGCCATTTTACGTCTGCTGCTGGAGCCGCCATCTTACACACCGACGGAGAGGCGGAGAGGAACCACGAGGCGGATGACTTCATTTTTCAGCAGCGCCTGCCCACGTTGTCAGCCTTCAAGGCGGAAGGCGGAGACTGGGGCCAATTTCAGCGAAGGTTTTTGGCGCATCAAGAGATGTCAGCGTGGTCCGATGCTACGGCGCTGCGGGCATTGCCCGCCATGCTGGACGACGATGCGCTCGCGGCCTTCAGGGCTGCACGGAAGTCGGACCGCTCCACGCTGAAGGATGCGCTGGGTTTGTTGGCCAGGGTCTACGGACCTCCCTCTACGTGCCGCCATCAGTTCTACGCAAGACGGAAAGCGGCCACGGAGACCGCGCTGGCCTATCGCACGGCGTTGCTGGCTCTTGCTGATGCTGCGTTCCCTCGGATGGACGAGGAGGGCCAAGACGCGATGGTTTTGGAGCAGCTGCTCAAGTTGGCGCAGGACCTGGGGGTCCCTATCAACACAGCTGACGAGATTGATATTTCTTCTTTGAGAGTCGCCACGAGTATTCAAGCGCACGAGGCCCTACAACGGAAGCAAGGCGTTGGTTGCAACGCTGCTGTCGTCGCAGCCCCGGGTTTGGTGGTCGCCGAACCCCAAGTCGTCAGCCCACGAGAGGAGGCGTTCGCCACGGGACGACCAGGGGACTGGAGGCCGGGGGCCCGGTCGCCTCTGCGATCAGGCCGAAAGTCGGAGCAACCAAGATCTACTCCGACCCTCGTCACGTGCTATAACTGCGGCCTCCGGGGCCACGTGGCGTCCGGGTGCCGCGCTCCGCGGCAGCGCGCCATGGGAGCTCGGCTGGACGACGACCGAGAGCCCAAGTCATCTCTACAATCCCCGGCAAGTCGCGGCACCTCACACGCTCGGCCTGTTTATTCGGCACACATGGGACGCCGCGTTGCGGCGGAGGAGGGCCGGTTAAGGTTCGGGGATTCGGTTCGGCGAGGGGGGTTCGGCCGGGACCAGGAAGACCTTGAGTGGGTCCATTCGCTATGTGCCGCCTCGGACGATTTGTCGGCGGCGCAGTTGGGTGCGCTGCGCGAGTTGCTCATTGAATTCTCTGATGTATTCAGTAAACATAAGTATGACATTGGGTGCACGGATTTGTTGCACCATCACATTGAAACGGGCGATGCGGCGCCGGTCAGGCTAAATCCCTTCCGACTGAGTCCCGTGGAGAAGGAACATGTTCAGTCGGCTGTTAACGATATGCTAGAAGCCGATATTATTTCGCCCTCCTCTAGCCCGTGGGGAGCGCCTATTGTGCTGGTTAAGAAGCAGGACGGGTCCCTGCGATTCTGCGTTGATTTCCGTCGCCTGAATAAGATCTCTGTGGCTGACGCGTATCCGCTCCCCAGGATGGATGAGTCCCTCGATGCATTGTCTGGTGCGCGATATTTTTCGACTCTTGATTTGTTATCGGGGTTTTGGCAGTTGCCGCTCGACGAAGAGTCGAAACCTAAGACAGCATTTCGGACTCCAGGGGGGCTGTTCCAGTTTAACCGGTTACCCATGGGACTTCACTCCTCTCCAGCGACGTTTCAGCGACTTATGGAGCTGGTTTTGTCGGGCTTGCAGTGGGATACATGCTTGATTTATATGGACGATGTCATTGTTTTCAGTAAAACGTTTGAAGAACACCTCCGGCGATTGAGAGGGGTGTTCTTGCGAATGCGATCGGCTAAGTTGAAATTTAAACCGGCCAAATGTCACCTCCTTCGTAGGTCGGTTAGATACTTGGGTCACATTGTCGATTCTTCGGGGATCTCCACCGATCCCGCGAAGACGGATTGTGTCGGTTCGTGGCCGACACCTACGTCCGTTTCCGACGTGCGTAGTTTCATCGGGTTTGCTTCTTATTATCGGCGGTTCGTTGAGCACTTCGCCACTATTGCAAAACCCTTGCACGCTCTAACGGCGAAGGGAGTGAAGTTCAAATGGGGACCGGAGGAGGAGGCCGCGTTTCGCTCCCTCCGGGACGCCTTGGTGGGTGCCCCACCCTTGTGTTATCCCGATTTTGCCAGTCCCTTTTTGCTGGACACGGATGCTAGCAACACGGGCATTGGGGGGGTGCTATCCCAAGTCGTTGGGGGTGTCGAAAGAGTTGTCGCCTACGGTAGTAGGGTGTTGTCTCCGGCGGAGCAGCGCTACTGTGTCACCCGTCGCGAGCTGCTTGCCATTGTTTTTTTTGTGCAGCAGTTTAGGCCATATCTCTATGGTCGTCACTTTACAGTCCGAACGGACCACGTGGCGCTACAGTATTCATTGAGGGTCGCCCAGCCCTCGGGCCAGTTGTCGCGTTGGTTGGAAGTCCTCCAGGACTATCAGTTTACGACTACGTTCCGTAAGGGGTTGCGACACACAAATGCCGATTGCTTGTCGCGGTTGTTGCCTTGTGATGAATGCGCGTGTTTGTCGGGATCGGCGCGCTGTAAACCGACGCTTGCGGGGGAGATGGGGGCACTGGCTGTGACAGCGGGCGCACCGATCGTGGATGATTCCACTGCCTCTCAGGGTCGGGACTCGCTGCTCTCGCTGTCGCTCAGCGAATGGGGCCGCCTCCAGATGGCGGACAGCTCGCTGCTAGCATTGCGCCGCAAGGTTGGGGGTCCCGAGGGGGACCAGGAGCGTACCGGCTCCTATGTACTTGAGCAGGGCGTGTTATTGAGATGGGACTGTTTGTCCCGGCGGAACGCACTCGTGGTGCCTTCCGCTGTGAGGGGGAGGGTTGTCTTGGCGGCACACGAACGCCTCTTGCACTTGGGAGTTAACAAGACGCTTGCCCTGCTTCAGCGTGACTATTACTGGCCGGGAATGGGAAGTGATGTGGTACATATTCTGAAGGGGTGCGTTGAGTGCGCCAGGCGTAAACCACCGCCCGTGGCAGCTAATCCACCGCTGCAATCTATTCAGGTCTCGCGTACCAACGAGCTCGTTGCACTCGATATTTTGGGGCCCTTCCCAGTCACGCCGAGAGGGAATAAATATTTGTTAGTGGGGGTCGAATACTTTACCCGATGGCCTATGGCGTGGCCTCTCGCTAACCAGTCGGCAGCGGCTGTGACGGATGCCTTCGTCCAGGGCTATGTCCTGGACAAGGGGGCTCCCGAACGCCTGCTGACCGACCAAGGTAAACATTTTTCGAGTAAATTGTTGCAAGAGGTGTGCGATCTGTTGGGTACCAAGAAGGTGCGTACCTCCCCGTACCACCCGCAGACAGACGGGATGGTGGAGAGACTCCACAAAACTTTGACTTCCATGCTGTGCCAGCAGGTGTGCGAGGCACATGTAGATTGGGACCTGCAGGTTCCGGGAGTCCTTGCCGCGTATAGAATGGCCCCCCATGCAGCTACGGGGTTTTCCCCATTCTATTTGATGTACGGTCGGGAAGCTGACCCGCCAATGGAAACGCAACTTGGCCTGTCCGCTCCACGAACTAATTCTAATTTGGCAGAACATATTAAGTTTAATATTCACAAGCTGACAGAGGCGAGGGAGGCCGCACGGCTTAATTCGCGGGCTCGCCAAATTGCTAATGAACGGTTGCGGGCACGGAAGGTGTCCATGCACGAATGGAAACCAGGTGACAGGGCCTGGCTGCATTGCCCTCAGGCACCCTTGGCTACGTCGCCTAAATTGTTGAGACCGTGGAGGGGACCCGTGGAGGTCGTGCGCGTTGCACGGCCCCAGTGCGTTCAGATAAAGTGGGGAAAGCGCCGTTGGTACGTTCACCCCTCCCGACTGAAACCGTTCTCGCCTCCATATGGCCTCCCCTTGTGTCGTGATGGCCGGGCGTGTGACGTGACCGGCGACCCAGAGGGGGAAATGTCTCTGCCTGATCCACACGTATTTTCGCCTGATCTGCTCCCAGGTGTCTCGGAACTGACAGCTGCCGATCACCGGCGGCCGGATCTCCGCGGCGGGGCCGGCCCTTTCAGGCCCGTTCCGCGCCGTCTGGAGCAGCCGGAACCGCCGGACGGTCGTCAGTGTCCCGCCCCATACGACGGACCAGCCAGACGGACTCGCGCCAGGTCGTGCTACTTTGCATGACCTGCCTCGTGAGGAGTCGGGGCAGTTGGAGCGCCTCGTCACTGCGTGTAGTCGCAGGGACGTGGGGCGCGTTCGTTTTTTGGAATTTGCTCGTATCGTGTTATTGTTGACTTTTCGTGTTCATTGTCAATCTGTACATAGTTGTTCTTGTTGTTGTTGTTGTTGTTATGTTACGGGGCACACTCGGGGGGTTACGGGTTTTTTTTGTTGGTTGTCGTTTTATAGTCGCGGTTGGTTGTTGTTAGCAGCCGGGCCGGCTGCGAGCTATGTGGGAGGGGGTGATGTAGTGGTGATACGCGCCGGGTGTATACGTCGTGTGCCAGCGCGTATGTACGGGTGTGTGTGTGGTGACGCGCGCTGACGGGGAGGAGCAGGCGTCAGTGCGCGGGTGGGGGTAGTGCTGCTGATTGGCTGTGTGCCGGTGACGCGCCCAGAGGGAGTGATCGGTTAGCAGCGCGGTGTGATTGGTCGGGGAGTGGAAACACGCGCTGAGCCGAACCGGATCGTAGAGATAGCGCGTGGGGATTGGGTAACTGAGGAGCGGTGCCGACGTTGAGGTCCGCATCCGCTCCGTCTCCCGGGAAGAAGAGGTATATAAGGTGATGCACAGAGGAGCAGGGGGCAGAAGTGGAACCATCTAAGAATGAAGACGAAGGTGCAGAGATAGAGCCCGGAGAGGAGAGTAATGGAGAGTAGAGGAGAGTAAGGTATAAGTGTGTAGCCAGAGAGAGAGAACGGTCTACACGAGCTGAGTAATGTATAGTGTGTAGCCAGAGAGAGAGAACGGTCTACACGAGCTGAGTAATGTATAGTGTGTAGCCAGAGAGAGAGAACGGTCTACACGAGCTGAGTAATGTATAGTGTGTAGCCAGAGAGAGAGAACGGTCTACACGAGCTGAGTGATGTATAGTGTGTAGCCAGAGAGAGAGAACGGTCTACACGAGCCGAGTATGCATACGGTGTAGCCAGAGAGAGAGAAAGGTCTACACGAGCCGAGTATGCATACGGTGTAGCCAGAGAGAGAGAGATGCAAAGTCTACACGAGGCGAGTGGAGAGTGTAGCAGAGGCGCAGAGTCTACACGAGACGAGAGAAGAGTGTAGCCGAGGCGCGGAGTCTACACGAGGCATAGAGAGCCAGCAGCACAGAATCTAAGAGAGTCAAGAGAAGCGTAGGGTGGAGAGAAGAGGTCACGAGTTGTACCGTTGTATGGTGACCGCATTGTGAAGAAGAGAGGCCACGCGTTGTATCGTTACAAGTCAAGATTTAATAAAAGAAGTGTGTTCCCGTCAAGGAGTTTCCTGCCGTCATTTTCCAATACTTCATAAGGACCGGGGCCTTGTGTGGCTCAGAGGCGGGACCTTGGGACCCGGGGGCCAGACGTCCGTGTGAGGACCGGGTCGCGGGACCCAGTGGTCGGGATCCGTACCCAAGCTGGGGTGGGTCTAGAGGTTCCCCCGGATGCTAAGGGGCTGGAATGCCCGTCTGTGTGTAGCCGGGTGGAACGGGTAGCGTGAGCTGTAGTAACCACCAGTGTCAGGTGGAACGTGTAGCGTGAGCTGTAGATACCACACGTGTCAGGTGGAACGTGTAGCGTGAGCTGTAGTGACAACACGTGTTACTGTGACAACCCAAGTGTGAATAAAGTGTGCTACCTGTCAAGTGGTCTCCCGCCGTAGTTTACTATACTACACATACATACAGACATTATATTAATGCATATTACATACAGACATGTTATATACTCACGAGCATAGTGTGATTCTTAGAGGACCACGGTGTGAAGCTAAGAATTTGAATGAGTTAATCTTCTTGGTTCTTTCGGTAAAGTCCTTCTATGTAACTTACCGAAAGAACCAAGAAGATGAACCCCTGCAGTCACGAAAGCTTTAAATCGAATTTCGAATGAGATTCGAATATCACACTTCAATGTACTTCGTTCTAATCTGTAACACTAGTTTATGATGTAAATTTATAGCGTTAAAATGTATCGCTCATAGCTTATATTGTTAGAGTTCACAACATTATAGTTTACTATAACACTAGTTTGTAGTGTTATTTTAAAGCGTTACAATGTATAGCTCATAGTTTAAAGGTTATATTGTTAGAGTTTATAATGTTAGAGTATGCAATGTGAGTTTACAATTTGAGAGTTTGTTGAAGTGCCATGTTCTCGTGGGACCCGACACGGATTTGGAAATAATTGCTATGATCATGTCTGAGCTGGGATGAGCGACGAATGTTTACTTTGTTTAATCATAACTGTGTGTAGGTTAATGTCATCGGGGCTTAGTGAATACTACTCATGAATGAACTCATACTTATTTCGGTAGAAATTTGAAATCGTGTTGGTAGAACAAGTCGCCTGCCTTTTCAAGACGAATTGGTATCTTCAAGTGCGTCCGTAAATATATTGCTATAATGCACAGCATAGGGAAGGCTGCCTTGTTCGGGAGATGTAGTTTGGCTAAGGCGCTGTGGCCGTGTGATGACACGGATTCTGAAGCAATGGAGTTAAACACTCGCTGCTTGGCCCCGTCGACAGCAGCGAAGGCTGTCATATACCGCCCCATTTACGAGTTGGCTGTTTGGGGCTGTATAATGTGTTTAGTTGAAGGTGCTAGGTGTTGTTTTCTTCTAACAGCTACTAACGTGCGTGTGTTGTCTGTTTTTAGGATTTGGCCATTGATGTTGTTCTTTTTATTGGGCGTTTTTTTGTTGAGTTCTGTCACTTGAGTGTTGCAGTTTGTTTAAGAATTCGTCACGTGAGCGTGGTGTTTTGATTGTGGGATTTAGTTTTTGTCACAATTTGTGATTCTTATAATAATTGTAACGATTCATAATCTCATGAGTTTATGATTCTGTGCGTGTATTTATACAAATATATTCCGTCTTTTGTTATTCGATTACATATCGCAGTGAAAATCGTGATTGTAATATGACCATGTTGTAATTGTAATAATTATCCGATCCTTGCATGTACACTATACATATATATTGGCGATTCTTATACGACCACACTGTGATTCTAATGCTTCTAATGATATTATAATACCTACTAATACACTAGTTTATAATCGTTTAATGTTTAGTGTTATCGTTTATAGTGTTAGTTTACATGTTATAGAGTACAGTTTATCCCCGACATACTTAGGGATTAGGGACTGGTACGTTGATGAAGGATTAACTACGGGGACCTTTCCCCTCAAGGAACACGTGTTAATCGGGTAGACAGCCAAGATGCTGCCGGTTAAGGGCACACTTGTGTGACGGAGATCCTCCACCTGAAACTCGCTTAACATGTTTTTGCTAGGAACATTATAAAATAAAGACCGGACAAACATTTGTTAAAAATACGTTTTTATTCATCTGCAATCATTTTTACGTCAAAACTCGAAGAGAATATTTATTATGTCCTATGTTCACACATTTCCAGTACAATGCAAACCATTTCCGTTCCAGGAATACCAAAGCGTTAAAATATAATTCCCCATGATTTCCTTATTAGTTAACCACATTTGTTCACTCTGCGTCTATGTTGAAGTCAAGGCCATATATCCAACGAACGCGCCATCAATGTACATTCTGAAAACCGGCTATCTAAAGCCGATTAATACCTATCAAAAAAAGCTAAAATGTTGAGTAAAGATGTACCTTCAGACGCATTCCAACTTTAGCTCAACAGGAACACTTAACGACTACAATTGAACCCTCTCACAACCAGTGCTCTTCACACCACTTCGGCAAGTAATCCGATAACATTACAAACACCACTGTGCACGTCACGAAACTCTCCCAAAAACTGTAGAACTAAAATGGTCAAAATTATAACCAAAAAGTACTCTATACCGATTAAAAGGTATAACCACGTGACATAATATGTTTTCAGTCACCCCGAGCTCTCTGGTTGACTCTCGAGCCACTCCATTACATCCAGCCATCTCTCGGGATCCAACTGCATGGGATCGAAGGTGGAAACTTCTTCAGGACTCATTGCAGCACCTTGAATTTCAACTTTTGATTTCAGTTTCCTATCATTGTGAACCTTCTGATGCCTGTTCATGTTAGATGAGTGTGCAAATGCCTCCCCACACACAGGGCACAAGAATGGCTTCTCGCCCGTGTGTGTTCTCTGGTGACGCTGAAGATGTGATGAGTGTGCAAATGTCTTCCCACACACAGGGCACAGGAATGGCTTCTCGCCCGTGTGTGTTCTCTGGTGACTCTGAAGATGTGACGAGTGTGCAAATGTCTTCCCACACATAGGGCACAGGAATGGCTTCTCGCCCGTGTGTGTTCTCTGATGAGTTTGAAGAGTTGACGAGTGTGCAAATGCCTTCCCACACACAGAACACAGGAACGGCTTCTCGCCCGTGTGTGTTCTCTGGTGTCTCTGAAGATGTGATGGCCGTGAAAATGCCTTCCCACACACAGAGCAATTGAATTGCTTCTTGCCTCCGTGTGCGTGGGGCTGTGGAGAGCGTTTCTGCTCCATGTGAGCGTCGTAACAGTAGCTGTGTTATCGAGTCAAAAGTACGCTATCGGCCGCAAGGATGTTTAGCGTTGAGTTTTGGATTTTGTTAACTGCTAAAACTCTCGCGTCTAACCGAGACGCAAACAAATCCCGCTAATTTGACGACGAACACGTTTAAGATTTTATCCGCGAAAATATACACTTACTTGGAGATTCACGGTAAATCGATGTCTAGAACCCGTCTGAAGATGTCGCCACGAACTCTCCCGACGCAAAGTCGCCTAACTGTCGACACAGCAATTGTGCTCGCCAGGCTGCGTTGTCTCGCGGTTGAAGGGCGATCAGCAGAGCGACGAGTCGAGCGTCCAACCTCATCAAGTTCCCTCTCGAAATGGCATTGAGCTCTGCTTCTGAGCCGCCTTATAACTCCCCCCCTAGGATCCAATCCTTTGTCTTTCAGACTATTTGCATTCGATTGTTAATTTTGGAAGGCACAATCCGCATGTCTATTAACATACCGAAGGGTAATGTGCCCATTGTGCTTCATGCATGCATATGTAATTGTGCGCTTATTTTGAATAAAAACTTTGTCCTCGATTTAAAGTGAATGCAGAGAAATTAGCATGTAACTTTAGAAAAGGAAGAGAGCGGCCTTCTCGACGAGGGAGTGAAACCCAATAGGTAATATTCTTTTTAAATCCTTTATATTAAGTTCACTTGCTTGCTTGCGCGCTTGCTTGCTTGCTTACGACCGTGCAAATTTTTCAGTCGTTATTTTACCCACTTCCCGTGATCCCATCGAGCTGACATTTTGCACACAGACTCGTTGTGCGTGACAATTTATTTTCGTGAATTTTTTTCCCCAAAATTGTACACTTTTAAGGAAAAAAATTATTATATTTAATTACCAATTGCTTAATGGTGGCAGGCAATCATCTGACCCCTAGGTGGCAGCAATCTCAAGCCATAGGACGAGAGGACTCTAGCCGCCACGCATATAAAGGATTTATAGTGAAAAACTTTGTTTGACGGGTTAATTTTTACAGCGTTACAATGGATAGGTTGTAGTTCATAGGTTATAATATAATGTTTCATTATGATAGAGCTTAACATGTGAGAGTCTACAATATAAGAGTTGATCAAATGCGACGATCAAGGGCGTCAATCGGGTGAGTTTGATCAGAGGCTTTAATCAAATGCGTCATCCCATCACGGAACACCACCTCCCTGCGTATATCACAGCAACAGAAGCAACTCCAGCAGCAACAACAGCAGCGACAACAACAACAGCAACATCACATTTTCAGGGCGACGCAGCTACTTCCGATTATGCTGCCCAGCTGTTTGAAGTCAGGACCTGCTCTCGCAGGAACCCACACTTTTTTGGAAAGTATTGCGATGATCATGTCTGAGCTGAGAATTAAGTCACTCAAGATTACTTTGTTTAACCATAACTTTAGGTAGGTTAGTGTAATCGGGGCTCTGTGAATACTACTCATGAATGAAATCACACTCCTGTATGACCGACATTGTACTAATTTTGGTTGATCGAGTAGAACAAGGCATGTGCCATGCCCAGACGAATTCTTATCAACAACAGTGTCCTTAAATATGATGCTAAAATAAATGTTAACACTGGATTTAACGTGCACCTCTTAACCCCTCCCTCGCATTTACGACTAACGATTTTCATTTGCACATAACATACATTCAAGCACAGTAAAATGCTAATACGACCATATTGTTATTCTAAAATTTGTCCTGTACCCCCCACAGTTCACATATATGACCCCCGGATCGATTGAACAGATAATTTACATACATATCTGTAGAGTGCGATTTTAATACTTCTAATGAGATTTATTTTATTACGTCCCTTCTACGTGACTTTACCGAAAGAACCAAGAAGACTATGAACTATTGTTTAAATTTAGAACCATATAAACGGAGGTAAGGAATTATAATCTCATTAGAAGCATTAGAATCACAGTGTGGTCGTATTAGAATCACACTCTGCTCATATGTATGTATAGTCTCCGTGCAAGGATCGGATAAAAATGATAAAAATTACAACACACAATCGAAATGCTATATACAGTATATATACACATACAAAAATCTTAACAACCACACATGGTAACATATATACACCACATTATTTCAAATATGTATTTAAAAATATGTTTTAATTTTTTTAAAAATTTAGAATGTCGTTGTCCATGTGGGGAGATGGAGCGCAGTGGATCGTTTCGTCTAAGCTGCTTTTCGGAATCCGTGTGATAACCCAGTCACATCGCCTAACTCCAGTCAAAGCACCTTACCCAAACTACATCTCCCCAACAAGGCAGCCTTACCGCTGCTGTGTATTGTGTTTATGGGATAACAGAGGTGTGTATTATCCCATACGCCTTGCCCAAAACGACTGATTGTCCGCTTAACAGCCTAGCCCATAAACCACCATTGGTGACAGTGTTGTTTGAGAGCAGCTATTAAAGTCGTTTAGGCAAACGAGGTGGTGGCTGGCCAAACCATGCCTCGCTGTTTGTCTCCGGAGTGATGACGGATTGGTGCCGCGGGACGCAGCATCTCATCCGACAAGCGTTGCAGCAGCTGGGTGATGGCATCCGTGAATTTGTCAACTTTCTCTTCAAGTTGAGGCCGTCTCCCTCGTGGTCTCCTCCCTCTGCGCGTGCTGTGGGTTGCTCATGGCCGAGGTGGAACTGCATGTTGAATCGGGTGTAGACGTTATTTTAGCAACATTTAAGTACAGTATTGTGTTTAGAATGCGTCTCGACAAGAAAGGTGACTTGTTGGATCAGAGTTTTTCATCAAAGGCGTTATCCCATCACGGGACATCAACATGCTGCGTATATAACAGTAACAGAAGCAACTACAGCAGCTACGAAACCGTTCGATGGCAAAGCAGCGACTTCTGCTTCTGCTCAAACTGCTGCCCGAATCTTTGTGGCCGGCCCTGCTCTCGTGGGACCCCACACGTTCATGGAAATAATAGAGATGATCCTGAGCTGAGATTTAAGCGACTTAAGTTGACTTTGTTTAAACATAACTTAGTGTAGGTTCGTGCCATCGGTGTTTAGCGAATACTGCTGAAGAATTAGCTCACACTCATTTATGACGTAATTTGGTATAATTTTGGTTGTCTACGAATTCTTATCATATACAGTGTACTTAACTATATAGCTAAAATAACGTCAACACTCGAATAAACTTGCAGGTCTTCGCCCTCATATTGTTGCTTCGTAGATGCTCGAGATTAAGTGTCCTGCTGTGGTCCGAATTGTTTACTGTGATAACATTTGGCTGTTCAAAGCAGTCTGCAACCGTGAATTGTGCAGCTTGGAATACTTGAGGACATCTCATCTATTTTGTTGGTTCTCGAAAACTGAGGCCAATAATTAGGAGGCAAATTACGAGCGAAAGCGATAGCATTTGCCAAGAATGTCTTCATTAATTGAGAACGAAAGTAAGAAGTTCGAAGGCTGTCAAATACCGCACTATTTACGAGTTGGTTCTTTGGGGCTGTACAATGTGTAGAGTTGAAGGTGCTAGGTGTTGTCTTCTTCTAACAGCTACTAACATGCGTGTGATGACTGTTTTTAGGATTTGTCCATTGTTGTTCTTTTTTTTGGCTTTTTTTTGTTCTGTCACTTGAGTGTTGCAGTTTGAAAATTCGTCATGTGACAGTGGTGTTTTGCTAAATATTATACATAAATATTCCGTATTTTAAAATATAATTTAATTTTGTGTTTGTCTATGGCAGTATATAGTGCGGGGTAGATCAGTGTGATGTAAGAAAAAAGTTTAGCTGGAGGCATATTAAAAAAAAAAATTGCGGCGTAGAATTGTAATGTATGACTTACTGTTAGTAGCTCAGCTTATTGGAGAGTATATTTAGTATATTGATAATATTGATGTAGTTTATATTTTAGTTTTTTTACGTGGTGGTATGGCTGCTGCAGCTCCTTACTATTAAAATTCCTTCCCTTTATTACTGCTAACCCCACTTCCTCCCTTTGTTCCTGCTAATCCTACATAATGCACGGGCATAATATGACTTTGAGATCCCCCCACCACCTACGCATTCCACAAGTAGTGACTAATCCCATATCTGCATTTGCCATAAATATTCTAAATTCATTTGTTGATATGCAAATTCCTTTGTCAATGCGCCCTTCCCCCTCCAGCTTAAATATACGCTGCCAAGCTTGGTGGTGTTCATTCAGACGCTGTCTTTCCGACAGTCCTGTTCTTCACCTGAGGATGGCTGCCTGCGTTGTGGCCGAAACGTCGTGATAATTTTTTTATTCTGTTTTATTTGTATTATTTTATTATTTCCCTTCTACGTGACTTTACCGAAAGAACCAAGAAGATAACCTACATACAGTTATGGTTAAACAAAGTAATATTTAGTCACTTAATTCTCAGTTCAGACATGATCATCGCAATCATTTCCAGCCCGGCCACAAACAGCCGGGAAGCAGAAGCAGCAGAATCAGAAGTAGCTGCGTCGCCCTCGAAATGTGATGTTGCTGCTTCTGTTGCTGTTATATACGCAGGGATGTATTGTTCCATGATGGGATTACGCCTTTGATCAAAGACTCTGATCAAACTTACCCTATTGACGCCTTTGATCGTCGCATTTGATCAACTATGATAGTTGTAGGCTCTCACAGGTTAAGCTCTAACATAGTGAAACATTATATTACAACCTATGAACGCTGTAAAATACTTTTACCTGTTATAGTGGGATTATAATCTCATAAGAATAATTCGAATCGCACTGTGCTCAAATTAGAATCACACTGGTGTCGTATGTATTGTCAGTGAATATGCGAACCGGGTATAGGATATGCAGAATAAGAATCGAATTACAATTATTCGAATCCCACTAGTCGTCACAATTTGTTATTGTTATAATAATTGTAACGATTCATAATCTCATGAGTTTATAATGGGTTTGTGCATTATTCTTATACGATCACACTGTGATTCTAATGATATTATAATACCTTACCTCCGTGTATATGGTTATGAGTTTATAATTGTTAAATGTTTAGTGTTATCGTTTATAGTATTACAGTTTACATGTTATAGAGTACAGTTTATCCCCGACATACTTCGGGATTAGGGACTGGTACGTTGATGAACGATTAACTACGGGGACCTTTCCCCTCAAGGAACACGTGTTAATCGGGTAGACAGCCAAGATGCTGCCGGTTAAGGGCACACTTGTGTGACGGAGATCCTCCACCTGAAAATCTCTTAACATGTTTTTTCTAGGAACATTATGAAATAAAGACCGGACAAACATTTGTTAAAAATACGTTTTTATTCATCTGCAATCATTTTTACGTCAAAACTCGAAGGGAATATTTATTATGTCCTATGTTCACACATTTCCAGTACAATGCAAACCATTTCTGTTCCAGGAATACCAAAGCGTTAAAATATAATTCCCCATGATTTCCTTATTAGTTAACCACATTTGTTCACTCTGCGTCTATGTTGAAGTCAAGGCCATATATCCAACGAACGCGCCATCAATGTACATTCTGAAAACCGGCTATCTAAAGCCGATTAATACCTATCAAAAAAAGCTAAAATGTTGAGTAAAGATGTACCTTCAGACGCATTCCAACTTTAGCTCAACAGGAACACTTAACGACTACAATTGAACCCTCTCACAACCAGTGCTCTTCACACCACTTCGGCAAGTAATCCGATAACATTACAAACACCACTGTGCACGTCACGAAACTCTCCCAAAAACTGTAGAACTAAAATGGTCAAAATTATAACCAAAAAGTACTCTATACCGATTAAAAGGTATAACCACGTGACATAATATGTTTTCAGTCACCCCGAGCTCTCTGGTTGACTCTCGAGCCACTCCATTACATCCAGCCATCTCTCGGGATCCAACTGCATGGGATCGAAGGTGGAAACTTCTTCAGGACTCATTGCAGCACCTTGAATTTCAACTTTTGATTTCAGTTTCCTATCATTGTGAACCTTCTGATGCCTGTTCATGTTAGATGAGTGTGCAAATGCCTCCCCACACACAGGGCACAAGAATGGCTTCTCGCCCGTGTGTGTTCTCTGGTGACGCTGAAGATGTGATGAGTGTGCAAATGTCTTCCCACACACAGGGCACAGGAATGGCTTCTCGCCCGTGTGTGTTCTCTGGTGACTCTGAAGATGTGACGAGTGTGCAAATGTCTTCCCACACATAGGGCACAGGAATGGCTTCTCGCCCGTGTGTGTTCTCTGATGAGTTTGAAGAGTTGACGAGTGTGCAAATGCCTTCCCACACACAGAACACAGGAACGGCTTCTCGCCCGTGTGTGTTCTCTGGTGTCTCTGAAGATGTGATGGCCGTGAAAATGCCTTCCCACACACAGAGCAATTGAATTGCTTCTTGCCTCCGTGTGCGTGGGGCTGTGGAGAGCGTTTCTGCTCCATGTGAGCGTCGTAACAGTAGCTGTGTTATCGAGTCAAAAGTACGCTATCGGCCGCAAGGATGTTTAGCGTTGAGTTTTGGATTTTGTTAACTGCTAAAACTCTCGCGTCTAACCGAGACGCAAACAAATCCCGCTAATTTGACGACGAACACGTTTAAGATTTTATCCGCGAAAATATACACTTACTTGGAGATTCACGGTAAATCGATGTCTAGAACCCGTCTGAAGATGTCGCCACGAACTCTCCCGACGCAAAGTCGCCTAACTGTCGACACAGCAATTGTGCTCGCCAGGCTGCGTTGTCTCGCGGTTGAAGGGCGATCAGCAGAGCGACGAGTCGAGCGTCCAACCTCATCAAGTTCCCTCTCGAAATGGCATTGAGCTCTGCTTCTGAGCCGCCTTATAACTCCCCCCCTAGGATCCAATCCTTTGTCTTTCAGACTATTTGCATTCGATTGTTAATTTTGGAAGGCACAATCCGCATGTCTATTAACATACCGAAGGGTAATGTGCCCATTGTGCTTCATGCATGCATATGTAATTGTGCGCTTATTTTGAATAAAAACTTTGTCCTCGATTTAAAGTGAATGCAGAGAAATTAGCATGTAACTTTAGAAAAGGAAGAGAGCGGCCTTCTCGACGAGGGAGTGAAACCCAATAGGTAATATTCTTTTTAAATCCTTTATATTAAGTTCACTTGCTTGCTTGCGCGCTTGCTTGCTTGCTTACGACCGTGCAAATCTTTCAGTCGTTATTTTACCCACTTCCCGTGATCCCATCGAGCTGACATTTTGCACACAGACTCGTTGTGCGTGACAATTTATTTTCGTGAATTTTTTTCCCCAAAATTGTACACTTTTAAGGAAAAAAATTATTACATTTAATTACCAATTGCTTAATGGTGGCAGGCAATCATCTGACCCCTAGGTGGCAGCAATCTCAAGCCATAGGACGAGAGGACTCTAGCCGCCACGCATATAAAGGATTTATAGTGAAAAACTTTGTTTGACGGGTTAATTTTTACAGCGTTACAATGGATAGGTTGTAGTTCATAGGTTATAATATAATGTTTCATTATGATAGAGCTTAACATGTGAGAGTCTACAATATAAGAGTTGATCAAATGCGACGATCAAGGGCGTCAATCGGGTGAGTTTGATCAGAGGCTTTAATCAAATGCGTCATCCCATCACGGAACACCACCTCCCTGCGTATATCACAGCAACAGAAGCAACTCCAGCAGCAACAACAGCAGCGACAACAACAACAGCAACATCACATTTTCAGGGCGACGCAGCTACTTCCGATTATGCTGCCCAGCTGTTTGAAGTCAGGACCTGCTCTCGCAGGAACCCACACTTTTTTGGAAAGTATTGCGATGATCATGTCTGAGCTGAGAATTAAGTCACTCAAGATTACTTTGTTTAACCATAACTTTAGGTAGGTTAGTGTAATCGGGGCTCTGTGAATACTACTCATGAATGAAATCACACTCCTGTATGACCGACATTGTACTAATTTTGGTTGATCGAGTAGAACAAGGCATGTGCCATGCCCAGACGAATTCTTATCAACAACAGTGTCCTTAAATATGATGCTAAAATAAATGTTAACACTGGATTTAACGTGCACCTCTTAACCCCTCCCTCGCATTTACGACTAACGATTTTCATTTGCACATAACATACATTCAAGCACAGTAAAATGCTAATACGACCATATTGTTATTCTAAAATTTGTCCTGTACCCCCCACAGTTCACATATATGACCCCCGGATCGATTGAACAGATAATTTACATACATATCTGTAGAGTGCGATTTTAATACTTCTAATGAGATTTATTTTATTACGTCCCTTCTACGTGACTTTACCGAAAGAACCAAGAAGACTATGAACTATTGTTTAAATTTAGAACCATATAAACGGAGGTAAGGAATTATAATCTCATTAGAAGCATTAGAATCACAGTGTGGTCGTATTAGAATCACACTCTGCTCATATGTATGTATAGTCTCCGTGCAAGGATCGGATAAAAATGATAAAAATTACAACACACAATCGAAATGCTATATACAGTATATATACACATACAAAAATCTTAACAACCACACATGGTAACATATATACACCACATTATTTCAAATATGTATTAAAAAATATGTTTTAATATTTTTAAAAAATTTTTAATGTCGTTGTCCATGTGGGGAGATGGAGCGCAGTGGATCGTTTCGTCTAAGCTGCTTTTCGGAATCCGTGTGATAACCCAGTCACATCGCCTAACTCCAGTCAAAGCACCTTACCCAAACTACATCTCCCCAACAAGGCAGCCTTACCGCTGCTGTGTATTGTGTTTATGGGATAACAGAGGTGTGTATTATCCCATACGCCTTGCCCAAAACGACTGATTGTCCGCTTAACAGCCTAGCCCATAAACCACCATTGGTGACAGTGTTGTTTGAGAGCAGCTATTAAAGTCGTTTAGGCAAACGAGGTGGTGGCTGGCCAAACCATGCCTCGCTGTTTGTCTCCGGAGTGATGACGGATTGGTGCCGCGGGACGCAGCATCTCATCCGACAAGCGTTGCAGCAGCTGGGTGATGGCATCCGTGAATTTGTCAACTTTCTCTTCAAGTTGAGGCCGTCTCCCTCGTGGTCTCCTCCCTCTGCGCGTGCTGAGGGTTGCTCATGGCCGAGGTGGAACTGCATGTTGAATCGGGTGTAGACGTTATTTTAGCAACATTTAAGTACAGTATTGTGTTTAGAATGCGTCTCGACAAGAAAGGTGACTTGTTGGATCAGAGTTTTTCATCAAAGGCGTTATCCCATCACGGGACATCAACATGCTGCCTATATAACAGTAACAGAAGCAACTACAGCAGCTACGAAACCGTTCGATGGCAAAGCAGCGACTTCTGCTTCTGCTCAAACTGCTGCCCGAATGTTTGTGGCCGGCCCTGCTCTCGTGGGACCCCACACGTTCATGGAAATAATAGAGATGATCCTGCGAGGAACCCGTGCCTGGAGCCTGGTCAAATTCTTCAAAAGAAGCCAGGGACCTGCCTAATCCTTCAAGGCTGCGGTGCGAACCCTTGACGCCCCGAAATGCACAAGATTCTAACATGGGCGAGGGACGGGCGTCGAGAACCAGGTCAAAATGCGCAAGGTTGCGCTTGAAGGCTCCACGCAAAATATCAATACTGTATAGTGCTATTCGGTGCCATTGCGATGTAACATTCTACCAGCAGTGGGCAGCTTGATTCTAATACGACCATGGTGCGATTTTAATAATTTTGATGCGATTCAAAATCTGGCACCACCAAGGCCGCATTTACGACTCCCGATGTGCATCTACATTTAACATACACTCTAGCTCAGTGTTATTCGAATACTACCAAAGTGTTATTATAATCGTTTTAATCCGATCATAATCTACATCTACTCGAGCAATTATATCATTAACTGGTATGTGTCTAGGTGTGACTGCAAAGTTTAATCCTTTAGCTAAAACGGATTTCAAACCTTCAGAAATAGGACTGTTACTGCGATTAATTACGACTTTGTTAACATCTAGCTTTTCAATGTGTGGGTCCGGTTTCTTGTTTGAGAGGCGGTTGAATTTGGAAATCAAGTTGTCCTTACATTTAGTCGACATATCGGCAGCTGAAGAGGCAGTCATTTTTTCCACGTGTTCCCAATCCGATGTGGACATTGTTGCACTCAAAGATAAGTGTGATTTGTAGAGTGTCTTGTCTAACTGATCTAGTTCGGTGCGCGTAAGTCTGATTTTCTCTGAGATAAGAGCTAAGCTAGTTCTAGACAGAATTCGTTTCGCATTAGAAGAAGTTACAGCAGCAGATGTTAGTGTAAATGCGTTTGGTATTACCTTAGAGTCGCGGCATCTCTTCAGAAAGGTGAGAGACTCGATTAGCTGAGCCTTCTTATCCCGGAGCTTGTTGAAGGATCTCAAAGTTACGTGGAAACCCTCCCCGTAGAGGCGGTTAAATTTCGATTTAAAGCTTTCGTGACTGCAGGGATTCATCTTCTTGGTTCTTTCGGTAAAGTCACGCAGAAGGGAAGTAATAAAATAATAAAAATAAAACATAATAAAACAATTCTCACGACGTTTCGGCCACAACGCAAGCAGCCGTCCTCAGGCGAAGAATGAGACATTATCAAGCTAGGAGCTTATATAGGTGTAGCGAGGAGGAGCGCCTTAACAAAAGAATGTGCATATGAAGAGGAATTTAGCATACCAATGGGTAATGCGTAGGAGGTGGGCGGAGGGGTTTCAAAGTCCCATTATGCCCATGCATTATGCAGGATCAACAGCACCACGGGGGGGCGCAAGGAACAGCGTTAATAAAGGAAAGGAATGTTAATGATATGTAGCTGCATTTACCAAACAACCACGTAGAAAACCAAAGTAAAAACTACATAAAAACTAAAATATAAACTGATACTTACTATACTCTACAATAAGCTGAGTTACTAACAACAAATAATAAATTACAATTCTACGTCTTAAGAAGTATATAATATACTTCCATCTAAACTTTATTCTCTTAGCATATACAGTACTATATACTGCCATAGATAAACCCAACATTAAATTGTATACTGTATTGCTGTAAACCACCCTATACTTTATACATTTTAATATAACACTATGTATTATTCAACTCACCCTAATGTGTATCGAAATGGTTTATTACGTCCTTCCAATGATTGCTAAGCCTGAATCCATCTTCTCGGTTAAAATTGTCTCTGTGTTTGTATATGTGGATCGCCTCATGAACGAATCTCTCATGATAGCCAGATGGCTTGCAGAGAACCTCCGTCTTGGAGAAGTCAATGTCATGTGAGCCCACTGAGTTGTAACAGTGGTCTGCCACGGCTGAGGTGTTTGTCCTACCGTGTTTTAGATCAGCTTTATGTTCACGAATGCGGTCTGAGACGTGTCGTTTGGTTTCCCCAATGTAACTGCTACCACAGAGGCAACTTAGTTTGTAGACGCCAGGGTACTGTATGTCTGGAATCACATCTTTTACAGACGGTACCAGATCACGGATTTTATGTACTGTGTTGAATCGGACCTGGATCTTGTGTTTAATCAGGATTTTGGAGATCTTTTTTGTGATCCCAGCAATGTAGGGTAAGGTGATGGTCTTGAAAGGCTCCTCAACAGGATCTTTCTTGATGGTTGGAGTGATGGCTTTGCGGATTGTGTAGTCGGAGTAACCATTAGCCTTAAGAGCTTGGCGTACGTGTTTGAGTTCACTGGAAATGTGTTCATGGTCGGAGATGCATTGGGCTCTATGATATAGAGTCTTGATGAGGGAATTCTTCTGGGATGGATGGTGGTGGGAATCCGGTTTTAGATAAGCATCCGTGTGGGTGGCTTTCCTGTAGACAGAGTGGCTCATTGAACCATCAGGTCTCCTTTTGATTAGGACATCCAAAAAGGGTAGCTTGCCATCATTTTCGACTTCCATGGTGAATCTGATGGCTGGGTGTATGGAATTGATGTGGTCGAGAAATTGGTCTAGAGCAGGCCGGCCATGTGGCCAGATGACAAAAGTGTCGTCTACGTACCTCTTCCATAAGGTCGGGCGTAGAGTGGCAGTCTGGATGGCGTCCGTCTCAAATATCTCCATGAAGATGTTGGCTACAACCGGAGATAGGGGGGAGCCCATTGGGGTGCCCTCAATTTGCTTGTAGAAGGTTCCATTCCAGGTGAAGTATGTATTGGTTAAGCAGTGTCTCACCAGGGGGGGTACCCCAGCATTTAGTCCTTGATGAACCAAGTCTTCAATGATTGCGATGGTGTCAGGCACAGGCACCTTGGTGAACAAGGAAACCACATCAAAACTGACAAGCAGGTCGTCTGGGGACAGGGCAATCCCCTTGATTGTCGATACCAGGTCAGTAGAGTTTAGTACTGCAGAGGTGGTTTTTCCAGTGAAAGGCCGTAGGATTTCGGACAAAAAACGAGCCAGTTTGTAAGTGGGGGAGTTGATAGTAGAGACAATGGGACGAAGAGGTGTATCTTCTTTATGTATCTTTGGCAAGCCGTACAATCTTGGTGGCCTGGCTGCAGAAGGTTTCAACGAGAACTGTTTGGTCTGATCAAGTAATGCGGTTGAAGCAGAAATGATGTTGTTGGTTTTGGAGACGAGGCTGTTGGTGGGGTCTCTTTTTATGTTTGTATAGCTGCCATCGTTGAGTAGTTCTTGAATTTTGTTGTTGTATTCTATTTTGTCCATGATGACAGTGGCATTGCCTTTGTCGGCTGAGAGGATGACAATGTCATCCCTCTTTTTTAATTGAGCTAATTCAAAACGCTCATCTTTGCTGATGTTGCTAGCTGGCATCTTAGCCAGCTAGCAGTATATACACACATTTAAAGAGTATAACAATCACACATTATAACATATATACAATACACATTATTTAAAAAACGTATTTAAACAGTTCTATTTATTATTATTTTTACTGAGAATATCGTTGTGGAGCGCAGTGGATCGTATCATCTAAGCTGCTTTAACGAATCCGCGTGATAACCCAGTCACATCGCCCAACTCCAGTGACAGCACCTTACCCAAACTACATCTCCCCCAACAAGGCAGCCTTACCGATGCTGTGTATTATGTTTATGGGATAACAGAGGTGTGTATTTTCCCATACGCCTTGCCCAAAAAGACTGATTGTCCGCTTAACATCCTCGCCCATAAACCACTATTGGTGACAGTGTTGTTTGAGAGCAGCTATTAAAGTCGCTTTGGCAAACGAGGTGGTGGCTGGCCAAACCATGCCTCGCTGTTTGTCTCCAGAGTTATGACGGATACAAACCAGACCAAGCGGAGACCATGTACCAGATCGGATTTTGCTTACTGATGTTAGAGTGATTGTATTGCAAGTGTGGTCACTACGCGTCTGTACGTGCTCACTCCCGAAGCTCGGCGATTTTTGGCAACGCCACGGGGCTGCATTCACTTTAAATCGAGGACAATGGAGGGCATGGGGAACGTGTTTTTCCAGCGCTAATCCGATTTAGTCAAAATAAGCGCACATTTACACACTGAGATGCACTTACATATTCATGCATGAAGCACAATGGGCACATTACCCTTCGGTATATTAATAGACATGCGGATTGCATCTTCCAAAATTAAAAATCGAATGCAAATATCCTGAAAGACAAAGGATTAGATCCTAGGGGGGGAGTTATATATTTAAAATAATCGCACAAACCCAACATAAGCCCCTGCAATTATGAATTGTTACAATTGTAATGACTCGTTTGATAAAAGTATTTGATCAAAGTTTGTTATCCCATCACGGAACACCACTGGAACTGAAGCATTTTAAGCAGCAACAACAGCAGTAGCAGCAACTGCAGCAGCAGCAACAGCAACAACAGAAGCAGCAGCAACAGCAACAACAGCAACATCAGTAGCAAGAACATCAGCAGCAACAACAGCAGCAGCTACAGCAACAACTGCAGCAGCAACAGCTGCAGCAGCAGCAACAGCTGCAGCAACAGCTGCAGCAGCAACTGCAGCAACAACTGCAGCAGCAGCAACACCTTCATCCAGGCGACGAAAGGAAGAGCAGTGCAGGTGATTCCCGGTATACTTCGGTATTCTGGACCTGAACGTTGCGAAACGATTCATAACGAGGACCTTTCCCCACCAGAGCGCAAGCCGCTAATGAAAAGAACTCGGGCCGTCGGGAGCACGTGCTTCCATGGGCGGTGGGGGACAGGGCATGGTTGTATTGCCCACAGGTGCCACCGGGTATGTCCCCCAAGTTGCTTCGCCCATGGCGGGGTCAGGTAGAGGTCATAGAGGTGGGTGATGTAAAGACAGTGCGTCAACTAAGGGACAAGTGGTGACAACAAGATAGAGAGAGTTCGAGAAGAGAAGGCGAGACCAAGTGTGGACGGAGGTTCACGCCGAGAATGAGAGAGGGGGAGGAACGAGGTTTGGGGCTGTGTTGGCTGGTTGCTGTCTCGTCGTCGTCGTTGCTATATCGTGACGCCTGGGGTCTGAAACCGCGTTAAAGGCTAAATAAAAGAACCCTCTGCAGTCCGGAGTCATTACAATTGTAACGATTCATTATTTCACGGGCTAATATTGGGTTTGTGCGATTATTTTACATATTCATACCGAATATTGCTATTTGATGCCATTGAGATGGAACATTCATCCAGCAGTGGACAGCTTGATCCTAATACCACCAAAGTGTTATTCAAATAATGTTAATCCCATCCTGATCCTGCACCTTCATGTTTCACATATCCCACCATTGGTTGGCACGTCCATATTACATACATGTTACATACATACATGTTACATACTTACGAGCATCGTGTGATTCAAAGAGGACGACGGAACGATTCTAATAATTCGATTGAGAATCAAATATAACACTTCATTGTACGGTTTGCTAATCTATAACACTAGTTAATAATGTTATTTCATAGCGTTGTAATGTATAGCTCATAGGTTATATTGTTAGAGTTTACAAATTTTAAGTTTACCATAACACTGGATTACAGTATTTTGTATATTCTTCAAATGTATATGTTAATGTTTAATGTATATTGTTGGAATTCATAATGTTAAAGTTCACAGTGTGAGAGTTTACAATGTAACAGTATATCAAAGGCGTCGCTCGATGGCTTCGATCTGGTAGATTGCATCAGAGTTTGTCATCAAAGGCGTTATCCCATCACGGGACACCAACATGCTGCCTATATAACAGTAACAGAAGCAACTCCAGCAGCTACGAAACCGTTCGATGGCAAAGCAGCGACTTCTGCTTCTGCTCCAACTGCTGCCCAGCTGTTTGCACGCCTGCTCTGCTCTCGTGGGACCCCACACGTCTATGGAAATAATTGCGATGATCCTATCTAAGCTTAGATTTGAGCGACTAAAGTTTACTTTGTGTAGGTTAGTGCCATCGGTGTTTAGCGAATACTACCGAAGAATTAGCTCACATATTTACGACGTAATTTGGCATAATTTGGGTTGATTAAAGGGAACAAGACACCTGCCATGTCGACGAATTCTTATCATAAATGAACTTAACTATCTTGCTAAAAAAACGTCAACACACGAATAAACTTGCAGGTCTTAGCCCCCTCATATCGTTGCTTCGCAGATGCTCGAGATTGAGTGTCCTGCTGTGGTCCGAATTGTTTACTGTGATAACATTTGGCTGTTCAAAGCAGTCTGCAACCGTGAATTGTGCAGCTTGGAATAATTGAGGACATCACATCCATTTAGTTGGTTCTCGAAAACTGAGGCCAATAATTAGGAGGCAAATTACGAGCGAAAGCGATAGTATTTGCCAAGAATGTCTTCATTAATCGAGAACGAAAGTAAGAAGTTCGAAGGCTGTCATATACCGCTACATTTACGAGTTGGCTCTTTGGGGCTGTACAATGTGTATAGTTGAAGGTGCTAGGTGTTGTCTTCTTCTAACAGCTACTAACATGCGTGTTATGACTGTTTTTTGGATTTGTCCATTGTTGTTCTTTTTTTTAGGCTTTTTTTTGTTCTGTCACTTGAATGTTGCAGTTTGAGAATTTGTCATGTGACAGTGGTGTTTTTCTAAGTATTAATATAATAATATTCCGTCTTTTGCTATTCGATGACATTGAGATGAGACCTTCATCTAGCAGTGAAAATCGTGATTGTAATACGACCGTGTTGTAATTTTAATTTTTTTTTTATCCGATCCTTGCACGTAGACCATATATACATATGAGCAAAGTGCTATTCTAATAAGACCACACTGTGAATCTAATGCTTCTAATGAGATTATAATACCTTACCTCCGTTTATATCGTTCTAAATTAAAACACTAGTTTATAGTCGTTTTATGTTTAGTATTATCGTTTATAGTGTTACAGTTTACATGTTATAGAGTACAGTTTATCCCTGGCACACTTCGGGATTAAGGACTGGTACGTTGAGAAACGATTAACTACGGGGACCTTTCCCCTCAAGGAACACGTGTTAATCGGGTAGACAGCCAAGATGCTGCCGGTTAAGGGACACTTGTGTGACGGAGATCCTCCTCCTGAAATAATCTTAACATGTTTTTGCCAGGAACATTATAAAATAAAGACCGGACAAACATTTGTTAAAAATACGTTTTCATTCATCTGCAATCATTTTTACGTCAAAACTCGAAGGGAATATTTATTATGTCCTATGTTCACACATTTCCAGTACAATGCAAACCATTTCCGTTCCAGGAATGCCAAAGCGTTAAAGTATCATTCCCCATGATTTCCTTATTAGTTCACCACATGTGTTCACTGTGCGTCTATGTTGAAGTCAAGGCCATATATCCAACGAACGCGTCATCAATGTACATCCTGAAATCGGATATCTAAAGTCGATTAATACCAATCAAAAAAAGCTATTTACTTTTCGATTTAAAGCTTTCGTGACTGCAGGGATTCATCTTCTTGGTTCTTTCGGTAAAGTCACATAGAAGGGAAGTAATAAAATAATAAAAATAAAACATAATAAAATTAGCTGCTTGCGTTGTGACCGAAACGTCGTGAGAATAATTTTATTATGTTTTATTTTTATTATTTTATTACTTCCCTTCTACGTGACTTTACCGAAAGAACCAAGAAGAAAAAAGCTATATACTTGAAAAAAAACGTTTAAAATGTTGAGAAAAGATATACCTCCAGACGCATTCCAACTTTAGCTCAACAGGAACACTTAACGACTACAATTGAACCCTCTCGCAACCAGTGCTCATCACACCACTTCGGCAAGTAATCCGATAACATTACAAACCACCACTGTGCACGTCATTAAACTCTCACAAAAAACTGTAAAACTAAAATGGTCAAAATTACACACAAAAGTACTCGATACGGCTTAAAAGGTATAACCACATGACATAATATTTTTTCAGTCACCCCGAGCTCTCTGGTTGACTCTCGAGCCACTCCATTACATCCAGCCATCTCTCGGGATCCAACTGCATGGGATCGAAGGTGGAAACTTCTTCAGGATTCATTCCAGCACATCGAATTTCAGCTTTTGATTTCAGTTTCCTATCATTGTGGACCTTCTGATGCCTGTTCATGTTTGATGAGCGTGCAAATGCCTTCCCACACACAGGGCACAGGAATGGCTTCTCGCCCGTGTGCGTTCTCTGATGAGTTTGACGAGATGACAATTGTGCAAATGCCTTCCCACACACAGGGCACAGGAATGGCTTCTCGCCTGTGTGTGTTCTCTGATGAGTTTGAAGAGTTGATGAGTCTGCAAATGTCTTCCCACACACAGGGCACAGGAATGGCTTCTCGCCCGTGTGTGTTCTCTGATGACTCTGAAGATGTGATGAGTGTGCAAATGTTTTCCCACACACAGAGCACAGGAATGGCTTCTCACCCGTGTGTGTTCTCTGGTGTCTCTTAAGACTTGATGACCATGAAAATGCCTTCCCACACACAGAGCAATTGAATTGTTCCTTGGCCCCGTGTGCGTGGGGCTGTGGAGAGCGTCTTTGCTCCATGTGAGCGTAGTAACAGTAGCGGTGTTATCGAGTCAAAAGTACGCTATCGGCCGCAAGGATGTTTAGCGTCGAGTTTTGGATTTTGTTAACTGCTAAAACAAGAACGACACTCGCGTCTAACCGAGACGCAAAAAAATCCCGTAAATTTGACGACGGTCACGTTTAAGATTTTATCCGCGAAATAGATACTTACTTGGAGATTCACGATATATAAACCCGTCTGAAGATGTCGCCACGAACTCTCCGAACGAAGTCGCCTAACTGTCGACACAGCAATTCTGCTCGCCAGGCTGCGTTGTCTCGCGGTTGAAGGGCGATCAGCAGAGCGACGAGTCGAGCGTCCAACCTCATCAAGTTCTTTCTCGAAATGGCATTGAGCTCTGCTTCTGAGCCGCCTTATAACTCCCCCCCTAGGATCCAATCCTTTGTCTTTCAGGATATTTGCATTCGATTGTTAATTTTGGAAGGCACAATCCGCATGTCTATTAACATACCGAAGGGTAATGTGCCCATTGTGCTTCATGCATGAATATGTAAGTGCATCTCAGTGTGTAATTTTGCGCTTATTTTGAATTAATGGAAAAAACTTTGTCCTCGATTTAAAGTGAATGCAGAGAAATTAGCATGTAACTTTAGAAAAGGAAGAGAGCGGCCTTCTCGACGAGGGAGTGAAACCCAATAGGTTGTAGTTCATAGGTTATAATATTATGTTTCACTATGATACAGCTTAACATTTGAGAGTCTATAATATCAGAGTTGATCAAACGCGACGATCAAGGGCATCAATCGGGTGAGTTTGATCGGAGGCTTTAATCAAAGGCGTCATCCCATCACGGAACACCACTTCCCTGCCTATATCACAGCAACAGAAGCAACAACAGCAGCAACAACAACAGCAGCAACATCACATTTCGAGGGCAACGCAGCTACTTCCGATTCTGCCGCCCAGATGTTTGTAGTCGGGACCTGCTCTCGCAGGACCCTGTGGGGGCCGTTGGCCCCCGGGGTCTCTCCCGCCATCATCCCCTATTCCGTTTATGTTACCCCACCTCCCTAATACCCGCTAGGGTTTCGCCGGCCTTCGAACGCGACGCTCCTACCCATACGGCTTCACGCAGCGCTCCCACGCTGCAAGCATACGTGCGCACGGCATCATCAATCAAACGCCATACTCCCCCTCTTTACGCCGCTACGTACAGCTCTCGCACGCTGCGAGCGTGCGCTCGTCTACAGCCCTGTGCGGCACTCGCCTCCACGTCGAATAACCACGTTACCAATGCGCACCCGTATCCGACACGTAGCGAACGTACGCGCACTCCCGCACACAGCTCCCCGCGGCACCCACTCACCACGGAGCACTCACGTTGTGATCGCACACCTCTATCATACACGTAGCGAACGTACGCGCACTCACGCACACTGGCTGGTTATCTCCCACACGTACACCAGCACCAAAACGAACGCGGTGGCGTGCACGCGCGCGCCGCTGCATGCGAATGTGCTAAGCAGAGGTCGGCGCTATCTTCTTGGTTCTTTCGGTAAAGTCATCACGTAGAAGGGAAGTAATAAAATAATAAAAATAGCCCCTTACCCATTGTTCTCCCGTGCCCTGAAGTTTGCGTCTTAGGGTCTGGTCTTTACGCCTAATATTCCACCCTCCGTCCTCCCAACAATGTTGTGTGTAACTCATTGCGGTTGGCCCAGGGCACCTTTTCTTTTGCGCCCATACAATTTTAAGCCAATTTAGGGGCACTGGATTGTAACCTGTCCTGTGAGGGTTGGTCAATCTCCTGGCACCGGGAAACCGTGGGACTCTCCCTCTAGGGGCCCCTTCGGATTAAAACCCGATGTGCCAGGCAACCCCCGGCCAGGACACTACGTGTGTGCGCTGCGTGCGGGTCGCGTGTTTAAGTTGCGGGGACCGGGAGGGAGTCGCGTGGCACCGCAGGTGGTTAGTCCGTGTTGTGAGCTGGATATGGCGGCGGGGAATCATCCAGTGGAGCTGTCTTCTCGTATGGAGGAGGTGAAATCTGCAGACACACAGACAAAGGCAAAGCTTTATCAGGTAGCCTCTAGCAGGGATATAGGGGCAAGTGCTGTTACACACAGACAAAGGCAAAGCTTTACCAGGTAGCCTCTAGCAGGGATTTAGGGGCAAGTGCTGTTACACACAGACAAAGGCAAAGCTTTACCAGGTAGCCTCTAGCAGGGATATAGGGGCAAGTGCTGTTACACACAGACAATGCAAAGCTCCCCCAGGCAGCCTCTAGCAGGCTGCAGGGGCAAGTGCTGTTACACACAGACACAGACAAAGTTCCCGAAGGTAGCCTCTAGCAGGGATGTAGGGGCAAGTGCTGTTACACACAGACAAAGGCAAAGCTTTACCAGGTAGCCTCTAACAGGGCTGTAGGGGCAAGTGCTGTTACACACAGACAAAGGCAACGCTTTACCAGCTAGCCTCTAGCAGGGATATAGGGGGAAGTGCTGTTACACACAGACAATGCAAAGCTCCCCCAGGTAGCCTCTAGCAGGATGTAGGGGCAAGTGCTGTTACACACAGACAAAGGCAAACCTCCCTCAGGTAGCCTCTAGCAGGGTATAGGGGCAAGTGCTGTTACACACAGACAAAGGCAAAGCTCCACCAGGTAGCCTCTAGCAGGATGTAGGGGCAAGTGCTGTTACATACAGACACATGCAAAGCTTCCCCGTGTAGCCTCTAGCAGGCTGTAGGGGAAAGTGCTGTCAGTAGTAGCGAGTAGCAGCACACGCACCTCATTGGTCGCCTCGAAGCCACGCCCCTTGTGGATGGGGGCCGTGGGCACGATGCCACGCCCCCTCGCCTCTGATTGGTCTACAGGAGGAACGCCGCCCATCTGCGAACGACAGCCAATTGCAGCAGAGCCAGCGACACGCCCATCGTGAACCCCACCCACCCACACAATCACCCATTCACCCACACACTCACCCACACATCCACACACTCACCCACCCACTCACCCATTCACTGACTCACTCACCCACCCACCCACTCACCCTACCACCGACCCACTCACCCACCACACTCACCCACCCAATCATCCACCCACCCACCCACTTACCCACTCACTCACCCACCCACTCACCCACCCACTGACTCACTCACTCACCCACCCACTCACTCACCCACCGACTCACTTACTAACTCACTCACCCACCCGTGACAACCAATGGTGGGATGTGATACGGAAGGTGCATGATCAGGATGGGATTGAAATTATTTGAATAACACTTTGGTGGTATTAGGATCAAGCTGTCCACTATTCGATGAATGTTCCATCTCAACGGCATCAAATAGCAATATTCAGTATGAATATGTAAAATAATCGCACAAACCCAATATTAGCCCGTGAAATAATGAATCGTTACAATTGTAATGACTCCGAGGGTTCTTTAATTTAGCCTTTAACGCGGTTTCAGACCCCAGGCGTCACGATATAGCAACGACGACGACGAGACAGCAACCAGCCAACACAGCCCCAAACCACGTAGGGTGGTGTATAGTAATACAGTATATAATTTAATGTTGGGTTTGTCTATGGCAGCATATAGTACGGGATAGACCCGTGTGATGTAAAGGAAAAAGGTTTAGCTGGAAGCATATTTTAATTTTTGCGACATAGAATTGTAATGTATTACTTACTGTTAGTAGCTCAGCTTATTGGAGAGTATAATTAGTATACTGATGATACTATGTCATTTATACTTTAGTTCTTTACGTGGTTGTATAGTCACTGCAACTACATACTGTTAAAAAAATTTTCCTTTGTTAATGCTACCCCCATCCCTTCCCTTTGATGCTGCTAATCCTGCATAATGAACGGGCATAATATGACTTTGAACCCCCCCCCGCCCACCTGCTACGCATTTCCCATAAATATGCTAAATTCCTCTTGATATGCAAATTATTTTGTCAAGGCGCTCTCCTTCCCCCTCCAACCCAGCTTAAGTCTACGCATATGTATGTAAATTATCTGTTCAATCGAATCGGGGGACGGATATTCGAACTGTGGGGGTTTGCAGGGTTAGAATCGCATTAAATTCTTATAATAACAATATGCTCGTATTCGCATTTACTGTGCTTGAATGTATGTTATGTGCAAATGCGAATCGTTAATCATGAATGCGAGGCAGGGGTTAAAATGTGTATGTTTAATCCAGTGTTAACGTTATATTATATTTAAGGACAATATTGTTGATTCGTCTGGACATGGCACGTGCCTTGTTCGTCTCGATCAACCAAAATTAGTACAATGTCGGTCATAGAGGATTTCGAGTTCATTCATGAGTAGTATTCGCTGAGCCCCGATGACACAGACATACACACAAACAAAGTAATCTTTATTCACTTAATTATCAGCTCAGACATGATCATCGCAATCATTTCCAAAGACGTGTGGGGTCCCGCGAGAGCAGGGCCCGGCAACAAATATCTGGACAGCGGAAGCAGCAGAATCAGAAGTAGCTGCGTCGCCCTCGAAATGTGATGTTGCTGCTGCTGTTGTCGCTGCTGTTGTTGCTGCTGTGTTTGCTTCTGCTGTTGGATGAATGTGTCGAATCAATATGATCGAATAGATATATACAGTATATATACACATACAAAGAGTAAAACAATCATACATTGTAACTTATATACAATACACATGAATTATTTAAACTGAGTGTCGTATTTTACGTGGTCAGATGGAGCGCAGTGGATCGTATCGTCTCCTCTGCTTTTCGGAATCCGTGTGATCACCCAGTCACATCACCTAACTCCAGTCACAGCGCCTCACCCAAACGACATCTCCCCAGCGCCGTAGCGAGCCTACTCTCCGACGAGGGGGAAGAGCTCGCCATCGCAGTAAGGGGACGGGCAAGGGAGCCCCAGAGACCCAGCGAAACAACCCGGGTTGGGTAGCCGGGTTACAGACCGGCATAGGAGATATGGACGGTAAGATAACCAACGTAGGTGAGAATATGACCAAGCTGCAATCCTCCGTTGAGACCATCCGATCCGAGATGGGGGAATTAGACTCCACGGTAGGAGGGCTAACTGGAAGGAAAGCCCGACTAGAAGCAGAGTATGAGCAGCAGCGCACTGGGGGAGGAGGGAGTGGGCAAAGAGCCATCTACGGAGCCGCCACCCCTCCCCGGGCGTGTTATGTGTGCGATCGGCGAGGGCATCTCAGGAGGGACTGTCCTCAGGTCGCCCGAGCTAGACAAGAGCTAAGGTCAAACACTAAAGCCCCCCTAGAGAGGGGACCACCGGGGGGTCAAATCGACGTAGCCCCGACACAAACAAGCTGTGAGAATAATGGCGAGCGAGTGATCTCCACACAGGTTCCAGCAACAATGCCAACGGAAACGGTGACTCATGGCGACTGGCTACGGGAGCTGGTGGCGGGGATCACGGGGGCCACGTCGCTGGTGGAAGGGGAGGTAAACAGAGTGCGTACCCGAATCCTGCTGGACACGGGGGCGGTGGCCTCGCTCGTGAGCGCAGCGCACTGCAGCGCGATCGGGGTCGACGTGCGTCACCTGCAGGCCCCGGACCGCGCGCTGCACATGGCGAGCGGAGCCGGAATGGGGTTGCTGGGGTCAAAGTTTTTCCATTTATTCAAAATAAGCTCACAATAACACACTGAGATGCACTTACATATTCATGCATGCAGCGCAATGGACACATTACCCTTCGATATGTTAATATACATGCATATTGTACCTTCCAAAATTAACAATCGAATGCAAATATCCTGAAAGACAAAGGATTGGATCCTAGGGGGGGAGTTATAAGGCGGCTCAGAAGCAGAGCTCAATGCCATTTCGAGAGGGAACTTGATGAGGTTGGACGCTCGACTCGTCGCTCTGCTGATCGCCCTTCAACCGCGAGACAACGCAGCCTGGCGAGCACAATTGCTGTGTCGACAGTTAGGCGACTTTACGTCGGGAGAGTTCGTGGCGACATCTTCAGACGGGTTCCAGACATCGATATACCGTGAATCTCCAAGTAAGTGTCTATTTTCGCGGATGAACTCTTAAACGTTTTCGTAGTTAAATTAGCGGGATTTTTTTTCCTCTCGGTTAGACGCGAGTGTCGTTCTTGTCTTAGCAGTTAACAAAATCCAAAACTCAACGTTAAACATCCTTGCGGCCGATAGCGTACTTTTGACTCGATAACACCGCTGCTGTTACTACGCTCACATGGAGCAGAGAGGCTCTACACAGCCCCACGCACACGGAGGCAAGAAGCCATTCAATTGCTCTGTGTGTGAGAAGTCCTTTTCACGGTCATCACATCTTAAGAGACACCAGAGAACACACACGGGCGAGAAGCCGTTCCTGTGCCCTGTGTGTGGGAAGACATTTGCACGGTCATCACATCTTCAGAGTCACGAGAGAACACACACGGGCGAGAAGCCATTCCTGTGCCCTGTGTGTGGGAAGACATTTGCACAGTCGTCAACTCTTCAAACTCATCAGAGAACACACACGGGCGAGAAGCCATTCCTGTGCCCTGTGTGTGGGAAGACATTTACAAACTCATCACATCTTCAGAGTCACCAGAGAACACACACGGGCGAGAAGCCATTCCTGTGCCCTGTGTGTGGGAAGGCATTTGCACGGTCGTCAACTCTTCAAAACCATCAGAGAACACACACTGGTGAGAAGCCATTCCCGTGCTCTGTGTGTGGGAAGGCATTTGCACGGTCATCAACCATGAACAAGCATCAGAAGGTCCACAATGATAGGAAACTGAAATCAAAACCTGAAATTCAAGGTGCTGCAATGAGTCCTGAAGAAGTTTCCACCTTCGATCCCATGCAGTTGGATCCCGAGAGATGGCTGGATGTAATGGAGTGGCTCGAGGATCAAACCGAGAGCTCGGGGTGACTGAAATATAATGTTGCATGCGGTTATACCTATTAAGCTGTCTTGAGAACTTTTGTGTTTAATTTTGACCATTTTAGTTTTATAGTTTTTTTGAGAGTTTAATGACGTGTACAGTGGTGGTTTGTAATGTTATCGGATTACTTGCTGAAGTGGTGTGATGAGTACTGGTTGTGAGATGGTTGAATTGTAGTCGTTAAGTGTTCCTGTTGAGCTAAAGTTGGAAAGCGTCTGTAATTAGATCTTTTCTCAACATTTTAAAAGGATTTTTTCAAGAATATAGCTTTTTTTGGTTGGTATTCATCGACTTTCATAACCGATTTCAGGATGTACATTGATGACGCGTTCGTTGGATATATGGCCTTGACTTCAACATAGACGCACAGTGAACAAATGTGGTGAACTATTAAGGAAATCATGGGGAATGATACTATAACGCTTTGTATTCCTGGAAGGGAAATGGTTTGCATTGTACTGGAAATGTGTGAACATAGGACATAATAAATATTCCCTTCGAGTTTTGACGTAAAAATGATTGCAGATGAATAAAAACGTATTTTTAACAAATGTTTGTCCGTTCTTTATTTTATAATGTTCCTAGCAAAAACATGTTAAGCGAGTTTCAGGTGGAGGATCTCCGTCACACAAGTGTGCCCTTAACCGGCAGCATCTTGACTGTCTACCCGATTGACACGTGTTTCTTGAGGGGAAAGGTCCCCGTAGTTAATCGTTTCTCAACGTACCAGTCCTTAATCCCGAAGTGTGCCAGGGATAAACTGTACTCTATAACATATAAACTGTAACACTATAAACGATAATACTAAACATAAAACGACTATAAACTAGTGTTTTAATTTAGAACGATATAAACGGAGGTAAGGTATTATAATCTCATTAGAAGCATTAGATTCACAGTGTGGTCTTATTAGAATAGCACTTTGCTCATATGTATGTATGGTCTACGTGCAAAGATCGGATAAAAAAAAATTAAAATTACAACACGGTCGTATTACAATCACGATTTTCACTGCTAGATGAAGGTCTCATCTCAATGTCATCGAATAGCAAAAGACGGAATATTATTATATTAATACTTAGAAAAACACCACTGTCACATGACAAATTCTCAAACTGCAACATTCAAGTGACAGAACAAAAAAAAGCCTAAAAAAAAGAACAACAATGGACAAATCCAAAAAAACAGTCATAACACGCATGTTAGTAGCTGTTAGAAGAAGACAACACCTAGCACCTTCAACTATACACATTGTACAGCCCCAAAGAGCCAACTCGTAAATGTAGCGGTATATGACAGCCTTCGAACTTCTTACTTTCGTTCTCGATTAATTAAGACATTCTTGGCAAGTGCTATCGCTTTCGCTCGTGATTTGCCTCCTAATTATTGGTCTCAGTTTTCGAGAACCAACAAAATAGATGTGATGTCCTCAATTATTCCAAGCTGCACAATCCACGGTTGCAGACTGCTTTGAACAGCCAAATGTTATCACGGTAAACAATTCGGACCACAGCAGGACGCTCAATCTCGAGCATCTGCGAAGCAACGATATGAGGGCTAAGACCTGCAAGTTTATTCGAGTGTTGACGTTTTTTTAGCAAGATAGTTAAGTTCATTTATGATAAGAATTCGTCGACATGGCAGGTGTCTTGTTCTCCTTAATCAACCAAAATTATGACAAATTATGTCATAAATGAGTGTGAGCTAATTCTTCGGTAGTATTCGCTAAACACCGATGGCACTAACCTACACTAAGTTATGTTTAAACAAAGTAAACTTTAGTCGCTCAAATCTCAACTCAGATAGGATCATCTCAATTGTTTCCATAGACGTGTGGAGTCCCACGAGAGCAGAGTCGGCTGCAAACAGCCGGGCGGCAGTTGGAGCAGAAGCAGAAGTCGCTGCTTTGCCATCGAACGGTTTCGTAGCTGCTGTAGTTGCTTCTGTTACTGTTATATAGGCAGCATGTTGATGTCCCGTGATGGGATAACGCCTTTGATGAAAAACTCTGATCCAACAAGTCACCTTCCTTGTCGAGACGCATTCTAAACACAATACTGTACTTAAATGTTGCTAAAATAACGTCTACACCCGATTCAACATGCAGTTCCACCTCGGCCATGAGCAACCCACAGCACGCGCAGAGGGAGGAGACCACGAGGGAGACGGCCTCAACTTGCAGAGAAAGTTGACAAACTCACGGATGCCATCACCCAGCTGCTGCAACGCTTGTCGGATGAGATGCTGCGTCCCGCGGCACCAATCCGTCATCACTCCGGAGACAAACAGCGAGGCATGGTTTGACCAGCCACCACCTCGTTTGCCAAAACGACTTTAATAGCTGCTCTCAAACAACACTATCACCAATAGTGGTTTACGGGCTAGGCTGTTAAGCGGACAATCAGTCGTTTTGGTCAAGGCGTATGGGATAATACACACCTCTGTTATCCCATAAACACAATACACAGCAGCGGTAAGGCTGCCTTGTTGGGGAGATGTAGTTTGGGTAAGGTGCTTTGACTGGAGTTAGGCGATGTGACTGGGTTATCACGCGGATTCCGAAAAGCAGCTTAGACGAAACGATCCACTGCGCTCCATCTCCCCACATGAACGACGACATTCTGAGTTTTAAAAAAGTGGAATATATATTTGTAAATACGTTTTTAAATAATGTATATTGTATCTATGTTACAATGTGTGATTGTTACACTCTTTATTTGTGTATACTGTATATACTTATATGGCTATTCGATTCCATTGATACGACACATTCATCCAACAGTGGAAAGTGTGATTCTAATACGACGAGTGGGATTCGAATAATTGTAATTCGATTCTAATCCTGCATATCCTACCCCCGGTTGGCATATTAACTTACCATACGTACAACCACAGTGTGATTCTAATTAGCTCAGTGCGATTCTAATGATTAGTATGCGATTATAATCCCATACCTCCAAATATGTGGTTCTGCACTATAACAGTTAATCGTATTATCAAGCGTAACAATGGATAGGTTGTAGTTCATAGGTTATAATATTATATTTCACTATGTTAGACTTTAACATGTGAGAGTTTACAATGTCAGAGTTGATCAAATGCGACGATCAAGAGCGTCAATCTTGATCGACGCAGAAGCAAATACAGCACCAGCAACATCACATTTCGAGGGCGACGCAGCTACTTCTGATTCTGCTGCTTCCGCTGCTCAGATATTTGTTGCCAGGCCCTGCTCTCGCGGGACCCCACACGTTTTTGGAAATGAATGAGATGAAGATGTCTGAGCTGATAATTAATTTAATAAAGAGTACTTTGTTTGTGTGTAGGTCTGTGTCATCGGGGATCAGCGAACACTGCTTATGAACTCGCACACCTTTATGACCGACATTCTACAAATTTTCGTTGATCGAGACGAACAAGGCACGTGCCATGTTCAGACGAATTGATATTAACAATATTGTCCTTAAATATAATGCTGATGTAGTGGTGGTGTTGACGCGCGCTGACTGTGACAGTGATGGATCACGGGGTGCGGGGTTGGGCACGCGTTGTGGGCGTGGTATGGACGCGCGCGCCGGGAGTGACGGATGACGGGGCGGCGCGGCGTGGGTGGTGAGGCACGCTGAGATGTGGGAAAACAGGATCGTAGCCAGCGCCCAGTGATTGGTCAAATAGGATGGGTGCTCTCAGCGACGTCCGCAGGTGGGGTATAAAGGGGGACGCGCGAGAGCACTCGTGGTTGTTAACCAGTTGAAGATCGAAGACGGAGTCGAAGACATAGTGCCCCGAGACCCCTAGTCCCACTGTCCTTGTAGGGACCGGGGCCCTGTGTGGCTCGGAGGCGAGACTGTGGGACCCGCGGTTCGACGCCCACGTGGGTCGGGACTGGGGGACCCACAGTCGAGACGGACACCCCGGCAAGGTGTGTCCCGAGTAGCTCAGTGGGCGTTAGTCGCCAGAGTAGCTCAGTGGGCGTTAGTCGCCAGAGTAGCTCAGTGGGTGTTTGTCACCCGAGTAGCTCAGTGGGCGTTAGTCGCCAGAGTAGCTCAGTGGGCATTAGTCGCCAGAGTAGCTAAGTGGGTGTTGGTCACCCGAGTAACCCAGTGGGTGTTAGTCACCCGAGTAGCTAAGTGGGTGTTAGTCACCGAGTAACCCAGTGGGTGTTAGTCACCCGAGTAGCTAAGTGGGTGTTAGTCACCCGAGTAACCAAGTGGGTGTTAGTCACCTGAGTAGCTAAGTGGGTGTTAGTCACCCGGGTAACCAAGTGGGTGTTAGTCACCCGAGTAACCAAGTGGGTGTTAGTCACCCGAGATACTACAGTGGGTGTTAGTCGCCTGTGAACCGAGTTGGTGAAATAAGAGTGTGCTACCCGTGAAGTCGTCTCCCGCCGAGTTACTACATTACAACTGGCGTCAGAAGTAAACCTGTCTTCAAGAAGAATGGATACTAGGAAGACTACCCGTACCCACGAGCGAGATCGGGAAGACGACGGCGTACCGGAAACACCAACCTCGGGAGGAGAGGACGAGGAGTTGCCGCCGATGCAGCACTTCGCGGTGATGGCCGACGCTCAGCTCGCCTCCGACACCAGCCTACAGGACGCGCACTCCCGCCAGGCGGAGTTGCTGCTCGCCGCCGCTGCAGTTTTGGCGGAGATCTCCATTCCAGCGGGCGGAGGGACGGCTGCGGGGTTGGAGGAAGCGGTGCGGCTGGAGGGTTCCCGCCAGAAGGCGCTTCGCGCCAAAAGTTTTGAGGTTGGCGCCGTTTTTGAGGGACCGCCATTGTTTGGCGGGAAACGGGGACACCACGTGGCCGGAGATCTCCACTCAGCGCGGCCCGCGTAATCGGCGCGCGCCGGAGCTCTCCAGGGTGCGACTGCTGACAGAGCCGACATTTTGTACAACCACAGTGGCGCGGGGGAAAATCGTTCCGACGACGACGACGACCGAGTCCTCCAGCAACGATTGCCCGCGCTGTCGGCGTTCAAGGCAGACGGAGGCGACTGGGGAGCCTTCCACCGAAGGTTCCTCGCACATCAAGAAATGTCGGGGTGGTCCGACACCACTGCCCTGCGCGCTCTGCCAGCGATGCTCGACGACGACGCGCTTGCAGCCTTCACATCGGCCCCAAGGTCGTCTCGCTCAACGCTCCAGGCCGATCTACACCTGATGGCTAGGGTGTTCGGCCCGCCCTCGACCTGCTGCCACCAATTCTACGATCGGCGGAAGGTGGTTGGGGAAACAACGCTCGCCTATCGCACGGCGCTGCTCGCCTTGGCGGACGCAGCTTTTCCCCGCATGGACAAGGAGGGGAAGGACGCCATGGTGACGGAGCAGCTGCTGGCGTTGGCCCACGAGTTGGGAGTCCCCATCAATGTGGCAGACGAAATGGATATCTGCTCCCTGGCGATCGCCACGAGTATTCACGCGTACGAGGTCCTCAAGCGCAAGCCGACGGTCGTCTGCAAATTGGCGGAGAACGCGGCACTGGCCGCCACGATTGCCGAGCCTCAGCCAGCTGCGGATCGGGAGCAGGCCTTCGCTGTATCACGTCCGGGGGAGTGGAGAACGGGAGGTCGTTCACCCACACGTTCATCCCGCAAGCTGGAGCAACCGAAACCTACGACGTCCCTCGTTGTCTGCTACAACTGCGGCCTTCGGGGTCACGTCGCAGCCGGGTGCCAGGCCCCGCGTCAGCGTGCTACGGGACCACGTCGGGACGACGACCAGGCCCACAAGTCATCCCAACTAAACCCGGCAAGTCGCGGCACCTCACACGCCCGGTCCACATACGCGGCACGTTCAGGTCGCCGCTTGGCGGTGGGGGGCCCGCGGCTGAGTGCTGGGGGTTCACTTCGGCGGGGGGGGTCCGTACACGGCCCGCAAGCAGTCGAATGGTCCGAATTGGCCCACAGGATAGTGGCTGCGTCGGCCGGGTCGTCCGTAGTAACGAGGTTTATTGACGGGGTTGAGGTCCGGGTGCTTGTGGACACGGGTGCGTCGGCGACTATCATTTCGGACCTTATTTATAACATTCTTCCCGTCCAAAGTCGACCCCTTTTGCCTGTGGACGTGCCATTTTATGCGGCGAATGGGGGATCCCTGGGGATCATCGGCCAGATTCGGGCGACTATTTGCATTGGTGACATCAAATTGGCAGGCCCTATTTTTGTATCATCATCGCTGGCCGTTCCTTGTTTGCTAGGTACGGACTTTTTGTCCAAAATGCCCATCAAAATTCTCATAGATCAGGCCTGCATTGAGCTTCCGTCGGGACGGCGGGTTGCGTTCTTGACAAGCCCTACCAAAATACGCACGGTTTGTGCGACGGTGCAGGCGCTGGCAACTCAGACTGTACGGGTGCCCCCGGGATCGCAAATGTTGGTACCCCTTCGGTTGAGGAAACCACTCGGGGTGGGTGCGGGGGCACAGGGAGTACTGTTGGGGCCGTCTAACAGGGCCAAAAGGGGCCTCGACTTGGCGGTAGCTCAAACCATGGTGAGAGGGGACAGTGAGCCATTCGTAATGGTCCTGAATACGGGGTCGCGGCCGGCCATAATTACGCAGGGAACGGTGCTGGCTCACGCCGCGCCGCTACCCGTTGAGGAACAGCTCGTTGCTCATGCCGATTTCAGTGTCGAGTCGCATCCTCCAAGTGATGAGGGGACAGAGTGGTTGGACTCGTTGTGTGCCGGGTCTGCTAACTTGTCCAAGGTGCAATTGGGAGCATTGAGGGGTTTGCTACTCGAGTTTGCTGACGTGTTCAGCAGACATAAGTACGATATCGGCTGCACAGACCTGTTGCGCCACCACATAGCTACGGGGGACGCGGCCCCTATTCGACAGAATCCCTTCCGGCTCAGCCCAGCCGAGAAGGAGCATGTGCAGTCGGCGGTTAATGATATGTTGGCGGCCGACATCATTTCGCCCTCTTCTAGTCCGTGGGGTGCTCCTATTGTCCTAGTTAAAAAACAGGACGGGTCTTTGCGGTTCTGTGTCGATTTCTGCCGCTTAAACAAAATCTCGATGGCGGATGCGTATCCGCTCCCCAGAATGGATGAGTCGCTGGATGCCTTGGCGGGAGCACAGTTTTTTTCTACACTCGATCTGCTTTCCGGATTTTGGCAATTGCCCCTCGATAACGAATCTAAACCTAAAACCGCTTTCCAGACACCTGGTGGCCTATTTGAATTCAACCGTTTGCCCATGGGCTTACATTCCGCTCCCGCCACGTTCCAGAGGCTCATGGAATTGGTTTTGTCGGGCCTCCAATGGGACACCTGTTTGATTTATCTCGACGATATCATCGTTTTCAGCCGGACTTTTGAGGAGCACCTCCAGCGACTGAGAGCGGTGTTCCTCAGGATGCGTTCCGCTAAGCTTAAATTTAAACCGGCAAAATGTTTTCTGCTTCGGGAATCGGTCAGGTATTTGGGCCATATCGTGAGTCGTTCAGGGATCTCGACAGACCCTGCTAAGACGCACTGCGTCAGCTCATGGCCAACGCCAACCTCGGTCACGGAGGTTCGCAGCTTTATTGGATTCGCCTCCTATTACCGTCGGTTTGTCAAGCAGTTTGCCACGATAGCCAGGCCCCTGCACGCTTTGACGGCTAAGGGTGTGCGGTTTCACTGGGGGGCGGAAGAGGAGGCTGCGTTCTGCTCCCTTCGTGACGCCTTGGTGGAGGCTCCCCCCTTGTGTTACCCCGATTTCACACAACCGTTTTTGCTTGACACGGATGCCAGCAACACGGGTATCGGGGGAGTGCTCTCACAGGTGGTCGGGGGGGTTGAACGGGTGGTCGCCTACGGTAGTAGAGTTCTTTCCCCCGCCGAACAACGCTATTGCGTGACTCGCCGTGAATTGTTAGCGATTGTGTTTTTTACACAGCAATTCAGGCCGTACCTTTACGGCCGTCATTTTACGGTTCGTACGGACCATGCGGCTCTCCAATACGCTATGCGGGTGGCGCAGCCATCGGGCCAATTGTCCCGATGGTTGGAGGTCCTTCAGGACTACCAATTCACGACGATTTACCGCAAGGGATTACGACACTCAAATGCGGACGCCTTGTCGCGGTTGCCACCGCGCACGGACTGCGCATGTTTGCTGGGATCGGCGCGGTGTAAACCCCCGGTCGCCGACACCGCGGGAGTTGCGCTCGCCGCCACTGACACCCCGGGTGTCGACGCTCCCATGGGGAGGGACTCGCTGTTATCGTTGCCCCTCATTGAGTGGGGCCGTCTCCAAATGTCCGACAGCTCCCTGCTTACGCTACGTCGGAAAGTTGACGCTCCCGAGGTAGGGGATGCGCGGGTCGGTTCCTGGGTGTGCAGACAGGGCCTCTTGATGAAGTGGGACAACATGTCCCGGCGTCACGTGCTTGTTGTGCCTTTTGCTATGCGGGGTAGGGTCGTTCTGGCTGCTCATGAACGACTCATGCATCTGGGTTTTCACAAAACGCTCGCCCTAATCCAGCGAGACTATTATTGGCCGGGGATGGGTAACGACGTGGCGAACATTCTTAAGGGATGCGTAGGGTGCGCCCGAAGAAAACCGCCACCATTGGCGGCTAATCCACCGCTGCAATCTATTCAAGTTTCGCGCACAAACGAATTGGTTGCGTTAGACATCTTGGGGCCCTTTCCTGCTACGCCGAGGGGAAATAGGTTCCTGCTGGTTGGCGTAGAGTACTTCACCCGATGGCCCATGGCATGGCCACTCGCCAACCAGTCGGCTGCAGCGGTTGCGGACGCCTTCGTCCAGGGTTATGTTTTGGACAAGGGCGCCCCCGAACGCTTGCTGACGGATCAAGGAAAGAATTTTTCGAGCGTTTTGTTGCGCGAGGTGTGCGACCTGTTGGGTACAAAGAAAGTGCGGACTTCCCCGTACCACCCGCAGACTGACGGGATGGTTGAGCGTCTGAACAGGACGATTACGTCTATGCTGTGCCAACAGGTCTGCGACGATCAGGTTGATTGGGACTTACAGGTGCCGGGGGTACTCGCGGCCTATCGAATGGCCCCTCATGCGGCGACGGGGTTTTCCCCATTTTTTCTTATGTATGGGCGGGAGGCCGATCCGGCCATGGACGTCCAACTGGGGATTTCCCAGCCACGTGCAAAATCAAAATTGGCAGACCACATCAAATTTAATATCGCCAAATTGGCTGAAGCGCGGGAGGCGGCGAGATTGAATTTGCGGTCTCGGCAAATCGCGAACGAGAGATTGCATGGACGGAGGGTGCATACGCACGATTGGAAACCAGGCGATAAGGCCTGGCTGCATTGTCCACATGCACCGTTGGCTACGTCCCCCAAATTGTTGAGACCTTGGAGGGGACCGGTGGAAATTGTGCGGGTTGCACGACCCCAGAGTATACAGATTAAATGGGGAAAACGCCGTTGGTACGTGCACCCCTCCCGACTGAAGCCCTATGCGGCACCGTGTGACCCCGTTCTGTGCCGTGTGATGTGACCGTCGACTCGGGGAGGGATGTGTCGCAGGCTGATCCTCACGTGTCTCTACCTGACCCTCCCCCAGGTGTCTCGGGCCTGACGGCTGCTGACCGTCGGGAACCGGAATCCCGCGGCACGCGCGGGTCCCCGATGCCTGGCCCGTGCCTTCCTGAACTGCCGGCACCGCCGGACGGTCAACCGCGTTTGGTGCCGTACGACGGACCGGCAAGGCGGACTCGGGCTAGGGCACAACACTTTTCATGAAGACATTTTTCAACACCGAGCTCGCCCGGTGTTCCCCCTCTGCCGGGGTAATGTCCCGTTCTAGGGATGCTCGGAAAGAATGGGACACTGCACGAGTCGGAAGAGAAGAAAAAAAAAAATAAAATGGGAAATTTTTTTTTTTTTATATTTTTCTTTTCTGCATACACATTTGGTATTGTCACTCGCCGGATTGTATATATTGTTCTGTTGTTGTGTAGTGGCATTGGTTGATGGTTGCGGATGGCAGTGTTCGCGTTGTGTTGTGTTGTTACGTTGGTTGTTGTTCTTGTTGTTGTGTTACGGGGCACACTGGGGGGAGGGGGTGTTGTATATTTTTATAGCAGCCGGGTCGGCTGCGAGCTATGTGGTAGGGGGTGATGTAGTGGTGGTGTTGACGTGCGCCGACTGTGACAGTGATGGATCACGGGGTGCGGGGTTGGCCACGCGTTGTGGGCGTGGTATGGACGCGCGCGCCGGGAGTGACGGATGACGGGGTGGCGCGGCGTGGGTGGTGAGGCACGCTGAGATGTGGGAAAACAGGATCGTAGCCAGCGCCCAGTGATTGGTCAAATAGGATGGGTGCTCTCAGCGACGTCCGCAGGTGGGGTATAAAGGGGGACGCGCGAGAGCACTCGTGGTTGTTAACCAGTTGAAGATCGAAGACGGAGTCGAAGACATAGTGCCCCGAGACCCCTAGTCCCACTGTCCTTGTAGGGACCGGGGCCCTGTGTGGCTCGGAGGCGAGACTGTGGGACCCGCGGTTCGACGCCCACGTGGGTCGGGACTGGGGGACCCACAGTCGAGACAGACACCCCGGCAGGGTGTGTCCCGAGTAGCTCAGTGGGCGTTAGTCGCCAGAGTAGCTCAGTGGGCGTTAGTCGCCAGAGTAGCTCAGTGGGTGTTTGTCACCCGAGTAGCTCAGTGGGCGTTAGTCGCCAGAGTAGCTCAGTGGGCGTTAGTCGCCAGAGTAGCTAAGTGGGTGTTGGTCACCCGAGTAACCCAGTGGGTGTTAGTCACCCGAGCAGCTAAGTGGGTGTTAGTCACCGAGTAACCCAGTGGGTGTTAGTCACTCGAGTAGCTAAGTGGGTGTTAGTCACCCGAGTAACCAAGTGGGTGTTAGTCACCCGAGTAGCTAAGTGGGTGTTAGTCACCCGGGTAACCAAGTGGGTGTTAGTCACCCAAGTAACCAAGTGGGTGTTAGTCACCCGAGATACTACAGTGGGTGTTAGTCGCCTGTGAACCGAGTTGGTGAAATAAGAGTGTGCTACCCGTGAAGTCGTCTCCCGCCGAGTTACTACATTACACTAACACTGGATTAAACATGCGCATTTTAAACCCTGCCTCGCATTTATGACTAACGATTCGCATTTGCACATAACATATTTTCAAGTACAGTAAAATGCGCATACGAACATATTGTTACTAGAATAATTTGAATGCGATTCTAACCCTGCAAACCCCCACAGTTCACATATCCGTCCCCCGATTCGATTGAACGTACACTTTACATACATTTAAGTGCGATTAAAATGCTTCTAATGACATTCTCATACCGTAACTCCGTTGATGGTGGAATCTATCATATAAAAAAAATTAAAGTCGTTGAATGTTTAGTGTTATTGTTCATAGTGTTATCAGTTTACATGTTATAGAGTACAGGTGATCCCCCGTATACTTCGGGTTTAGGGACCAGAACGTTGTGAAACGATTTATAACGAGGAACTTTCCCTGCCAGAGCGCAAGTGGCGAATGAAAAGAACACGGAGCGGCGGGAACACGTGCTTCCATGGGCGGTCGTAGACAGGTTGTATGGCCCAAAGGTGACACCGGGTACGTCCACCAAGTTGCTCCGCCCACGGCGGCGACAGGTAGAAGTCACAGAGGAGAAATGGCCGCAGTGTGTGCCCATGTAGTTATGTCCGTCCACACCCAGACAGCTCATCCCCATGTCCTGTACAGCCCAAGTCTGGTGTGTCCAACGTGGTGGGGCTCTCGGCAACGGAAACAGTACTCCAAACGAAATGTGTTGTTATGCCCACAGTTTCCGAGCCCCTGAGGCCCGGGGTGCCTCAAGGATCCGCCACGTGCGGGGAACCGGTGCCTGGAGCCTGGTCATATTCTTCAAAAGAAGCCAGGGACCTGCCTAATCCTTCAAGGCTGCGGTGCGAACCCTTGACGCCCCGAAATGCACAAGATTCTACCATGGGCGAGGGACGGGCGTCGAGAACCAGGTCAAAATGCGCAAGGTTGCGCTTGTAGGCTCCACGCAAAATATCAATACTGTATATTATTAATTCTGACCCTCCTTTTGATGCTGCTAATCCTGCATAATGCATAGGCATAATGACTTTAAACCCCTTGCCAAACCTCCTACGCATTTCACAAGTAATGCTAATCGCATATCTGCATTTCTCATAAATATGCTAAATTCCTCTTGATATGCAAATTATTTTGTCAAGACGCTCTTCGCTCCTCCATCCCAGCATAAATAGTCGCTCCAAGCCTGGAGCGTGACATTCAGACTCTGTCTACTTGACGGACCTGTTCTCCACCTGAGGACGGCTGCTTGCGTTGTGGCCGAAACGTCGTGAGAATTATTTTAGTATGTTTTCTTTTTATTCTTTTATTACTTCCCTTCTATGTGACTTAACCGAAAGAACCTAGAAGATGTATATTACTATTCGGTTCCATTGAGATGGAACATTCTACCAGCAGTGGGCAGCTTGATTCTAATACGACCATGGTGCGATTTTAATAATTTTGATGCGATTCTAAATCTGGCACCACCCAGGCAGCATTTACGACTCCCGATGTACATTTACATATAACATACATTCTTGCTCAGTGTAATTCTAATACGACCCTAGTGTTATTATAATCATTTTAATCCGATCATAATCCTGCACCCCCCCCCCCCCCCGTTCGCATATCCGACCACCGGTTCGCATGTCCAAAGGCCATAGATGCATATTACATACGTACATACGAGCACAGTTCGCTTGCACGTACACTATTACACACGAAATTCTCAGTTTTTTTTAAATGAACGTATGTTTTTCAAATCATATGAAATGTAATTATGTTATAATATGTGATTGTTATACACTTTATATGTTTACATACCGTATATAGCTATTCGATTAAATTAACATGACATTCATCCAACAGTCGACAGTTTGATTCTAATACGACTACAGTGGGATTTTAATAATTGAAATGAGATTCAAATCTTGCATATCCTACCCCCGGTTCGCATTCACTTAACATGCATATGGCCACAGTGTGATTCTAGCATTATCACAGTGCGATTATAATTATTATTATTCGATTATAATCACGAACCTCCATTTATTTTGTTAAAAACTAATAATACCGTACCTCTGTTTTGGTGTTATAAATGATGAAACTAGTTAATAGATTGTAGTATTTTAACTATTTTTGTTATCGTTGATAGTGTTACAGTTCACACGTCATACTTGATGATTAGGGACCGTAACGTTGCGAATAGATTTATAATGGGGACCTCCAGGGACACATGTTAATGGAGAGACAGCCAAGATGCTGCCGGTTAAGGGTAGATTTGTGTGACGAAGATCCTCCACCTGAAACTCGCTTAAAACACGTTTTTGCTATGAACATTGTAAAATAAATAAACGGACAAACATTTGTTAAAATACGTTTTTATTCATCTGCAATATTTTTTACGTTAAAACTCGAAGGGAATATGTATTATGTCCTATGTTCAAACAGTTACAGTACAATGCAAACCATATCCGTTCCAGGAATGCCAAAGCGTTAAAGTATTATTCCCCATGACTTCCTTATTAGTTCACCACGTTTGTTCACTGTTCGTCTATGTTGAAGTCAAGGCCATATATCCAACGATCGCGTCATCAATGTACATCCTAAAGTCGATTATTACCAACCAAATAAAGCTTTATACTTGAAAAAACGTTTAAAATGTTGAGTAAAGATCTAACTCCAGATGCATTCCAACTTTAGCTCAACAGGAAGACTTAAACACTACAATATTGTCCGGAATTAAACCATCTCACAACCACTGCTCATCACACCACTTCACAAAGTAATCCGACAACATCAAAAATCACCACCTGCACGTCAAGAAACTCTCAAACGAACTGTAAAACTAAAGGGTCAGAATTACACACAAAGTTTCTCAATCCAGCTTAATAAGTAAACAACCCTCGAACGCGTCATCAATGTACATCCTAAAGTCGATTATTACCAACCAAAAAACGCTTTATACTTTAAACCCCGTTTAAAATGTTGAGTAAAGATCTAACTACAGATGCATTCCAACTTTAGCTCAACAGGAAGACTGCACGTCAATACACTCTCACAAAAACTGTAAAACTAAAGGTTCAGAATTACACACAAAAGTACTCAAGACGGCTTAATAGGTATAACTACATGCAACATTATATTTCAGTCACCACTAGCTATCGGTTTGATCCTCGAGCCACTCCATTACATCCAGCCATCTCTCGGGATCCAACTGCATGGGATCGAAGGTGGAATTATCTTCAGGAATCATTCCAGCACCTTGAATTTCACCTTTTGATTTCAGCTTCCTATCATCGTGGACCTTCTGATGCCTCTTCCGTTTTGATGACTGTGCAAATGACTTTCCACACACAGTGCACATGAATGGTTTCTCGCCCGTGTGTGTTCTCTGATGACTCTGAAGATGTGATGACTGTGCAAATGTCTTCCCACACACAGGGCACAGGAATGGCTTCTCACCCGTGTGTGTTCTCTGATGCTTTTGAAGAGTTAATGAGTGTGCAAATGCCTTCCCACACACAGGGCACAGGAATGGCTTCTCACCCGTGTGTGTTTTCTTATGATCTTGAAGAGTTGATGGCTGTGCAAATGTCTTCCCACACACAGAGCACAGGAACGGCTTCTCGCCCGTGTGTGTTCTCTGATGACTCTGAAGAGTTGATGAGTCTGCAAATGTCTTCTCACACACAGAGCACAGGAACGGCTTCTCGCCCGTGTGGGTTCTCTGGTGTATCTGAAGAGTTGATGAGTGTGCAAATGACTTCCCACACACAGAGCAATTGAATGGCAACTTGCCTCCGTGTGCGTGGGGCTGTGGAGAGCGTCTCTGCTCCATGTGAGCGTAGTAACTGTGATGCCACCACCACGAAGCCGTTCAGCAGGCACCCCCTCTGCGGCCTCGCCACCACCAAGCGACGGAGCCGACCCCACGCCCCCCTCACCTCACATGAACACACCCGCACGCATCCCCCCCCCATAGAGCTGGAAGGGGAGGACACCTGATCGACCGGTTTTTATCCGAGAAACCCTTATCGGGATTAACTCTCACGGTTTCCGGCGATCAGGGAATTGGATGACCTCCCCCGACGCTACGTTGCACCGCGGCGCTGCGACCTGGCCTTAAGATGGTATGGCCGCGGCGAAGGGCATTCGGCCACCACAGTTGAGACGCATCCCCCACACCCCCCCCCCCCACGCGTCGACGAGGCAAGCAGGGGAAGGACGGGACAGCATGAGTAGCAGGACCGCAGGGGCTCTTGCGCATAGTCACGGAAGGTTGGGATAGTTGCGCTTGAGCGCGCAGGCACAATTGTGGGGGAGGGTAAATGATTGAGCTGAAAGTATGAATAGATCGGGAGAGGGGAGGCGCGCGGGGAGCCATGCAGATTCCCACGACGGGCCTTTGTGATGGACACCGCCGCATGAACTTCGATGACGGGGGCCTGCGTGAGAAAGGGATTGATTGGAATTTGCGCTGCGCAACGCCGCACATTGATTAGCATATCACAGGCGCCCGGAACCGCGGTGCGCGGGCTAGAGGGCAAGAGCCCATTGTTAAGGAAAAGCCGTGGGCCACCATCCCGCTCGGAACCGCATCCCTTTGATGTAGGGAGGATAAAAAGGGGGCACAAACGAGAAATCGCTCTCTTGACTCCAGCACCAGGCGACACCACGAGCTCCAGCCCAGCGACCCGGACGTCCGTGAGACGCACCGCGGTACGCTGCGAGGAGGAGATCAACGGACCGCTGTGAGCACCTAACAGTGAGTAAGAAGGTGAATGGGAAGCATAGCCGATAAATAGAGAATAGATTCAGGGGTGGTAAAATAGGCCAGCCTCGTCGACTCAAACTGATTTAACATCAATTCGCAGGTAGCAAATAATAAATCATTAATAGCGAAGCGTGGCCTCGCGTGATCTTGTTGAGCAGTGTGTCGCGTGGGGAGCTGCGTGTGTGTGCGTGTGTCCACCCCGTGTGCGATACAGGTGCGCGATCATAACGCGAGTAGTCAGGGGTGAGTGTAGTGCTGCAGCTCGCCTCGGGGGCGCGCTGCGCGGAGCGGCGCGAGAGCGGGTGCCGCGTGTGTTCACTCCGTGTGTGATACAGGTGCGCGATCATAACGTGAGTTGAGTTGGAGTGCGCGGAGCTGCGCGTGTGGGTGCGCGTGTGTTCACTACGTGTATGATACAGATGCGCGATCACAACGGGGGCATTCAGTGGTGAGTGAGTGCAGCGGGGAGCTGTGTGCGTGAGTGCGCGTGCGTTCGCTACGTGTCGGATACGGGTGCGCATTGGTAAAGTGGTTATTCGACGTGGAGGCGAGTGCCGCACAGGGCTGTAGACGGGCGCACGCTCGCAGCGTGCGAGAGCTGTACGTTGCGGTGTAAAGAGGGGGAGTATGGCGTTTGATTTATGATGCTGTAAGCACGTATGCTCGCAGCGTGGGAGACCGGCGCGAGGCTGTAACAGTAGGGGCGTCGCGTTCGAATGCCGGCGAAAGCTTAGCGGGTAATAGGGAGGTGGGGTAACGTAAACGGAATAGGGGATGCAGGCGGGAGGGACCCCGGGGGCCAACGGCCCCCACACCGCTGCTGTTACTGAGTCAAAAGTACGCTATCGGCCTCAAGGATGTTTAGCGTTGAGTTTTGGATTTGTTAACTGCTAAAACAAGAAGGACATTCGCGTCTAATCGAGACGCAAAAAAATCCCGTAAATTTGACGACGAACAAGTTTAAGAGTTTATCCGCGAAAATAGACACTTACTTGGAGATTCACGGTATATCGATGTCTAGAACGCGTCTGAAGATGTCGCCACGAACTCTCCCGACGCAAAGTCGCCTAACTGTCGACACAGCAACTGTGCTCGCCAGGCTGCGTTGTCTCGCGGTTGAAGGGCGTTGTCCATGTGGTGAGATGGAGCGCAGTGGATCGTTTCGTCTAAGCTGCTTTTCGGAATCCGCGTGATCACCCAGTCACATCGCCTAACTCCAGTCAAAGCGCCTTACCCAAACTACATCTCCCCAACAAGGCAGCCTTTCCGCTGCTGTGTATTGTGTTTATGGGATAACAGAGGTGTGTATTATCCCATACACCTTGCCGAAAACGACTGTCCGCTTAACAGCCTAACCCATAAACCACTATTGGTGAAAGTGTTGTTTGAGAGCAGCTATTAAAGTCGTTTTGGCAAACGAGGTGGTGGCTGGCCAAACCATGCCTCGCTGTTTGTCTCCGGAGTGATGACGGATACAAACCAGACCAAGCGGAGGCCATGTACCAGATCGGATTTTGGTTACTGATGTTAGAGTGATTGTGTGGCAAGTGTGGTCACTACGCGTCTGTACGTGCTCACTCCCGAAGCTCGGGGGTTTTTGGCAACGCCACGGGGCTGCATTCACTTTAAATCGATGACAATGGAGGGCATGGGGAACGTGTTTTTCTATTTATTCAAAATAAGCGCACAATTACACGCTGAGATGCACTTACATATTCATGCATGAAGTACAATGGACACATTACCCTTCGGTATGTTAACAGACATGCGGATTAAACCTGCGAAAATTAACAATCGAATGCAAATATCATGAAAGACAAAGGATTGGATCCTAGGGGGGGAGTTATAAGGCGGCTCAGAAGCAGAGCTCAATGCCATTTCGAGAGGGAACTTGATGAGGTTGGACACTCGACTCGTCGCTCTGCTGATCGCCCTTCAACCGCGAGACAACGCAGCCTGGCGAGCACAATTGCTCTGTCGACAGTGAGGCGACTTTGCGTCGGGAGAGTTCGTGGCGACAGCTTCAGACGGGTTCCAGACATCGATCTACCGTGAATCTCCAAGTAAGTGTCTATTTCGAGGATAAACTCTTAAACGTGTTCGTCGTCAAATTAGCGGTATTATTTTGCGTCTCGGTTAGACGCGAGTGTCGTTCCTGTTTTAGCAGTTAACGAAATCCAAAACTCAACGTTAAACATCCTTGCGGCCGATAGCGTACTTTTGACTCGATAACACCGCTGCTGTTACTACGCTCACATGGAGCAGAGACGCTCTCCACAGCCCCACGCACACGGAGGCAAGAAGCCATTAAATTGCTCTGTGTGTGGGAAGTCCTTTTCATGGCCATCAGATCTTAAGAGACACCAGAGAACACACACGGGCGAGAAACCATTCCTGTGCCCTGTGTGTGGAAAGTCATTTGCAGTCAAATCTTAGCAGGCATCAGAAGGTCCACAATGATAGGAAACTGAAATCAAAAGCTGAAATTCAAGGTGCTGCAATGAGTCCTGAAGAAGTTTCCACCTTCGATCCCATGCAGTTGGATCCCGAGAGATGGCTGGATGTAATGGAGTGGCTCGAGGATCAACCAGAGAGCTCGGGGTGACTGAAAAAAATATTATGTCATGTGGTTATACCTATTAAGCCGTATCGAATACTTTTGTGTGCAATTTACAGTTTTTGTGAGAGTTTAATGATGTGCAGAGTGGTGGTTTGTAATGTTATCGGATTACTTGCTGAAGTGGTGTGATGAGCACTGGTTGTGAGAGGGTCCAATTGTAGTCGTTAAGTGTTCCTGTTGAGCTAAAGTTGGAATGCGTCTGTAGGTACATCTTTACTCAACATTTTAAACTGATTTTTTTCAAGTAAATAGTTTTTTTTGATTGGTATTAATCGACTTTAGATAGCCGATTTCAGGATGTACATTGATGACGCGTTCCTTGTATATATGGCCTTGACTTCAACATAGACGCACAGTGAACAAATGTGGTGAACTAATAAGGAAATCATGGGGAATGATCCTTTAAGGCTTTGGTATTCCTGGAACGGAAATGGTTTGCATTGTACTGGAAATGTGTGAACATAGGACATAATAAATATTCCCTTCGAGTTTTGACGTAAAAATGATTGCAGATGAATAAAAACGTATTTTGAACAAATGTTTGTCCGTTCTTTATTTTATATTGTTCCTAGCAAAAACATGTTAAGATAATGTCAGGTGGAGGATCTCCGTCACACAAGTGTGACCTTAACCGGCAGCATCTTGGCTGTCTACCCGATTAACACGTGTTTCTTGTGGGGAAAGGTCCCCGTAGTTAATCGTTTCTCAACGTACCAGTCCTTAATCCCGAAGTGTGCCGGGTATAAACTGTACTCTATAACATGTAAACTGTAACACTATAAACGATAATACTAAACATTAAACGACTATAACTAGTGTTTTAATTTAGAACGATATAAACGGAGGTAAGGTATTAGAATCTCATTATAAGCATTAGAATCACAGTGTGGTCTTATTAGAATAGCACTTTGCTCGTATGTATAGTGTACGTGCCAGGATCGGATTAAAATCATTACAATTACACTACGGTCGTTATAGAATCACGATTTTCACTGCTGGATGAATGTTCCATCTCAATGGTATCGAAGAGCAATAGACAGTTTTCTATTCATAAATAAACGCATAAACACATTATAAGCTCATGAGCTTATGAATCGTTACAATTATTATAACAATCACAAATTGTAACAAAGCGAAATTCCCACTAAGCAAAATATCACGCTCACGTGGCGAATTCTTTAACAAACTGCAACACTAAAGTGGCAGAACTCAACAAGAAATGCGCACGACAACAAGTTCAACAACAATGGACAAATCCTAAAAACAGACCACACGCACGTTAGTAGCTGTTAGAAGAAGACAACACCTAGCACCTTCAACTTTACACATTATACAGCCCCAAAGATCCAACTCGAAAATTAGGCGGTATATGACACCATTTGAACTTCCTACTTTCGTTCTCGATTAATGAAGATATTCTTGGCAAATACTATCGCTTTCGCTTGTGATGTACCTCCTAATTATGGCCTCAGGTTAAAAAAAACAAAAAAAAATTAATGCGAATTCCTCCATTATTCCAAGCTGCACAATTCAGGGTTGTGGACCGCTTTGAATGCTTCAATGTAATCACAGTAAATGCTTCAGACCACATCAGGACACTCAACCTAGAGCATATTTGAAGCAACGTGATGAGATGGCTCAGAGTTTATTCTAGTGTTAACGATATTTTAGCAATATACTAAGAATTCGTCAACATAGCAGGTGTCTTGTTCTCCGTAATCAACCAAAATTACGACAAATCTTGTCATAAATGATTGTGAGCTAATTATTCGGTAGTATTCGCTAATCACCGTCACACAAGTCTGCCCTTAACGAGCAGCATCTTGGCTGTCTCCCCATTAATATGTTCCTAGACGCGAATGGCCCCGTTATAAATCGTTTCGCAGCATTCTGGTCCCTAATCCCGAAGTATACTGGAGATCACCTGTACTCTATAACATGTCAACTGTAACATTATAAACGATAGCACTAAACATTAAACTACTATAAACTGGTTTAATAATTTATTACACCATTAACGGAGGTACGGTAGTAACATCTCATTGTAAGTATTAGAATAGCACTCTGCTCATAAATATGAATAGTGTATGTTCAATCGAACAGGTTTTTGGGGTTAAATTGCGTAAGTAAAAAATATATATTGTTAAACCCGCCACCACCCGACACATCAAAATAGTAAGGTTTGTCACTTAAACAGAACATGACAATTCGTTACTAAAGCATGTCTATTCCGGTCACTATTCTTCAATTAGGATTACCGTTGGCACGGTTATTTTAGTACACACAATCGACAGGAAGTACAAGGTCAATGGGTTCACTTAATTCGCATGCCTAATGTACGTTGATTACCATATAAAAAAACCCAAACGGCAATGGGTACCCAGAGCCATATATATATATATATGTATCCATTAACACCCCCCTTCCCCACTTCGCGCAAGAAGAGCACACACGTTTTGTCATCACATCTACCTCTCTATTTACGGAACGAAACAGGAGCACTTCTCCACAATACTGGCCGTCGCCTAATGAAACTAGTTGTAATTACTGGCGAAACGTCGTACTCAGATTGTATATGTTGTGGCTTGGCTCTCCAACACACCATTGTGCTGGACTAGTAACGAATTAGCATGTCCTCTTCACGTGACAAACCTTACTAATTGGGGGTGTGGGTGGTGGCGGGTTTAATGACACACTTTCATATTTAGGCGATTCATGGATACGGTATTCGAATCTCATTAAAAGTATTATAATCGCAATCTGCTCATATAAAAGAAAGCTTACGTTCAATCGACCCGGGGGTTGGATATGCTAACTGTGGGGGTGCAGGGTTAGAATCGAATTCAAATTCCTAGAATAACAATATTGTCGTATTATCATTTTACTATGCTTGACTGTATGTTATGTGTAAATGCAAATTGTTAGTCGTAAATGCGAGGCAGGGGTTAAGAGGTGCATGTTTAATCCAGTGTTCGTCTCGATCAACCAAAATTAGTACAAAGGCGGTCATAAAGGAGTACGATTTATTTCATGAGTAGTATTCGCTGAGCCCCCAGATACTAACCTACACACAGTTATGGTTAAACAAAGTAACGTTTAGTCACGCTGAGATGCACTTACATATTCATGCATGAAGTACAATGGACACATTACCCTTCGGTATGTTAACAGACATGCGGATTAAACCTGCGAAAATTAACAATCGAATGCAAATATCATGAAAGACAAAGGATTGGATCCTAGGGGGGGAGTTATAAGGCGGCTCAGAAGCAGAGCTCAATGCCATTTCGAGAGGGAACTTGATGAGGTTGGACACTCGACTCGTCGCTCTGCTGATCGCCCTTCAACCGCGAGACAACGCAGCCTGGCGAGCACAATTGCTCTGTCGACAGTGAGGCGACTTTGCGTCGGGAGAGTTCGTGGCGACAGCTTCAGACGGGTTCCAGACATCGATCTACCGTGAATCTCCAAGTAAGTGTCTATTTCGAGGATAAACTCTTAAACGTGTTCGTCGTCAAATTAGCGGTATTATTTTGCGTCTCGGTTAGACGCGAGTGTCGTTCCTGTTTTAGCAGTTAACGAAATCCAAAACTCAACGTTAAACATCCTTGCGGCCGATAGCGTACTTTTGACTCGATAACACCGCTGCTGTTACTACGCTCACATGGAGCAGAGACGCTCTCCACAGCCCCACGCACACGGAGGCAAGAAGCCATTAAATTGCTCTGTGTGTGGGAAGTCCTTTTCATGGCCATCAGATCTTAAGAGACACCAGAGAACACACACGGGCGAGAAACCATTCCTGTGCCCTGTGTGTGGAAAGTCATTTGCAGTCAAATCTTAGCAGGCATCAGAAGGTCCACAATGATAGGAAACTGAAATCAAAAGCTGAAATTCAAGGTGCTGCAATGAGTCCTGAAAAAGTTTCCACCTTCGATCCCATGCAGTTGGATCCCGAGAGATGGCTGGATGTAATGGAGTGGCTCGAGGATCAACCAGAGAGCTCGGGGTGACTGAAAAAAATATTATGTCATGTGGTTATACCTATTAAGCCGTATCGAATACTTTTGTGTGCAATTTACAGTTTTTGTGAGAGTTTAATGATGTGCAGAGTGGTGGTTTGTAATGTTATCGGATTACTTGCTGAAGTGGTGTGATGAGCACTGGTTGTGAGAGGGTCCAATTGTAGTCGTTAAGTGTTCCTGTTGAGCTAAAGTTGGAATGCGTCTGTAGGTACATCTTTACTCAACATTTTAAACTGATTTTTTTCAAGTAAATAGTTTTTTTTGATTGGTATTAATCGACTTTAGATAGCCGATTTCAGGATGTACATTGATGACGCGTTCCTTGTATATATGGCCTTGACTTCAACATAGACGCACAGTGAACAAATGTGGTGAACTAATAAGGAAATCATGGGGAATGATCCTTTAAGGCTTTGGTATTCCTGGAACGGAAATGGTTTGCATTGTACTGGAAATGTGTGAACATAGGACATAATAAATATTCCCTTCGAGTTTTGACGTAAAAATGATTGCAGATGAATAAAAACGTATTTTGAACAAATGTTTGTCCGTTCTTTATTTTATATTGTTCCTAGCAAAAACATGTTAAGATAATGTCAGGTGGAGGATCTCCGTCACACAAGTGTGACCTTAACCGGCAGCATCTTGGCTGTCTACCCGATTAACACGTGTTTCTTGTGGGGAAAGGTCCCCGTAGTTAATCGTTTCTCAACGTACCAGTCCTTAATCCCGAAGTGTGCCGGGTATAAACTGTACTCTATAACATGTAAACTGTAACACTATAAACGATAATACTAAACATTAAACGACTATAACTAGTGTTTTAATTTAGAACGATATAAACGGAGGTAAGGTATTAGAATCTCATTATAAGCATTAGAATCACAGTGTGGTCTTATTAGAATAGCACTTTGCTCGTATGTATAGTGTACGTGCCAGGATCGGATTAAAATCATTACAATTACACTACGGTCGTTATAGAATCACGATTTTCACTGCTGGATGAATGTTCCATCTCAATGGTATCGAAGAGCAATAGACAGTTTTCTATTCATAAATAAACGCATAAACACATTATAAGCTCATGAGCTTATGAATCGTTACAATTATTATAACAATCACAAATTGTAACAAAGCGAAATTCCCACTAAGCAAAATATCACGCTCACGTGGCGAATTCTTTAACAAACTGCAACACTAAAGTGGCAGAACTCAACAAGAAATGCGCACGACAACAAGTTCAACAACAATGGACAAATCCTAAAAACAGACCACACGCACGTTAGTAGCTGTTAGAAGAAGACAACACCTAGCACCTTCAACTTTACACATTATACAGCCCCAAAGATCCAACTCGAAAATTAGGCGGTATATGACACCATTTGAACTTCCTACTTTCGTTCTCGATTAATGAAGATATTCTTGGCAAATACTATCGCTTTCGCTTGTGATGTACCTCCTAATTATGGCCTCAGGTTAAAAAAAACAAAAAAAAATTAATGCGAATTCCTCCATTATTCCAAGCTGCACAATTCAGGGTTGTGGACCGCTTTGAATGCTTCAATGTAATCACAGTAAATGCTTCAGACCACATCAGGACACTCAACCTAGAGCATATTTGAAGCAACGTGATGAGATGGCTCAGAGTTTATTCTAGTGTTAACGATATTTTAGCAATATACTAAGAATTCGTCAACATAGCAGGTGTCTTGTTCTCCGTAATCAACCAAAATTACGACAAATCTTGTCATAAATGATTGTGAGCTAATTATTCGGTAGTATTCGCTAATCACCGTCACACAAGTCTGCCCTTAACGAGCAGCATCTTGGCTGTCTCCCCATTAATATGTTCCTAGACGCGAATGGCCCCGTTATAAATCGTTTCGCAGCATTCTGGTCCCTAATCCCGAAGTATACTGGAGATCACCTGTACTCTATAACATGTCAACTGTAACATTATAAACGATAGCACTAAACATTAAACTACTATAAACTGGTTTAATAATTTATTACACCATTAACGGAGGTACGGTAGTAACATCTCATTGTAAGTATTAGAATAGCACTCTGCTCATAAATATGAATAGTGTATGTTCAATCGAACAGGTTTTTGGGGTTAAATTGCGTAAGTAAAAAATATATATTGTTAAACCCGCCACCACCCGACACATCAAAATAGTAAGGTTTGTCACTTAAACAGAACATGACAATTCGTTACTAAAGCATGTCTATTCCGGTCACTATTCTTCAATTAGGATTACCGTTGGCACGGTTATTTTAGTACACACAATCGACAGGAAGTACAAGGTCAATGGGTTCACTTAATTCGCATGCCTAATGTACGTTGATTACCATATAAAAAAACCCAAACGGCAATGGGTACCCAGAGCCATATATATATATATATGTATCCATTAACACCCCCCTTCCCCACTTCGCGCAAGAAGAGCACACACGTTTTGTCATCACATCTACCTCTCTATTTACGGAACGAAACAGGAGCACTTCTCCACAATACTGGCCGTCGCCTAATGAAACTAGTTGTAATTACTGGCGAAACGTCGTACTCAGATTGTATATGTTGTGGCTTGGCTCTCCAACACACCATTGTGCTGGACTAGTAACGAATTAGCATGTCCTCTTCACGTGACAAACCTTACTAATTGGGGGTGTGGGTGGTGGCGGGTTTAATGACACACTTTCATATTTAGGCGATTCATGGATACGGTATTCGAATCTCATTAAAAGTATTATAATCGCAATCTGCTCATATAAAAGAAAGCTTACGTTCAATCGACCCGGGGGTTGGATATGCTAACTGTGGGGGTGCAGGGTTAGAATCGAATTCAAATTCCTAGAATAACAATATTGTCGTATTATCATTTTACTATGCTTGACTGTATGTTATGTGTAAATGCAAATTGTTAGTCGTAAATGCGAGGCAGGGGTTAAGAGGTGCATGTTTAATCCAGTGTTCGTCTCGATCAACCAAAATTAGTACAAAGGCGGTCATAAAGGAGTACGATTTATTTCATGAGTAGTATTCGCTGAGCCCCCAGATACTAACCTACACACAGTTATGGTTAAACAAAGTAACGTTTAGTCACTTAATTCTCAGCTCAGACATGATCATCGAAATCATTTCCAAAGACGTGTGGGGTCCCGCGAGAGCAGGGCCTGGCTACAAATAGCCGAGCAGCCAAAACAGCAGAATCAGAAGTAGTTGTGTCGCCCTCAAAATGTGTTGTTGCTGCTGCTGTTGTCGCTGATGTTATTGGTGCTGCTGTAGTTACTTCTGTTGCTGTTTTGCGTCGGGTGGTGGCTCATTTACTCATCACAACCCATAATCATCAACACAAATCATCAGTATCAACACACATTATCATCACCAATCATCATTATCACTATCAACTCACCATCATCAACCATCGTCACCACCACCACCCAACCATCACAACCAACATTCATCATAACCACCACCAATCAAACATCATCATCAACACCCATAATCACAACAACTTATCATCATCACCACCCATAACCATCACCACCCATCATCATAACCTCCCCAATCATCCATCATCATCACTACCACCCATCATAATCACTACACACTAGCAGTTGCCGCCCGCTTCGTGGGCGGTGTGTATATGCTTGGTTGGTGGGGAGTTGAAAGTGGCTGGACACAATATACATGTTTTGGTGATTGTTCAATGTTTATTTTTGTGAGGTTATATGTATTTTTATGAGACGCTCAATCGACAATATTAAAGAATGCAAGTGATTGAAATATAGAATGCAACTTATTCAAATATCTGGCGATACACGTGTACACTCCGTCTTCCTCCTCCTCGTCGTCAGGTCCCTCAATAAGCGCCTTGATGTTGGATCTTGCCGTGACTCGCGATCATGCCACGTACAGTTGGCCGTGCGAGAAGCATGGCGTTGGTAGATATAATCCCAGGTTGTGAACAGTTTGCCCTTGCGCCTTGTTGATGGTCATCGCGAAGGCTGGGACAATGGGGAACTGTTTGCGCCGAAGTCGAAATGGGAAGTCCTTCGTGTCCAATTCGCGGCGGATATGGTTGTTCTCAAGCAGCGAGTCCAAGACCAAGTGTGGGAACTCGGAAAGCTGTGGGAGGTCGTCAAAGTCCGACAGAGCCATCCCACCTGCCGTGAGGAACTCGTGGAGGCTGTGAAGGGTCTTGAACTTTACCATTTCTTCTATTTTCTTTGATGCTGCTAATCCAGCATAATGCACGGGTATAAGTAGTACTAATCACATAACTGCATTTCCCATATCCCCTCCCTTTGATGCTGCTAATCCTGCATAATGCACGGGCATAAGTAGTACTAATCACATATCTGCATTTCCCATAATATGCTAAATTCCTCTTAATATGCTGGTGCCATTGCGATGGAACATTCTACCAGCAGTGGGCAGCTTGATTCTAATACGACCATGGTGCTGTTTTAATAATTTTGATGCGATTCTAAATCTGGCACCACCCAGGCCGCGTTTACGACTCCCGATGTGCATCTACATTTAACATACATTCTAGCTCAGTGTCATTCTAATACTACCAAAGTGTTATTCTAATCGTTTTAATCTGATCATAATCCTGCACCCCCCAATTCGCATATCCGACCACCGGTTCGCATGTCCATAGATGCATATTACATGCGTACATACGAGCAGTTCGCTTGCACGTACACTATACATACATATGCGCAGAGTGTGATTTAAATACGATCACGTTGTTATTCTAATACTTGGAATGAGATTATAATACCGTACCTCGGTTTTTATAGTTATAAATGATGAAACTAGTTTATAGTAGTTTAATGTTTCGTGTTATCGTTTATAGTGTTACAGTTCACATGTCATAGCGTACAGGATTCCCTGTATACTTGATGATTAGGGACCGTAACGTTGTGAATCGATTTATAATGGGGCCCTTTCCCCTCCAGGGACACATGTTAATGGGGAGACAGCCAAGATGCTGCCGGTTAAGGGCAGATGTGTGACGAAGATCCTCCACCTGAAACTCGCTTAAAACACGTTGTTGATACAGTGAGGGAAAAAAGTATTTGATCCCCTGCTGATTTTGTACGTTTGCCCACTAACAAAGAAATGATCAGTCTATAATTTTAATGGCAGGTTTATTTGAACAGTGAGAGACAGAATAACAACAACAAAATCCAGAAAAACGCATGTCAAAAATGTTATAAATAGATTTGCATTTTAATGAGGGAAATAAGTATTTGACCCCCTCTCGATAAGAACGATTTCTGGCTCCCAGATGTCTTTTATACAGGTAACGAGCTGAGATTAGGAGCACACTCTTAAAGGGAGTGCTCCTAATCTCAGCTTGTTACCTGTATAAATACATCTGTTCACAGAAGCAATCAATCAATCAGATTCCAAACTCTCCACCATGGCCAAGACTAAAGAGCTCTCCAATGATGTCAGGGACAAGATTGTAGACCTACACAAGGCTGGAATGGGCTACAAGACCATCGCCAAGCAGCTTGGTGAGAAGGTGACAACGGTTGGTGCGATTATTCGCAAATGGAAGAAACACAAAATATCTGTCAATCTCCCTCAGCCTTGGGCTCCTTGCAAGATCTTACATCGTGGATTTGCAATGATCATGAGAACGGTGAGGAATCAGCCCAGAACTACACGGGAGGATCTTGTCAATGATCTCAAGGCAGCTGGAACCATAGTCACCAAGAAAACAGTTGGTAACACACTACGCCGTGAAGTACTGAAATCCTGCAGCACCCGCAAGGTCCCCCTGCTCAAGAAAGCACATATACATGCCCGTCTGAAATTTGCCAATGAACATCTGAATGATTCAGAGAACAACTGGGTGAAAGTGTTGAGCATAGATGAGACCAAAATGGAGCTCTTTGGCATCAATTAAACTCGCCGTGTTTGGAGGAGCTCTCTGGTTGACTCTCGAGCCACTCCATTACATCCAGCCATCTCTCGGGATCCAACTGCATGGGATCGAAGGTGGAAACTTCTTCAGGATTCATTCCAGCACCTCGAATTTCAGCTTTTGATTTCAGTTTCCTATCATTGTGGACCTTCTGATGCCGGTTCATGTTTGATGAGCGTGCAAATGCCTTCCCACACACAGGGCACAGGAATGGCTTCTCGCCCGTGTGTGTTCTCTCGTGACTCTGAAGATGTGATGAGTGTGCAAATGTCTTCCCACACACAGGGCACAGGAATGGCTTCTCGCCCGTGTGTGTTCTCTGGTGACTCTGAAGATATGATGACTTTGCAAATGTCTTACCACACACAGGGCACAGGAATGGCTTCTCGCCCGTGTGTGTTCTCTGATGAATCTGAAGATGTGATGACTTTGCAAATGTCTTCCCACACACAGGGCACAGGAATGGCTTCTCGCCCGTGTGTGTTTTCTGGTGACTCTGAAGATGTGATGACTTTGCAAATGTCTTCCCACACACAGGGCACAGGAATGGCTTCTCGCCCGTGTGTGTTCTCTGGTGACTATGAAGATGTGATGAGTGTGCAAATGTCTTCCCACACACAGGGCACAGGAATGGCTTCTCACCCGTGTGTGTTCTCTGGTGTCTCTGAAGATGTGATGGCCATGAAACGGACTTCCCACACACAGAGCAATTGAATGGCTTCTTGCCTCCGTGTGCGTGGGGCTGTGGAGAGCGTCTCTGCTCCATGTGAGCGGTGTTATTGAGTCTATCGGCCGCAAGGATGTTAAGCGTTGAGTTTTAGATTTTGTTAACTGCTAAAACAAGAACGACACTCGCGTCTAACCGAGATGCAAAAAAATATCGCTAATGTGACGGCGAACACGTTCAAGAGTTTAATCGCGAAAATAGACACTTACTTGGAGATTCACGGTATATCGATGTCTGGAACCCGTTTGAAGATGTCGCCACGAACTCTCCCGACGCAAAGTCGCCTAACTGTCGACACAGCAATTGTGCTCGCCAGGCTGCGTTGTCTCGCGGTTGAAGATATTTTTGTTGTCGTTTAATGTTTAGTGTTATTGTTTATAGTGTTATCAATTTGCATGATTTAAGTACAGGTGATTCCCGGTATACTTCGGTATTCTGGACTTGAACGTTGCGAAACGATTCATAACGAGGACCTTTCCCCACCAGAGCGCAAGCCGCCAATGAAAAGAACACGGGCCGGCGAGAACACGTGCTTCCATGGGCAGTGGGGGACAGGGCATGGTGTATTGCCTACAGGTGCCACCGGGTATGTCCCCCAAGTTGCTCTGCCCATGGCGGGGTCAGGTAGAGGTCATAGAGGTGGGTGATGTAAAGACAGTGCATCAACTAAGGGACAAGTGGTGACAACAAGATAGAGAGAGTTCGAGAAGGGAAGGCGAGACCAAGTGTGGGCGGAGGTTCACGCCGAGAATGAGAGAGGGGGAGGAACGAGGTTTGGGGCTGTGTTGGCTGGTTGCTGTCTCGTCGTCGTCGTTGCTATATCGTGACGCCTGGGGTCTGAAACCGCGTTAAAGGCTAAATAAAAGAACCCTCTGCAGTCTGAGTACTTAGTCATTACAATTGTAATGATTCATTATTTCACGGGCTAATATTGGGTTTGTGCGATTATTTTACATATTCATACTGAATATTGTTATTTGATTCCATTTTGATGGAACATTCATCCATTAGTGGACAGCTTGATATTAATACCACCAAAATGTTATTCAAATAATTGTAATCCCATCCTGATCCTGCACCTTCCGTTTCACATATCCCACCCTTGGTTCGCACGTCCATATTACATGCATACATGTTACATACAGACATTACATTCATGCATATTACATACATACATGTTACATACTCACGAGTGTGAAGCTAAGAATTCGAATGAGATTCGAATATCACAATTCAATGTACGGTGTTCTAATCTGTAATACTCGCTTATGATGTTATTTTATAGCGTTATAATGTATCGCTCATAGCTTACATTGTTAGAGTTCACAACATCATAGTTAACTATAACACTTGTTTGTAGTGTTATTTTAAAGCGTTACAATGTATAGCTCATAGTTTAAAGGTTATATTGTTAGAGTTTATAATGTTAGAGTATGCAATGTGAGTTTACAATTTGAGAGTTTGTGGACGTGCCCTATTCTCGTGGGACCCGACACGGATTTGGAAATAATTGGTATGATCATGTTTGAGCTGGGATGAGCGACTAATGTTTACTTTGATTAATCATAACTGTGTGTAGGTTAGTGCCATCGGGGCATAGTGAATACTGCTCATGAATGAACTTTCGGATATAAATTGAAATCATGTTGGTAGAACAAGTCGCATGCCTTTTCTAGACGAATTGTTATCTTCAAGTGCGTCCGTAAATATAGTGCTAAAATACACAGCATAGTGATGGTTGCCTTGTTGGGGAGATGTAGTTTGGCTAAGGCACTGTGACCGTGTGATGACACGGATTCTGAAACAATGGAGTTAAACACTCACTGCTTGGCCCCGTCGACAGCAGCGAAGGCTGTCATATACCGCCCCATTTACGAGTTGGCTGTTTGGGGCTGTATAATGTGTTTAGTTGAAGGTGCTAGGTGTTGTTTTCTTCTAACAGCTACTAACGTGCGTGTGTTGTCTGTTTTTAGGATTTGGCCATTGATGTTGTTCTTTTTATTGGGCGTTTTTTTGTTGAGTTCTGTCACTTGAGTGTTGCAGTTTGTTTAAGAATTCGTCACGTGAGCGTGGTGTTTTGATTGTGGGATTTAGTTTTTGTCACAATTTGTGATTCTTATAATAATTGTAACGATTCATAATCTCATGAGTTTATGAATCTGTGCTTGTATTTATACAAATATATTCCGTCTTTTGTTATTCGATTACATATAGCAGTGAAAATCGTGATTGTAATATGACCATGTTGTAATTGTAATAATTGTATCCGATCCTTGCATGTACACTATTCATACATATTAGCGATTCTTATACGACTCTAATGCTTCTAATGATATTATAATACCTACTAATACACTAGTTTATAATCGTTTAATGTTTAGTGTTATCGTTTATAGTATTAGTTTACATGTTATAGAGTACAGTTTATCCCCGACATACTTAGGGATTAGGGACTGGTACGTTGATGAACGATTAACTACGGGGACCTTTCCCCTCAAGGAACACGTGTTAATCGGGTAGACAGCCAAGATGCTGCCAGTTAAGGGCACACTTGTGTGACGGAGATCCTCCACCTGAAATTCTCTTAACATGTTTTTTCTAGGAACATTATAAAATAAAGACCGGACAAACATTTGTTAAAAATAAGTTTTTATTCATCTGCAATCATTTTTACGTCAAAACTCGAAGGGAATATTTATTACGTCCTATTTTCACACATTTCCAGTACAATGCAAACTATTTCCGTTCCAGGAATACCAAAGCGTTAAAATATAATTCCCCATGATTTCCTTATTAGTTCACCACATTTGTTCACTGTGCGTCTATGTTGAAGTCAAGGCCATATATCCAACGAACGCGTCATCAATGTACATCCTGAAAACCGGCTATCTAAAGCCAATTAATACCAATCAAAAAAAGCTATATACTTGAAAAAAAACCGTTTAAAATGTTGAGTAAAGATGTACCTACAGACGCATTCCAACTTTAGCTCAACAGTAACACTTAACCCTCTCACAACCAGTGCTCTTCACACCACTTCGGCAAGTAATCCGATAACATTACAAACCACCACTGTGCACGTCATTAAACTCTAAAAAAAACTGTAAAACTAAAATTACACACAAAAGTACTCGATACGGCTTAATAGGTATAGCCACATGACGTAATATTTTTCCAGTCACCCCGAGCTCTCTGGTTGACTCTCGAGCCACTCCATTACATCCAGCCATCTCTCGGGTTCCAACTGCATGGGATCGAAGGTGGAAGCTTCTTCAGGAATCATTGCAGCACCTTGAATTTCAGCTTTTGATTTCAGTTTCCTATCATTGTGGACCTTCTGATGCCTGTTCATGTTTGATGAGTGTGAAAATGCCTTTCCACACACAGAGCACAGGAATGGCTTCTCGCCCGTGTGTGTTCTCTGATGAATCTGAAGATGTGATAACTGAGCAAATGTCTTCCCACACACAGAGCACAGGAACGGCTTCTCGCCAGTGTGTGTCCTCTTGTGTATTAATGCTACCCCTATCCCCTCCCTTTGATGCTGCTAATCCTGCATAATGCACGGGCATAAGTAGTACTAATCACATACCTGCATTTCCCATATCTCCTCCCTTTGATGCTTCTAATCCTGCATAATGCACGGGCATAAGTAGTACTAATCACATGCCTGCATTTCCCATAAATATGCTAAATTCCTCTTGATATGCAAATTCTTTTGCCAAGGCGCCCTTCCACCCTTCCAACCCAGCTTAAATATACGCTCCAAGCGTGGTGCTGTTTCATTCAGACGCTGTCTCCCCGACAGACCTGGTCTTCACCTGAGGACGGCTGCTTGCGTTGTGGTCGAAACGTCGTGAGAATTATTTTATTATGTTTTATTTTTATTATTTTATTATTTCCATTCTACGTGACTTTACCGAAAAAACCAAGAAGATGAATCCCTGCAGTCACGAAAGCTTTAAATCGAGATTGTAATTCGATTATAATCCTGCATATCTATACGTACGACCACAGTGTGATTGTAATATGAGCACAGTGCGATTCTACTTATTATTATACGATCCTAAACCAATACCTCCATTTATGCGGTTACACACTATAACAGTTATTAGTATTTTACAGCGTTACAATAGATAGGTTTTAGTTCAAAGGTTATACATATTATGTTTCAATAAGTTTAACATGTCAGAGTTTACAATGTCACAGTTGATCAAATGTGACGAGACGATCAAGGGCGTCAATCGGGTGCGTTTGATCAAAGACTTTAATCAAAGGCGTCATCCTATCACGGACCACCACCTCCCTGCGTATATAACTTCAAAAGAAGCAACTACAGCTGCAACAACAGCAGCAGCAACAACATTAAGTGACTAAAGATTTCTTTGTTTAACCATAACTGTATGTAGGTTAGTGTCATCATGACTCAGCGAATACTGCTCATGAATGAACTCCTTTTATGACCGACATATAAATTTTGGTTGATCGAGTAGAACAAGGCACGTGCCATGTCCAGACGAATTCTTTTCAAAAATAGTGTCCTTAAATATAATGGTAACATAAACGTTAACACTAGATTAAACTTGCACCTCTTAACCCCTCCCTCGCATTTACGACTAACAATTCGCATTTGCACATAACATACATTGAAGCACATTAATATGCTAATACGACCATATTATTTTTCTAATAATTTTAACGCGATTCTAACCCTGTACCCCCCACAGTTCGCATATCCGACCCCCAGTTCGATTGAACGCATACTTTACATAAACATGTGTAGAGTGCGATTATAATACTTCTAATGAGATTATAATACCGTCCCTATGTGTATGGTGGTAAAAAATATAAAACCAGTTCATAGTCGTTTAGTGTTATTGTTTATAGTGTTATCAGTTTACATGTTATAGAGTACAGGTGATCCCCGGTATACTTCGGGATTCGGGACCGGAACGTTGCGAAACGATTCATAACGAGGACCTTTCCCCGCCAGAGCGCAAGCCGCTAATGAAAACAACACGGGGCGGCGGGACCACGTGCTTCCATGAGCGGTAGGGGGCAGGGCATGGTGTATTGCCCACAGGTGCCACTGGGTACGTCCCTCAAGTTTGCTCCGCCCATGGCGGGGTCCAGTAGAAGTCATAGAGGTGAAATGGCCGCAGTGTGTAACGAATATAGATAGGGCGTCGCCGTTGGTTCGTCCACCCATCGCGCCTCAAGACTTATGTCCGTCCCCACCCAGACAGCTCATCCCCATGTCCTGTACAGCCCAAGTCTGGTGTGTCCAACGTGGTGGGGCTCTCGGCAACGGAAACCGTACTCCAAAGGAAATGTGTTGTGCCGCCCACAGTTTCTGAGCCCCTGAGGCCCGGGCTACCGTCAAAGATTTGTCCATGTAGGCATCCAGATATTTAAACACAGAGACAATTTTAACTGAGAAGATGGGTATAAGCTGATCCCTTAACCTCGGTGTATCAATGGTTCTGGCTGTGTGGTGAGCTGTGTGTGTCTCAATGGTGCGACCAACGTTGCGGTGATTCTCTTGCGTGGACGCGTTCGCCTCACAGCGCAGTTGGCAGCGCCGCAGCAGCTTGTGTTACACACAGACGTGACATTAACTTGCTCATCCCCCTAATCTCCCTGCCTAACCTCTCCCATCAACATAGTGGTAATCTGCTGTTGTGCGCATATGCTGTGCCTTGTTCTACTCGATCAACCAAAATTAGTACAATGTCAGTCATACAAGAGTTTGATTTCATTTATGAGTAGTATTCACAGAGCCCCGATGACACTAACCTACCTAAAGTTATGGTTAAACAAAGTAATCTTGAGTGACTTAATTCTCAGCTCAGACATGATCATCGCAATCATTTCCACCATGGTCGTATTAGAATCAAGCTGCCCACTGCTGGTAGAATGTTCCATCGCAATGGCACCGAATAGCAATATAAAGCATTGATATTGGGCGTGGAGCCTACAAGCGCAACCTTGCCCATTTTGACCTGGTTCTCGACTCCCGTCCCGCGCCCATGGTAGAATCTTGTGCATTTCGGGGCGTCAAGGGTTCGCACCACAGCCTTGAAGGATTAGGCAGGTCCCTGGCTTCTTTTGAAGAATTTGACTGAGCTCCAGGCACCGGTTCCTCGCACGTGGCGGATCCATGTGGCACCCCGGGCCTCTGGGGCTCGGAAACTGTGGACATCACAACACATTTCCTTTGGCGTCCGGTTTCCCTTGCGGAGCGCCCCACCACGTTGGACACACCAGACTTGGGCTGTACAGGACATGGGGATGAGCTGTCTGGGTGGGGACGGACATAACTACATGCGTACACACTGCGGCCATTTCACCTCTATGACTTCTACCTGTCGCCGCCGTGGGCGGAGCAACTTGGGGACGTACCCGGTGTCACCTTTGGGCAATACAACCTGTCTACGACCGCCAATGGAAGCACGTGTTCCCGCCGCCCCGTGTTCTTTTCATTAGCGGCTGGCTAATCGTTTCACAACGTTCTGGTCCCGAAACCCGAAGTATACGGGGGATCATCTGTACTCTATAACATGTAAACTGATAAGACTATGAACAATAACACTAAACATTCAACGACTTTAATTTTTTTAAATAATAGATTCCACCATAAACGGAGTTACGGTATGAGAATGTCATTAAAAGCATTTTTATCGCTCATATGTATGTAAAGTATACGTTCAATCGAATCGGGGGACGGATATGCGAACTGTGGGGGTTTGCAGGGTTAGAATCGCATTAAAATTATTCTAGTAACAATATGTTCGTATGCGCATTTTACTGTGCTTGAATATATGTTATGTGCAAATGCGAATCGTTAGTCATAAATGCTAGGCAGGGTTTAAAATGTGCATGTTTAATCCAGTGTTAACGTTAATCCAGTGTTAGCATTATATTTAAGGACAATATTGTTAATATCAATTCGTCTGGACATGGCACGTGCCTTGTTCGTCTCGATCAACGAAAATTAGTTCAATGTCGGTTATAAAGGATTTCGAGTTAATTCGAAAGCAGTGTTCGCTGATCCCCGATGACACAGACCTATACACACAAACAAAGTACTCTTTATTAAATTAATTATCAGCTCAGACATCTTCATCTCAATCATTTCCAAAGACGTGTGGGGTCCCGCGAGAGCAGGGCCTGGCTACAAATATCTGAGCAGCGGAAGCAGCAGAATCAGAAGTAGCTGCGTCGCCCTCGAAATGTGATGTTGCTGCTGCTGTATTTGCTTTTGCGTCGATCAAGATTGACGCTCTGCATCGTCGCATTTGATCAACTCTGACATTGTAAACTCTGACATGTTAAACATAGTGAAATATAATAGTATAACCTATGAACTACAACCTATCCATTGTTACGCTTTAAAATACGATTAACTGTTATAGTGCAGAACAACATAATTGGAGGTATGGGATTATAATCGCATACAAATCATTAGAATCGCACTGAGCTAATTAGAATCACACTGTGGTCGTACGTATGGTAAGTGAATATGCGAACACGGGGGTAGAATATGCAGGATTAGAATCGAATTACAATTATTCGAATCCCAAAAGTCGTGTTAAAATCACACTGTCCACTGTTGGATGAATGTGTCATATCAATGAGTATAACAATCACACATTATAACATTTATACAATACACATGATTAAAAAAACGTATTTAAACATTTCTATTCATTTTTTTAAAACTGAGAATGTCGTTGTCCATGTGGGGAGATGGAGCACAGTGGATCATATCGTCTAAGCTGCTTTTAGGAATCCGTGTGAAAACCCAGTCACATCGCCTAACTCCAGTGACAACACCTTACCCAAACTACATCTCCCAAACAAGGCAGCCTTACCGATGCTGTGCATTATGTTTATGGGATAACAGATGTGTGTATTTTCCCATACGCCTTGCCCAAAAAGACTGATTGTCCGCTTAACAGCCTAGCCTGTAAACCACCATTGGTGATAGTGTTGTTTGAGAGCAGCTATTAAAGTCGCTTTGGCTGCTGGTGGCTGGCCAAACCATGCCTCGCTGTTTGTCTCCAGAGTGATGACGGATACAAACCAGACCAAGCGGAGACCATGTACCAGATCGGATTTTGGTAACTGATGTTAGAGTGATTGTATTGCAAGTGTGGTCACTACGCGTCTGTACGTGCTCACTCCCGAAGCTCGGCGATTTTTGGGAACGCAACGGGGCTGCATTCACTTTAAATCGAAGACAATGGAGGGCATGGGGAACGTGTTTTTCCATTTATTCAAAATAAGCGCACAATAACACACTGAGATGCACTTACATATTCATGTATGAAGCACAATGGGCACATTACCCTTCGGTATGTTAATAGACATGCGGATTGTGCCTTCCAAAATTAACAATCGAATGCAAATATCCTGAAAGACAAAGGATTGGATCCTAGGGGGGGGAGTTATAAGGCGGCTCAGAAGCAGAGCTCAATGCCATTTCGAGAGGGAACTTGATGAGGTTGGACGCTCGACTCGTCGCTCTGCTGATCGCCCTTCAACCGCGAGACAACGCAGCCTGGCGAGCACAATTGCTGTGTCGACAGTGAGGCGACTTTGCGTCGGGAGAGTTCGTGGCGATATCTTCGGACGGGTTCCAGACATCGATATACCGTGAATCTACAAGTAAGTGTCTATTTTCGCGGATAAATTCTTAAACGTTTTCGTCGTTGAATTAGCGGGATTTTTTTGCATCTCGGTTAGACGCGAGTGTCGTTCTTGTTTTATCAGTTAACAAAATCCAAAACTCAACGCTAAACATCTTTGCGGCCGATAGCGTACTTTTGACTCGATAACACCGCTGCTGTTACTACGCTCACATGGAGCAGAGACGCTCTCCACAGCCCCACGCACACGGAGGCAAGAAGCCATTCAATTGCTCTGTGTGTGGGAAGACATTTTCAGGGCCATCACATCTTCAGAGACACCAGAGAACACACACAGGCGAGAAGCCATTCCTGTGCCCTGTGTGTGGGAAGAAATTTGCACGGTCATCAACTCTTCAAGATCATAAGAAAACACACACGGGCGAGAAGCCATTCCTGTGTGTGGGAAGGCATTTGCACACTCATCAACTCTTCAAGATCATAAGAGAACACACACGGGCGAGAAGCCATTTGTGAGAGTTTAATGACGTGCACAGTGGTGGTTTGTAATGTTATGGGATTACTTGCCGAAGTGGTGTGATGAGCACTGGTTCTGAGACTGTTCAATTGTAGTCGCTAAGTGTTCCTGTTGAGCTAAAGTTGGAATGCGTCTGTAGGTACATCTTTACTCAACATTTTAAACGATTTTTTTCAAGTATATAGCTTTTTTTGATTGGTATTAATCGACTTTAGATAGCTGATTTCAGGATGTACATTGATGACGCGTTCGTTGGATATATGGCATTGACTTCAACAAACGCGATGAACTAATAAGAAACTATTGGAGAATGATACTTTAACGCTTTGGTATTCCTGGAACGGATATGGTTTGCATTGTACTGTAACTGTTTGAACATAGGACATAAAAAATATTCGGTTCGAATTTTAAGGTTCGATCATAGTTTTTGATCAAAGACGTTATCCCATCACGGGACACCAACATGCTGCCGATATAACAGTAACACGGATTCTGAAACAATGGAGTTAAACACTCGTTGCTTGGCCCCGTCGACAGCAGCGCAGGCTGTCATATACCGCCGCATTTACAAGTTGGATGTATGATGTGTCTAGTTGAAGGTGCTAGGTGTTGTCTTCTTCTAACAGCTACTATCGTGCGTGTGTTGTCTGTTTTTAGGATTTGTCTATGATGTTGTTCTTTTAATTGCGGCGTTTTTTTTGTTGAGTTCTGTCACTTGAGTGTTGCAGTTTGTTTAAGAATTCGTCGCGTAAGCGTGGTGTTTTGCTTGTGGGAATTTCGCTTTGTCACAATTTGTGATTGTTAAAATAATTGTAACGATTCATAATCTCATGAGTTTATAATGGGTTTGTGCGTGTATTTATATAAATATATTCCGTCTTTTGTTATTCGATGATATCTAGCAGTGAAAATCGTGATTGTAATATGACCATGTTGTAATTGTAATAATTTGTATCCGATCCTTGCACGTACACTAAACATACATATGAGCAGAGTGCGATTTCAATACGACCAGTGTTCTTCTAATGATATTATAATACCTTACCTCCGTTTATATGGTTATACATTTAAACACTAGTTTATAATCGTTTATTGTTTAGTGTTATCGTTTATAGTATTATACTTCGGAATTTACTAATTGGTACGTTGATGAACGATTAACTACGGGGACCTTTCCCCTCAAGGAACACGTGTTAATCGGGTAGACAGGAACACGTGTTAATCGGGTATGATGCCTGGTTAAGGGCACACTTGTGTGACGGAGATACTCCACCTGAAATTATCTTAACATGTTTTTGCTAGGAACATTATAAAATAAAGAACGGACAAACATTTGTTAAAAGACGTTTTTATTCATCTGCAATCATTTTTACGTCAAAACTCGAAGGGAATATTTATTATGTCCTATGTTCACACAATTCCAGTACAATGCAAACCATTTCCGTTCCAGGAATACCAAAGTGTTAAATTATCATTCCCCATGATTTCCTTATTAGTTCACCACACTAGCAGTCGCCGCCCGCTTCGCAGGCGGTGTGTATATGCTTGGTTGGTGGGGAGTTGAAAGTGGCTGGACACTATAGACATGTTTTGGTGATTGTTTTATGTTTATTTTAGTGAGGTTATATGAATTTTTATGAGACGCTCAATCGACATTATTAAAGAATGCAACTTATTCAAATATAGAATGCAACTTATTGAAATATCTGGCGATACACGATATTCTTCGTGTACACTCCGTCTTCCTCCTCGTCGTCAGGTCCCTCAATGAGCGCCTTGATGTTGGATCTTGCCGTGACTCGCGATAGTGCCACGTACAGTTGGCCGTGCGAGAAGCATGGCGTTGGTAGATATAATCCCAGGTTGTGAACAGTTTGCCCTTGCGAAGCTGGTACGGCATCCGAAAGAGCGAGGCTTCTTCCAGACACGCAACCCATTCGCGATCGCTCTCAAGGTAGCCTGCTCGCATGGCTGCTTCCAGCGGTTTGTTTTGTTTTATTTTATTCGTAACGCTCCACCCATATGCGCTCCACCATCCACCATGCCCTTGCATGGCAAAGACACAGCTCCGGTGTGCGTCAGCGTGTGCGCCATCCACAGTGACATTGGTCAGCAATTGCACCGTTCCGATCGCACACAGGTTGGCCCCTGCATCCTCCGTCTGTATGTACACACACAGACAGATGCGCTATGGGGCCACCTATTTTTTTCTTATATTAAAATGTATTTTGTTGGTGTTTTTACGTTTATGTTTACGTATTCCCATTGTGGGTGTTTTACGCATGCATCAGATTTTTGGGTTCCTCACATATGGTATCAGAGGTGTGGGTCACTCCATTTCTCAATCGAACAATAACGGGGATCGTTTCAGTTATGACAGCTTGCAGATATAAACATTGCATGATCGTATACTAATAATGACAGATTTTGTACCCCAGTGGAGGGCATCCCCCACCCGGTGCTTCTTACCGGTACTGTGAGACTTACAAATCCAGACCTCTCCTCCTCCTGAAGCGTTCACAATACCCTGTAGTAGTACCATAATCATCTCAATAAAGCGATCACTTTCCAATGCCCATTTTGATCCCGGGAGTTACCCGGGTGGTGTCACACTGTACTCATTGTTTTAGCATGTCGCAAATTCTGATATGGCTTGTGCAACGGCCAGAGAGTAACAGCGGCGGGGGCTGGGCTGCAACCTTTTTAGACAGTTTATTACATTTCATAGTGCATGGGATTGGCACTCCAAAACATGATAAATGTACAGTAACGCCAACTGCATCCGTGGCAAACATGATACGCGGACACATGCTGCATATTATGCAACACATGCCCTTACCAGCAGCAGCATGCACAACATCTCAATTACACAACGGAAGTAGACAGCAAGCCGTCCATGGAGACGTGATCAACGTCAATACATAATAATGGTAATAAGCCGGATAAACCGAAAAGTACCCATTGTACCCCTCAAACAGTCAGCTCGGTTGCCCCATGGGGGTATTGACCCATGGGCGAAACTGTAGGGTGCGCTACGCAACTGGCTGTGGTCCCGGCAGGTGAAGCTGCCAGCTCAGTCCGCTAAGACTCACTGTATAGCGACCCCTGCCTACTCGTAAGGTAAAGTTCTTTGGGGACTCCACTAATCGCAGCACGCAGCACCCATTTTTTACATAAATATACGTAATATTAGCGTAACTACCATTCGCACACTTGCATACACACCACACTCACACAGCGCAGGGTCTGCGCCCACAGTGCACTGCAGCACTGCGGCGCAGACCTTGGCAAACCTATGCTATCGCTCTCTTCGGGCGTGTTAATTATTTATTTTATCGAATCAAAGTGAGCTGTGGCTTTTTGCCGGCTGTTTTATTTTCATCGAATCATAGCGAGCTGTTTGGGCGGGTCCGTAAATAAATTAACGTCCAGATACGCACGCAAACGACCAAACCAGCGTAGTTGTTTAAGATTATAAAAAGCCCACATTACCACTGCCAGGATAGGTGCACACAGACAAATCCTTTACACAATAATAATTTACATGGAACTCAAATGCACACTTAGTACAACCACCTCACTCACTTAAATATAACTACAGATCAATAACTATAATAAAAACCTGCATTTTAAAGTAAAACAACCAATGGGATGGTGTTCATACGCTTGAAATGTAATGAATGAAATGCAAGTTAATAATTCCAATTAAACAAATATGAAGCCTGAGGCCTAGGTATATGCCAGGCCTGATGGCCAGGCATCGCTTCAGTCCTCGCCGCAGTAACGGCGACATCAAAGACAGCACAAAGTGAGGGGGCAAATGTTTAATGTCGAACCGAGGACTGCGTCAATACCATCACGCAGACCACCCGCACTACACCACGTGGTGCGCCCGCCAAGCGCGTGGGGGCGGAGCCTCGCTGTAGTGACGTCACCTTTGTTACGTCATAGCCACGCCTCCACCCGCAGTCGAGAGGAATGCGCACGAGTGAGCAGCAGCAGAAGAAGCCTTTGCAGATCGAATCCTCAACGAGGTGAGCGTCCCTGTTGACGATGTGTGTTGTTTATTTTCATTGCACGTTTTGACTACAAACTAAAGCTTAATTATTTTGCATAATGCATGGGCATAATATGACTTTGAAACCCCCCCGCCCACCTCCTACGCATTTCCCATGAATATGCTGAATTCATCTTGATATGCACATTCCTTTGTTAAGGCTCTCTTTTTCTTCCACCTCCAACTCAGTTTATATACAAGCTCCTAGCTTGGCAGTTTCTCATTCTTCACCTGAAGATGGCTGCTTGCGTTGTAGCCGAAACGTCGTGAGAATTGTTTTATTATGTTTTATTTTTATTATTTTATTACTTCCCTTCTACGTGACTTTACCGAAAGAACCAAGAAGATGAATCCCTGCAGTCACGAAAGCTGTAAATCGAAATTTACCTCTGAATATGTTGGTATTTGGATTTTTTGCTACCAAATTAGGACTATTAGTTAGGTTACTTGGCATGCTCTGATATGTTGCTGTTACTGTCATTCTTTAGACCCAAAGCAAGTCAACATTTAAAACGTTCATAACTAACCTGTTTAAATGTCATATAATATGATTAACATGTCTATAATTATTGTGTTCTGATTGCCTGCATAATTGTGTCCTGCATTACATGTTTTGAATGTTATCCAACACGGGGGAGGAGTCTACCTTTTAGTTCAGACCCTAGCTGCTGCCATAGACGTCTCCTATCTGTGACGTCACAGCCACATGGGCGGTACCTCTGACATCACGTGACCAGTGACGTCATTCTCGGGTTATAACAGATAATTTAAGTATTGTCATTTGACCCCAATGACCTACAAGACATAGGGGGCCTTTATCAAGCAGTCGATTAATACAAATGGGCTGTGCATCAACATGCTTGTCTGAATTAGAGGTTAAACATCACGGTTATGTTTGGCGATTATGTTTAATGCAATAGGCAGTTGGAATAAACATGTTCGCGTGGGTGGATGAGTGAGTGATCTGACGCACGCGTGAGTGGGCAAACAAGCGAGTGAGTGGACTTGTAAAACAAACGGCACGAAAGTGATTTGATTGGTACAGCGAGTGGTCAATATGGAATAATTGTGAGGATGAGTGATACAAAAGGCTGATAAATCTGAGCGTTTTTACAACCTCTCCAGCCCCTCCAACATCAAACAGAAACGACTCCTTCACCACAAAACATGGGCAGACAACGCAAGTGGGCTGATATCTTGGAGGACTATGATGGTAAGTCCCAGTTACCTGCATCACGTGGCTTTTATGCAGAGGAGGCAGCTCCCTGATGGGAATAGGTAAACGGTCAAGGGTGGCAAACAGCATGGATTTAGAGCTGCGTTTCAAGCATCTTTGTTTAAACAGGGGTCTCAAGTTCATGAAATTGATGATCTCAACATGCTTACAAAAATATGACTTGTAAAGTTTTACTGCCATGTGATTAATATTTCTCAACAGCAGGTCATGTTATGTGTTAAGAGGTAATTACAAGAATCTCAGAATTAGTTGTGTGAATATCCACGTGCTTCGTTCTCTAAGACATTACTCGTCTTTTGAATTAATTTTGTTTTCCGTAGCCCGGGAGTCATGGCGCCAGTCGACCACGTGGGGGGACATTATGGATGAAGTGGACCCTTTCCCAGGCCAAAGCTATGAAAATCGTTCCCCAAAGGTGTGTATGGGGTCTATGGGAGTCAAACACCACATTCTCTCCACACTCCAACACCATTGCACCAAAACATCACTATACCTCACATCACCACACCATCTCTTCACATCACCTTTCTCATCACACCACCACCAACTCAATACAATATACTCTTAGGTTTTTTCGGTGAAGTCACATAAGTGAGTATGAATCCTTCCAATCACGAAAACTTCAAATCGAGAATCAATACAATATCATTGAGCCTCATAAAGCGTCAATACCATCACAAGGCACCGTCTCTCCAGAACATTCCACAATTTCACCTCTCCATATCACAACACAATATCCCAACACCATCACTCCATCCCTCCATCATCACGTCATGCCATGAGTTAATGTGCATGTTTGCATCCGTACATAGATGTGTCAGTATGCATTTTTGTTTGTCTATGTGCCCGTCCATGTTTGTGTGCCTACGATAATGGATGTTGTCCTGAGTGCGCATGTCTGAATGGTCATGTGCTTATCTTCGCGTGAACAGAGGAGCATTGGGGAGGTGAAGAACTTCAGCGGAGTGAAGCGTCTCCAGGAGGACAAGCGCCTTGCGAAGGAGAAATGCCCAATGGAAGAGAAGCGCCCCAATGAGGTGAAGTGCCTCGCCAAGGTGAAGCACCAAACGGAGCAGAATTGCCTTCGAAACAAAATCATCAACGACGTGAAACGCGTCATGGAAAAGCGCCTCCTTGAAGAAACGCGCTTCATGGACGAAAAGCGCCTTCGCGAGGTGAAGCGTCTCAAGGAGAAGCATCTGGAGGAAGAGAAGCGTCTCATAGATGTGAAGCGGGTCAAGGAAGAGAAGCGCCTCATGGAGGAGAAGCGGGTGGAAGAAGGGAAGCGCCTTGTCGAGGAGCAGCGCCTCATTGAGGTGCAGCGGGTCGAGGAAGAGAAGCGCCTCATGGAGGAGAAGCGCCTCGTTGAGGTGAAGCGTCAAGAGGAGGAGGACTTGATGGAGGAGAAGCGTCTTGTGGAGCAAAAGCGCCTCGAGGAGGAGGAGGAGCGTCTCGCCAAGATCGAGCGACAATGGCTCCAGACCGATACCACCAGCAGCACCACCACCACTGCCACCGCCACCACCGCTACCACCACCGCCGCCACATACTCCAATCCTGTGTGGGGCCCAATTGCTCAGAGCTTTGGAGAAGAGGGCTTCCAAGAAGATAAAGAAAACTCCGGAGTCGCTGAGCCACGGTAAACCAGTCTGCGTGTGCATCCCCTGTGTGTTTATTTTTGTTATTTATTGCCATGCTTCTCACGCAGCATCAGCCTTACTCAGTCACGAAACTTTTTTTCAGGAGGATCCTGCCAAGTTTGCTCGCATTTTGCAACAAAGTTGCTACTGTTTGCGATCCAAATTGAACGATTTGCATTGCTTGTGTGGGTTCAGTAACAGGGAGAAAGCTGCAGAACCTTCCCAGAACAGGTGGCTGCATAATCCACACGGAGAATGTGGCCAAACGTGGAAATCAAACCCAGGTCAATGTTGCTGTGACGCACAGGTGCTCAAGCCCTGTCGCGCTCTCAAAATTCACAGACACTGCAAACCCCACCTGTACATTCCGCTATACTGAGGACAGATTTATTTTTCATAACTGGTTTCTGGGTTAGACCACGTAAAAAAAGTGGGCATATCTTCACCACGTAACCCTCCATCCACCGTGAGATTTTCGCTGTCTATCGCCTGTTTCCAGGCCAGGTGCCAAGTCGCTTTGTAATGCACAGCGACATCTACCACTGAGAGGGGTGTCCAATTTAAAACGCGATGAGATGAGAGATGCGAGAGGCTCATCGCATGCAATGCGCACTCTGAGATGTCTTCGACGTAAAGGGATGTGGCTCTCTCGACCACAAATCACTGACGGACACTTTTTTTAAAATCGTGGATGTGTTGAAGCGGCCAAATGGTCGTGCACTCATTCTTCACCGCTTACAGTTCAGATCTTGCTTCCCGCCCTGGCTATGATTGCTGCTGCATTGACCACACAGATCCACACCCATTCCGACACAGTGGACGTGCAGGATCTCTATCGATGCCATTTGAAATGCTTAGGACATTATGTGCAAGGGGTCAATTAGAATATACATATAGAAACATGTCAATCTAGAGTTGAAGTTTTCGTGATTACAGGGATCCATACTCTTTGGTTATATCGGTAAATTCACGTAGTTATAAAATAACATTAATTAAATTAAATCACGACGTTTTGATGGCCATGTCGTTATTGCAAGAAAGTTTCTTGCTGTGGTTTTCCCACCTGATGATGATTGCTTGTGTTGCAATCGAAACGTTGTGATTTAATTTATTTTATTTTATACCTACGTGACTTTACCGAAAAAAAACAAAAAAAATGTCACTTAAAATTATTCAGCTAAATTTGCACAGCAACGCCACCCACTACTGTGAAACTACGGCAGTCTGTGTGAGACACAGCTGCACCTATCTCAAGGATAGCCTGGCGCCATGAGAATGACAGTACCAATACTAAGCACACTCACTGGCCATGTCGTTATTGCGGTTTCTATTCAGCTCGATTAATCCGCCACACATTCCACCCACGGACGATGGGAAGATGGCGATGTCTGCCGTAGCAGCAAGGTGGAACGGTGTCGTGTTTGACAGACAACCATCACAGTTTTACCATGTCTAGTGGTGTTCTCCCTGTTACAGGTTGAGTCACAAACCGCACCTCTCCATAACAAAGGCTCAGCCTTTGTTGAGCAGTCTATTCTTAGTCTTAAGCCTCACCTTACCATATTAATAAAAGTATGCGGCCCTTGCCCCACCACCTTCTCCAACCATTATATAAACGAAGTGGTAGCTTCTGCAATCTCTCATTTACTTGATACAGCTGTCGTGGCTGTGACGGTACCACCTGAAGACGGAAGCTTGTGTTGCCTCCGAAACGTCGTGATTTTAATTTTTTATGTTATTTTATTTTACTTTTTAATGTTTTTTACCTACGTGACTTTACCGAAAAACCTAAGAATATGAATCATTGCAGTCACGAAAGCTTCAAATCTAGAACGGTGTCGTGTTGTCTCTTCACAGATCTGAGCCAGCGCAGCCCTCCTACTCACTCGTCCAGGCCTTTGAAGCGAAGACAGAGGTTATGGAGAAGGAAGAGGTGAAGGAGATGATGGAGGATGAGGTAGAGACAGAGGAGGAGAAATCGGAGGAAGAGAAGGCAAAGGAGGACGAGATTGTGATGGTGACAATGGAGGAGAACACGGAGGGAGAACAGAAAGACAATACGGAGATGGAGGACAAGGAGACAACAAAGGATGAACAGATGGTCGTGGTGGAGGACATGGAGACGACGGACAAAGGGGAAACAATGGTGGTGGAGGAGGAAGAGAAGACGGTGGTGGAGATGGTGGATCCGGAAGTTGAGGAGGAGATGAATGAGGAAGAGATGGTGCTAGCGGAGGAGAAGAAGATGGAGAAGATGGAGGTGGCGCAGGAAGAGGAGGAGGTAGAGGAGAAGATGGTGGCGGAGGATGAAGAAGAGGGGATGGAGGAGGATGAGACGGAGGAGCAAACGGAAGAGGTGCAGGTGGAGATGCACGAAAAGAAGAGGAAGCGAGGGGGCCTCGCTCGCGTGGCGAGAGCGATCGCCTCACTCCTCCGCCGCGTGCTGCTTTGTGGTGGCAGGTCCACCGCCCAGTAGGGGTGGTGGCGGTGGTCGTGCTTCGGTGCCAACCGTGACCACTATCCCCACACTACCCGTCCACCCCGTGATACTCGCTACACACACCACACGGGTCCCCAGAGAGACGGTGCCACTGGGACCACAGCTGGGGAATGAAGCTGAGCAGCAGATGCCAGGACTACAGCGGAGAATGACTGCTTCCAGGAGACCTCACATCACACACACACACGGGACTATGCCTTTTGCATAGCCGGCCCCACACTGGGCCCCTTCCATGCTGGTTTTCATCCAGGCAGTCCTCATGGGATGACCTTGCCATGGTTTCCAGGACATGGTCGTATTAGCATTTTATTGTGCTTGAATGTATGTTATGTGCAAATGCACATCATTAGTCGTAAATGCGAGGGAGGGGTTAAGAGGTGCACGTTTAATCCAGTGTTAACATTTATTTTAGCATCATATTTAAGGACACTGTTGTTGATAAGAATTCGTCTGGACGTGGCACGTGCCTTGTTCTACTCGATCAACCAAATTTAGTACAATGTTGGTCATACAGGAGTTTGATTTCATTCATGAGTAGTATTCACAGAGCCCCGATGACACTAACCTACCTAAAGTTATGGTTAAACAAAGTAATCTTGAGTGACTTAATTCTCAGCTCAGACATGATCATCGCAATTATTTCCAAAGACGTGTGGGGTCCTGCGAGAGCAGGTCCCGACTACAAACAGCTGGGCAGCAGAATCGGAAGTAGCTGCGTCGCCCTCGAAATGTGATGTTGCTGCTGTTGTTGTCGCTGCTGTTGTTGCTGTTGTTGCTTCTGTTGCTGTGATACACGCAGGGAGGTGGTGTTCCGTGATGGGATGACGCCTTTGATTAAAGCCTCTGATCAAACTCACCCGATTGACGCCCTTGATCGTCGCATTTGATCAACTGATATTGTATACTCTCACATGTTAAGCTCTATCATAGTGAAACATAATATTATAACCTATGAACTACAACCTATCCATTGTAACGCTGTAAAAAAATATTACCTATTGGGTATCACTCCCTTGTCGAGAAAGCCGCTCTCTTCCTTTTCTAAAGTTACATGCTAATTTCTCTGCATTCACTTTAAATCGAGGACAAAGTTTTTCCATTTATTCAAAATAAGCGCACAATTACACACTGAGATGCACTTACATATTCATGCATGAAGCACAATGGGCACATTACCCTTCGGTATGTTAATAGACATGCGGATTGTGCATTCCAAAATTAACTTTCGAATGCAAATATCCTGAAAGACAAAGGATTGGATCCTAGGGGGGGGAGTTATAAGTCGGCTCAGAAGCAGAGCTCAATGCCATTTCGAGAGGGAACTTGATGAGGTTGGACGCTCGACTCGTCGCTCTGCTGATCGCCCTTCAACCGCGAGACAACGCATCCTGGCGAGCACAATTGCTGTGTCGACGGTTAGGCGACTTTGCATCGGGAGAGTTCGTGGCGACATCTTCAGACGGGTTACAGACATCGATATATCGTGAATCTCCAAGTAAGTGTCTATTTTAGCGCATGAACTCTTAAACGTGTTCGTCGTCAAATTTACGCGATTTTTTTGCGTCTCGGTTAAACGCGAGTGTCGTTCTTGTTTTAGCAGTTAACAAAATCCAAAACTCAACGCGAAACATCCCTGCGGCCGATAGCGTTCTCGATAACACCGCTGCTGATACTACGCTCTCATGGAGCAGAGACGCTCTCCACAGCCCCACGCACACGGAGGCAAGAAGCCATTCAATTGCTCTGTGTGTGGGAAGTCCTTTTCACAGCCATCACATCTTCAGAGACACCAGAGAACACACACGGGCGAAAAACCATTCCTGTGTTCTGTGTGTGGGATAGCATTTTCACTTTCAGAAAACTGCCAACGCCATCAGAAAACTCACACGGGCGAGAAGCCATTCCTATGCCATGTGTGTGGGAAGAAATTTGCACAGTCATCACATCTTCAGAGTCATCAGAGAACACACACGGGCGAGAAGCCATTCCTGTGCCCTGTGTGTGAGAAGACATTTGCAGACTCATCAACTCTTCAAACTCATCAGAGAACACACACGGGCGAGAAGCCATTCCTGTGCTCTGTGTGTGGGAAGACATTTGCACAGTCATCAACTCTTCAAACTCATGAGAATACACACACGGGCGAGAAGCCATTCCTGTGCCCTGTGTGTGGGAAGGCATTTGCACACTCGTCAACTCTTCAAGACCATCAGAGAACACACACGGGAGAGAAGCCATTCCTGTGCCCTGTGTGTGGGAAGACATTTGCACACGCATCAAACATGAACAGGCATCAGAAGGTCCACAATGATAGGAAACTGAAATCAAAAGCTGAAATTCAAGGTGCTGCAATGAGTCCTAAAGAAGTTTCCACCTTCGATCCCATGCAGTTGGATCCCGAGAGATGGCTGGATGTAATGGAGTGGCTCGAGAGTCAACCAGAGAGCTCAGGGTGACTGAAATATAATGTTGCATGCGGTTATACCTATTAAGCCGTATCGAGTACTTTTGTGTGTAATTTTGACCATTTTAGTTTTACAGTTTTTTTTAGAGTTTAATGACGTGCACATTGGTGGTTTGTAATGTTATCGGATTACTTGCCGAAGTGGTGTGAAGAGCACTGGTTGTGAGAGGGTTCAATTGTAGTCGTTAAGTGTTCCTGTTGAGCTAAAGTTGGAATGCGTATGTAGGTACATCTTTACTCAACATTTAAAAGTTTTTTTTTCAAGTATATAGCTTTTTTTGATTGGTATTAATCGACTTTAGATAGCGATTTCAGGATGTACATTGATGACGCGTTCGTTGGATATATGGCCTTTACTTCAACATAGACGCACAGTGAACAAACGTGGTGAACTAATAAGGAAATCATGGGGAATGATACTTTAACGCTTTGGTATTCCTGGAACGGAAATCGTTTGCATTGCACTCGAAATGTAATAAATATTCCCTTCGAGTTTTGACGTAAAAATTATTGCAGATGAATAAAAACGTATTTTTAACAAATGTTTGTCCGGTCTTTATTTTATAATGTTCCTCGCAAAAACATGTTAAGCGAGTTTCAGGTGGAGGATCTCCGTCACACAAGTGTGCCCTTAACCGGCAGCATCTTGGCTGTCTACCCGATTAACACGTGTTCCTTGAGGGGAAAGGTCCCCGTAGTTAATCGTTCATCAACGTAACAGTCCCTAATCCCGAAGTATGTCGTGGATAAACTACACTATAACATGGAAACTGTAATACTATAAACGATAACACTAAACATTAAACGATTATAAACTAGTGTTATAATTTATAACCATATAAACGGAGGTTAGGTACTATAATATCATTAGAAGCATTAGAATTACAGTGTGGTCGTATAAGAATCGCACTCTACTCATATGTATGTATAGTGTACGTGCAAGGATCGGATAAAAATTATTACAATTACAACATGGTCATGTTACAATCACGATTTTCACTGCTAGATGTCATTGAATATAAATACACGCACAAACCCATTATAAACTCATGAGATTATGAATCATTACAATTATTATAACAATCACAAATTGTGACAGAAATTCCCACACGCAAAACACCACGCTCACGTAACGAATTCTTAAACAAACTGCAACACGCAAGTGACAGAACTCAATAAAAAAAACGCCGCAATAAAAAGAACAACATGAATGGACAAATCCTAAAAACAGACAACACACGCACGTTCGTAGCTGTTAGAAGAAAACAACACCTAGCACCTTCAACTATACACATACAGCCCCAAAGAGCCAACTCGTAAATGGGGCGGTATATGACAGCCTTCGCTGCTGTCGACGGGGCCAAGCAGCGAGTGTTTAACTCCATTGTTTCAGAATCCGCGGCATCACCCGGTCAGATTGCCTTAGCCAAACTACATCTCCACAACAAGGCAACCTTCACTCTGCTGTGTATTTTAGCAGTATATTTGCGGACGCACTTGAAGATAACAATTCGTCTAGAAAAGGCAGGCGACTTGTTCTACCAACACGATTAAAAATTTATACCGAAAGAAGTATGAGTTCATTCATGAGTAGTATTCACTAAGCCCCGATGGCACTAACCTACACACAGTTATGATTAAACAAAGTAAACATTAGTCGCTCATCCCAGCTCAGACATGATCATAGCAATTATTTCCAAATCCGTGTCGGGTCCCACGAGAACAGGGCACGTCAACATATTCTCAAATTGTAAACTCACATTGCATACTCCTATGAGCTATACATTGTAACGCTTTAAAATAACACTACAAACTAGTGTTATAGTAAACTATAATGTTGTGAACTCTAACAATATAAGCTATGAGCGATACATTATAACGCAATAAAATAACATCATAAACTAGTGTTACAGATTAGAACACCGTACATCGAATTCTTAGCTTCACACCGTGATCCTCTAAGAATCACACTATGCTCGTGAGTATGTAACATGTATGCATGTAAAATGTATGTATGTAATATGGACGTGCGAACCAAGGGTGGAATATGTGAAACGGAAGGTGCAGGATCAGGATGGGATTAAAATTATTTGAATAACACTTTGGTGGTATTAGGATCAAGCTGTCCACTATTGGATGAATGTTCCATCTCAATGGCATCAAATAGCAATATTCAGTATGAATATGTTAAATAATCGCACAAACCCAATATTAGCCCGTGAAATAATGAATCGTTACAATTGTAATGACTCCGGACTCACACTGCAGAGGGTTCTTTGATTTAGCCGTTAACGCGGCTTAGAACCCAGGCGTTACGATATAGCAATGACGACGAGACTGCAACCAGCCAACACAGCCCCAAACCTCGTTCCTCCCCCTCTCTCATTCTCGGCGTGAACCTCCGCCCACACTTGGTCTCGCCTTCCCTTCTCGAACTCTCTCTATCTTGTTGTCACCACTTGTCCCTTAGTTGATGCACTGTCTTTACATCACCCACCTACCTCTATGACATCTACCTGAATCCGCCATGGGCGGAGCAACTTGGGGGTCATACCCGGTGGCACCTTTAGGCAATACAACCATGCCCTGTCCCCCACTGCCCATGGAAGCACGTGTTCCCGTCGCCCGAGTTATTTTCATTGGCGGCTTGCGCTCTGGTGGGGAAAGGTCCTCGTTATGAATCATTTCACAAAGTTCAGGTCCAGAATACCGAAGTATACCGGGAATCACCTGTACTTAAAAACATGTAAACTGATAACACTATAAACAATAACACTAAACATTAAACGACAAAAAAATTATCAACTGGTTTTATAATTTATAGCACCATAAACGGAGGAACGGTATTTAAATCTCATTAGAAGTATTAAAATCGCACTCTACACATATGTATGTAAATTATCTGTTAAATCGAACCGGGGGTCGGATATGTGAACTGTGGGGGGTACAGGGCAAGAATCGCATTCAAATTTTAGAATAACAATATGGTCGTATTAGCATTTTACTGTGCTTGAATGTATTTTATGTGCAAATGCAAATCGTTAGTCGTAAATGCGAGGGAGGGATTACGACGTGCACGTTTAATCCAGTGTTAACATTTATTTTAGCATCATATTTAAGGACACTGTTGTTGATAAGAATTTGTCTACTCGATCAACCAAAATTAGTGCAATGTCGGTCATACAGGAGTGTGATTTCATTCATGAGTGGTATTCACAGAGCCCCGATGACACTAACCTACCTAAAGTTATGGTTAAACAAAGTAATCTTGAGTGTATTCTTAGGTTTTTTCGGTAAAGTCACGTAGGTAAAAAATTAAAATTAATAAAAGTAAAATAAAAAAAAATCACGACGAAAAAATCTAAGAATATGAATCCTTGCAGTCACGAAAGCTTCAAATCTAGAATTAATCTTGAGTTACTTAATTCTAATCTCAGACATGATCATCGCAATCATTTCCAAAGACGTGTGGGGTCCTGCGAGAGCAGGTCCCGACTACGATGAAAATAAAACAGCCGGCAAAAAGCCACAGTTCACTTTGATTCGATAAATAATTAACACGCCCAGAAGAGAGCGATAGCATAGGTTTGGCAAGGTCTGGGCCGCAGTGCTGCAGTGCACTGTGGGCGCAGACCCTGCGCTGTGTGAGTGTGGTGTGTATGCAAGTGTGCGAATGGTAGTTTCGCTAATATTACGTACATTTATGTAAAAGATGGGTGCTGCGTGCTGCGATTAGTGGAGTCCCCAAACAACTTTACCTTACGAGTAGGCAGGGGTCGCTATACAGTGAGTCTGAGCGGACTGAGCTGGCAGCTTCACCTGCCGGGACCACGGCCAGTTGCGTAGCGCACCCTACAGTTTCGCCCATGGGTCAATACCCAAATGGGGCAACCCAGCTGACTGTTTGATGGGTACAATGGGTACTTTTCGGTTTATCCGGCTTATTACCATTATTATGTATTGACGTTGATCACGTCTCCTGCCGCTGTCACTCTCTGGCCGTTGCACAAGCCATATCGGAATTTGCGACATGCTAAAACAATCAGTACAGTGTGACACCACCCGGGTAACTCCCGGGATCAAAATGGCCATGGGAAAGTGATCGCTTTATTGAGATGATTATGGTACTACCACAGGGTATTGTGAACGGTTCAGGAGGAGGAGAGGTCTGGATTTCTAAGTCTCACAGTATCGGTAAGAAGCGCCGGGTGGGGGATGCCCTCCACTGGGGTACAAATTCTGTCATTATTAGTATACGATCATGCAATGTTTCTATCTGCAAGCTGTCATAACTGAAACGAGACCCGTTAGTGTTCGATTGAGAAATGGAATAAACTTAAAAACACCAACAAAATACATTTTAATATAATAAAAAAATAGGTGACCCCATAGCGCATCTGTCTGTGTGTGTACATACAGACGGAGGATGCAGGGGCCAACCTGTGTGCGATCGGAACGGTGCAATTGCTGACCAATGTCACTGTGGATGGCGCACACGCTGACGCACACCGGAGCTGTGTCTTTGCGATGCAAGGGCATGGTGGATGGTGGAACACATATGGATGGTGCGTTACGAATAAAATGAAACAAAACAAACCGCTGGAAGCAGCCATGCGAGCAGGCTACCTTGAGAGCGATCGCGAATGGGTTGCGTGTCTGGAAGAAGCCTCGCTCTTTCAGATGCCGTACCAGCTTCGTCAACTTTTCGATACGATTCTGCTGTATTCCATGCCAGCAGATACGAAGGCTCTCTGTGATAAATTCTACGACGAATTGTCTCGCGATTACGAGTACCAGTACCGCCAGCTGACCAACAAAGAAGAAATGCTAAATCTTCTTGGTTCTTTCGCTAAAGTCACGTACAAGGGAAGTAATAAAATAACCAGGTCTGTCGAGGCGACAGCGTCTGAATGAAACAGCACACGTGCTTGGAGCATATATATATGCTGGGTTGGAAGGGGGGGAAAGGGCGCCTTGACAAAAAAATGTGCATATCAAGAGCAATTTAGCATATTTATGGGAAATGCAGATATGTGATTAGTACTACTTATGCCCGTGCATTATGCAGGATTAGCAGCATCAAAGGGAGGGGATATGGGAAATGCAGTTATGTGATTAGCTTAGCCCGTCCATTATGCAGGATTAGCAGCATCAAAGGGAGGGGATATGGGAAATGCAGGTATGTGATTAGTACTACTTATACCCGTGCATTATGCAGGATTAGCAGCATCAAAGAAAATAAAAGAAATGGTAAAGGTCAAGACCCTTCACAGCCTCCACGAGTTCCTCACGGCAGGTGGGATGGCTCTGTCGGACTTTGACGACCTCCCGCAGCTTTCCGAGTACCCACACTTGGTCTTGGACTCGCTGCTTGAGAACAACCATATCCGCCGCGAATTGTACACGAAGGACTTCCCATTTCGACTTCGGCGCAAACAGTTCCCCATTGTCCCAGCCTTCGCGATGACCATCAACAAGGCGCAAGGGCAAACTGTTCACAACCTGGGATTATATCTACCAACGCCATGCTTCTTGCACGGCCAACTGTACGTGGCACTATCGCGAGTCACGGCAAGATCCAACATCAAGGCGCTTATTGAGGGACCTGACGACGAGGAGGAAGACGGAGTGTACACGAAGAATATCGTGTATCGCCAGATATTTCAATAAGTTGCATTCTATATTTGAATAAGTGGCATTCTTGAATATTGTCGATTGAGCGTCTCATAAACATTCATATAACCTCACAAAAATAAACATAAAACAATCACCAAAACATGTTTATTGTGTCCAGCCACTTTCAATTCCCCACCAACCAAGCATATACACACCGCCCGCGAAGCGGGCGGCGACTGCTAGTATGTAAAATAATCGCACAAACCCAAAATTAGCCCGTGCGCTCCGGTGGGGGAAGGTCCTCATTATGAATCGCAACATTCAGGTCCAGAATACCGAAGTATACCGGGAATCACCTGTACTTTAAAAACATGTAAATTGATCAAACTATAGACAATAACACGAAACATTAAACGACAAAACAAATTATCAACTGGTTTTATAATTTATAGCACCATAAACGGAGGTACGGTATTTAAATCTCATTAGAAGTATTAAAATCGCAATCTACACATTTGTATGTAAATTATCTGTTCAATCGAACCAAGGGTCGGATATGTGAACTTTGGAGATACAGGGCAAGAATCGCATTTAAATTTTAGAATAACAATATGGTCGTATCAGCATTTTACTGTGCGTGAATGTATGTTATGTGCAAATGCAAATCGTTAGTCGTAAATGCGAGGGAGGGGTTAAGAGGTCCATGTTTAATCCAGTGTTAACATTTATTTTAGCATCATATTTAAGGACACTGTTGATAAGAATTCGTCTGGACATGGCACATGCCTTGTTCTACTCGATCAACCAAAATTAGTACAATGTCGGTCACACAGGAGTGTGATTTCATTCATGAGTAGTATTCACAGAGCCCCGATGACACTAACCTACCTAAAGTTATGGTTAAACAAAGTAATCTTGAGTGTATTCTTAGGTTTTTTCGGTAAAGTCACGTAGGTAAAAAAATAAAATTAATAAAAGTAAAATAAAAAAAAATCACGACGAAAAAACCTAAGAATATGAATCCTTGCAGTCACGAAAGCTTCAAATCTAGAATTAATCTTGAGTGACTTAATTCTAATCTCAGACATGATCATCGCAATCATTTCCAAAGACGTGTGGGGTCCTGCGAGAGCAGGTCCCGACTACAAACAGCTGGGCAGCAGAATCGGAAGTAGCTGCGTCGCCCTCGAAATGTGATGTTGCTGCTGTTGTTGTCGCTGCTGTTGTTGCTGCTGTAGTTGCTACTGTTGCTGTCATATACGCAGGGAGGTGGTGTTACGTGATGGGATGACGCCTTTGATTAAAGCCTCTGATCAAACTCACCCGATTGACGCCCTTGATCGTCGCATTTGATCAACTCTGATATTGTAAACTCTCACATGTTAAACTCAAACATATAATATTATAAATCATGCTCTCATGCCCTTTGGATTGCACCCGTTGGGTTGCACTCCCTCGTCTAGGAGGCCGTTCTCTTCCTATTCTACGGTTACATGCTTATTTCTTACATTAACATCATGCTAATCTCTCACACTGTGGTCGTACGAATGATAAATGAATATGCGAACCGGGTGTAGGATATGCAGAATAAGAATCGAATTAGAATAATTCGAATCCCGCTAGTCGTATCGTATTAGAATCCCACTGTCCACTGTTGGATGAATGTGTCGTATCAATGGAATCGAATCGCTATATACAGTGTATATATATATATACACATACACGTACAAAGATGATAACAATCACACATTATACCATTTATACAATACACATTATTTAAAAAAACGTATTTAAACATTTCTATTCATTTTTTTAAACTGAGAATGTCGTTGTCCATGTGGGGAGATGGAGCGCAGTGGATCGTATCGTCTAAGCTGCTTTTCGGAATCCTGAAAGACAAAGGATTGGATCCTAGGGGGGGAGTTATAAGGTGGCTCAGAAGCAGAGCTCAATGCCATTTCGAGAGGGAACTTGATGAGGTTGGACGCTCGACTCGTCGCTCTGCTGATCGCCCTTCAACCGCGAGACAACGCAGCCTGGCGAGCACAATTGCTGTGTCGACAGTTAGGCGACTTTGCGTCGGGAGAGTTCGTGGCGACATCTTCAGACGGGTTACAGACATCGATATACCGTGAATCTCCAAGTAAGTGTCTATTTTCGCGGATGAACTCTTAAACGTTTTCGTCGTTAAATTAGCGGGATTTTTTTGCGTTTCGGTTAGACGCGAGTGTCGTTCTTGTTTCAGCAGTTAACAAAATCCAAAACTCAACGTTAAACATCCTTGAGGCCGATAGCGTACTTTTGACTCGATAACACCACTACTGTTACTACGCTCACATGGACAAGAGACGCTCTCCAAAGCCCCACGCACACGGGGGCAAGGAACAATTCAATTGCTCTGTGTGTGGGAAGGCATTTTCATGGCCATCAAGTCTTAAGAGACACCAGAGAACACACACGGGTGAGAAGCCATTCCTGTGCCCTGTGTGTGGGAAGACATTTGCACGCTCATCAAACATGAACACGCATCAGAAGGTCCACAATGATAGGAAACTGAAATCAAAAGCTGAAATTCAAGGTGCTGCAATGAGTCCTGAAGAAGTTTCCACCTTCGATCCCATGCAGTTGGATCCCGAGAGATGGCTCGGGTTGACTGAAAATAAATTATGTCATGTGGTTATACCTTTTAAGCCGTGTCGAGTACTTTTGTGTGTAATTTTGACCATTTTAGTTTTACAGTTTTTGTGAGTTTCGTGACGTGCACAGTGGTGGTTAATAATGTTATCGGATTACTTTCCGAAGTGGTGTGATGAGCACTGGTTGTGAGAGGGTTCAATTGTAGTCGTTAAGTGTTCCTGTTGAGCTAAAGTTGGAATGCGTCTGTAGGTACATCTTTACTCAGCATTTTTAACGTTTTTTTTCAAGTATAAAGCTTTTTTTGATTGGTATTAATCGACTTTAGGATATACATTAGAGCCTAGTCTCACATGGGTTGGACGCGCCTTTTGGCGTCATCTGGTCCAACCCATGTGAGACTAGGCTCTAAGGAAATCTGTCTCGGGTGTGGACCAATCAACTTCAAGGACAGTGCACATTATCAGAGTTATGTCTTTTGTTTGTATTATGACTGCAGGTATTATGGTCTATGCAAATATGACTCCTTGTAAAAAGGTGTCAGTTTTGTTGCCAGATAGAAGGGTAAACAACCAATTATCATACTATAAACTGGTTTAATAATTTATTACACCATAAACGGAGGTACAGTATTAAAATATCATTAGAAGTATTGAATAGCACTCTGCTAATAAATATGTATAGTATATGTTCAATCGAACAGGTTTTTGGGTTAAATTGCGTAAGTAAAAAATATATTTTGTTAAACCCGCCACATGAAAATAGTAAGGATTGTCACTAATACAGAACATGACAATTCGTTACTAAAGCATGTCTATTCCGGTCACTATTCTTCAATAGGGATTACCGTTGGCACGGCTATTTTAGTACACACAATCGACAGGAAGTACAAGGTCAATGGGTTCACTTAATTCGCATGCCTAATGTACGTTGATTACCATATAAATAACCCAAACGGCAATGGGTACCCATAGCCATATATATATGTGTATCCATTAACACCCCGCCCTCCCCCACTTCGCGCAAGAAGAGCACACACGTTTTGTCATCACATCTACCTCTCTATTTACGGAACGAAACAGGAGCACTTCTCCACAAAACTGGCCGTCGCCTAATGAAGATTGTTGTAATTACTGGCGAAACGTCGTACTCAGATTGTATATGTTGTGGCTTGGCTCTCAAACACACCATTGTGCTGGACGTGACAACCCTTACTAATTAGGTGTGTTGGGTGGTGGCGGGCTTAACGACGCATTTTCATATTTAGGCAATTTATGGATACGGTATTCACATCTCATTAGAAGTATTATATTCGAACTTTGCTCATATGTATGTAAAGTGTTCGTTCAATCGAACCGGGGATCGGATATGCGAATTGTGGGAGGTGCAGGGTAAGAATCGCATTAGAATTCCTAGAATAACAATAGTATTAGCATTTTACTGTGCTTGAATGTATGTTATGTGCAAATGCAATCATTTGTCGTAAATGCGAGGCAGTTGTTAAGAGGTGCACGTTGAATCCAGTGTTAACGTTAATTTTAGCATTATATTTAAGGACACTATTGTTTATAATCATTCGCCTGGACATGGAACGTGCCTGGTTCTACTCGATCAACCAAAATTAGTACAATGTCGGTCACACAGGAGTGTGATTTCATTCATGAGTAGTATTCACAGAGCCCCGATGACACTAACCTACCTAAAGTTATGGTTAAACAAAGTAATCTTGAGTGTATTCTTAGGTTTTTTCGGTAAAGTCACGTAGGTAAAAAAATAAAATTAATAAAAGTAAAATAAAAAAAAATCACGACGAAAAAACCTAAGAATATGAATCCTTGCAGTCACGAAAGCTTCAAATCTAGAATTAATCTTGAGTGACTTAATTCTAATCTCAGACATGATCATCGCAATCATTTCCAAAGACGTGTGGGGTCCTGCGAGAGCAGGTCCCGACTACAAACAGCTGGGCAGCAGAATCGGAAGTAGCTGCGTCGCCCTCGAAATGTGATGTTGCTGCTGTTGTTGTCGCTGCTGTTGTTGCTGCTGTAGTTGCTACTGTTGCTGTCATATACGCAGGGAGGTGGTGTTACGTGATGGGATGACGCCTTTGATTAAAGCCTCTGATCAAACTCACCCGATTGACGCCCTTGATCGTCGCATTTGATCAACTCTGATATTGTAAACTCTCACATGTTAAACTCAAACATATAATATTATAAATCATGCTCTCATGCCCTTTGGATTGCACCCGTTGGGTTGCACTCCCTCGTCTAGGAGGCCGTTCTCTTCCTATTCTACGGTTACATGCTTATTTCTTACATTAACATCATGCTAATCTCTCACACTGTGGTCGTACGAATGATAAATGAATATGCGAACCGGGTGTAGGATATGCAGAATAAGAATCGAATTAGAATAATTCGAATCCCGCTAGTCGTATCGTATTAGAATCCCACTGTCCACTGTTGGATGAATGTGTCGTATCAATGGAATCGAATCGCTATATACAGTGTATATATATATACACATACACGTACAAAGATGATAACAATCACACATTATAACATTTATACAATACACATTATTTAAAAAAACGTATTTAAACATTTCTATTCATTTTTTTAAACTGAGAATGTCGTTGTCCATGTGGGGAGATGGAGCGCAGTGGATCGTATCGTCTAAGCTGCTTTTCGGAATCCTGAAAGACAAAGGATTGGATCCTAGGGGGGGAGTTATAAGGTGGCTCAGAAGCAGAGCTCAATGCCATTTCGAGAGGGAACTTGATGAGGTTGGACGCTCGACTCGTCGCTCTGCTGATCGCCCTTCAACCGCGAGACAACGCAGCCTGGCGAGCACAATTGCTGTGTCGACAGTTAGGCGACTTTGCGTCGGGAGAGTTCGTGGCGACATCTTCAGACGGGTTACAGACATCGATATACCGTGAATCTCCAAGTAAGTGTCTATTTTCGCGGATGAACTCTTAAACGTTTTCGTCGTTAAATTAGCGGGATTTTTTTGCGTTTCGGTTAGACGCGAGTGTCGTTCTTGTTTCAGCAGTTAACAAAATCCAAAACTCAACGTTAAACATCCTTGAGGCCGATAGCGTACTTTTGACTCGATAACACCACTACTGTTACTACGCTCACATGGACAAGAGACGCTCTCCAAAGCCCCACGCGCACGGGGGCAAGGAACAATTCAATTGCTCTGTGTGTGGGAAGGCATTTTCATGGCCATCAAGTCTTAAGAGACACCAGAGAACACACACGGGTGAGAAGCCATTCCTGTGCCCTGTGTGTGGGAAGACATTTGCACGCTCATCAAACATGAACACGCATCAGAAGGTCCACAATGATAGGAAACTGAAATCAAAAGCTGAAATTCAAGGTGCTGCAATGAGTCCTGAAGAAGTTTCCACCTTCGATCCCATGCAGTTGGATCCCGAGAGATGGCTCGGGTTGACTGAAAATAAATTATGTCATGTGGTTATACCTTTTAAGCCGTGTCGAGTACTTTTGTGTGTAATTTTGACCATTTTAGTTTTACAGTTTTTGTGAGTTTCGTGACGTGCACAGTGGTGGTTAATAATGTTATCGGATTACTTTCCGAAGTGGTGTGATGAGCACTGGTTGTGAGAGGGTTCAATTGTAGTCGTTAAGTGTTCCTGTTGAGCTAAAGTTGGAATGCGTCTGTAGGTACATCTTTACTCAGCATTTTTAACGTTTTTTTTCAAGTATAAAGCTTTTTTTGATTGGTATTAATCGACTTTAGGATATACATTAGAGCCTAGTCTCACATGGGTTGGACGCGCCTTTTGGCGTCATCTGGTCCAACCCATGTGAGACTAGGCTCTAAGGAAATCTGTCTCGGGTGTGGACCAATCAACTTCAAGGACAGTGCACATTATCAGAGTTATGTCTTTTGTTTGTATTATGACTGCAGGTATTGTGGTCTATGCAAATATGACTCCTTGTAAAAAGGTGTCAGTTTTGTTGCCAGATAGAAGGGTAAACAACCAATTATCATACTATAAACTGGTTTAATAATTTATTACACCATAAACGGAGGTACAGTATTAAAATATCATTAGAAGTATTGAATAGCACTCTGCTAATAAATATGTATAGTATATGTTCAATCGAACAGGTTTTTGGGTTAAATTGCGTAAGTAAAAAATATATTTTGTTAAACCCGCCACATGAAAATAGTAAGGATTGTCACTAATACAGAACATGACAATTCGTTACTAAAGCATGTCTATTCCGGTCACTATTCTTCAATAGGGATTACCGTTGGCACGGCTATTTTAGTACACACAATCGACAGGAAGTACAAGGTCAATGGGTTCACTTAATTCGCATGCCTAATGTACGTTGATTACCATATAAATAACCCAAACGGCAATGGGTACCCATAGCCATATATATATGTGTATCCATTAACACCCCGCCCTCCCCCACTTCGCGCAAGAAGAGCACACACGTTTTGTCATCACATCTACCTCTCTATTTACGGAACGAAACAGGAGCACTTCTCCACAAAACTGGCCGTCGCCTAATGAAGATTGTTGTAATTACTGGCGAAACGTCGTACTCAGATTGTATATGTTGTGGCTTGGCTCTCAAACACACCATTGTGCTGGACGTGACAACCCTTACTAATTAGGTGTGTTGGGTGGTGGCGGGCTTAACGACGCATTTTCATATTTAGGCAATTTATGGATACGGTATTCACATCTCATTAGAAGTATTATATTCGAACTTTGCTCATATGTATGTAAAGTGTTCGTTCAATCGAACCGGGGATCGGATATGCGAATTGTGGGAGGTGCAGGGTAAGAATCGCATTAGAATTCCTAGAATAACAATAGTATTAGCATTTTACTGTGCTTGAATGTATGTTATGTGCAAATGCAATCATTTGTCGTAAATGCGAGGCAGTTGTTGACAGGTGCACGTTGAATCCAGTGTTAACGTTAATTTTAGCATTATATTTAAGGACACTATTGTTTATAATCATTCGCCTGGACATGGAACGTGCCTGGTTCTACTCGATCAACCAAAATTAGTACAATGTCGGTCATAAAGGAGTGCGAGTTCATTAATGAGTAGTATTCGCCTAGCCCCTATGACACTAACACACACACAGTTATGGTGAGACAAAGTAAACTTTATTCGCTCAAACCTCAGCTCAGACATGATCATAGCAATCATTTACAAAGACGTGTGGGGTCCTGCCGGGCAGCAGAAAAATCAGAATCAGAAGTAGCTGCATTGCCCTCGAAATGTGATGTTGCTGCTGTTGTCGTTGTTGATATCGTTGTTGCTGCTGTAGTTGCTTTATTTGCTGTTATATACGCAGGGATGTGGTGTTCCGTGATGGCATAATGCCTTTGATCAAAAACTATTATCAATCGCACCCGATTGACGCCCTTGATCGGCGCATTTGATCAACTCAGACATTGTAAACTCTCACATGTTAAACTCAAACATATAATATTATATATCATGCTCTCATGCCCTTTGGATTGCACCCGTTGGGTTGCACTCCCTCGTCGAGGAGGCCGCTCTCCTCCTTTTCTACGGTTACATGCTTATTTCTTACATTAACATCATGCTAATCTCTCACACTGTGGTCGTACGTATGATAAGTGAATATGCGAACCAGGGGTAGGATGTGCAGGATTAGAATCGAATTACAATTATTCGAATCCCGCTAGTCGTATTAGAATCACACTGTCCACTGAATGTGTCGAATCAATGTAATTTTTTTTGAAACTAGAATGTCGTTGTCCATGTGGCGAGATGGAGCGCAGTGGATCGTATCGTCTAAGCTGCTTTTCGGAATCCGTGTGATCACCCAGTCACATCGCCGAACTCCAGTCAAAGCGCCTTACCCAAACTACATCTCCCCAACAAGGCAGCCTTCCCGCTGCTGTGTATTGTGTTTATGGGATAACAGAGGTGTGTATTATCCCATACGCCAGGTGGAGCTGCGGAGAGAGAGAGAGACAGCACCAGGCTGTCAGAGCTGCGGAGGGAGAGAGGGAGACAGCACGAGGCTGTCAGAGGGGCTGCTGTTGTGGATCGGGCCGACATTGGAGTCAGCACCGTGGAGAAGCTACAGAGTAAAGACAGCCGTGTGGGTGTACAGCACGAACCGAATAAAGGACACTGAGCCAGACATCGTGGTCCAGTCATTTATTACACTGGTGTCGGAAGTGCAACGGCATGTCGAAACAAGTGAGGAAGAAAGTTAATCCGGCGCCTGCATCGGCTTCTTCGTCCGACGACGACGAACTCCCTCCAACCACGGATCCTGTTGGGGTGGTGGAGGAGAGCCCGGCTGAGGCGACCACGGGAACGGGAGTGGAGGATGTTGGCGCGGTGGCGGGTCCGTCGACATCATCAGACGCGGATCAACGATGGCAAGCGATGGCGGTACAACTGGAGGCACTTAAGGACGTCCTGGCGCATCTGTGCCATCTCGTCGCGCCAGGGACGATGGAGGACGCAGTTGGTGCTCCGCGGGCCGCCACGTTGCCTGTCCTGCCGCCGCCATTTCCCACGCGGCAAGAGGCCGCCATTTTGCGCGCTCCGCGGCGCCAAACCGCCATCTTGGCCACGCCGCGGGCCGACGCCATTTTGAATTTGCCACCACAACCACCACCATTGGAAGACGGCGGGAAGAGGAGTCGGAGTCGCCACCTTACAATGGTTAAAGAATTTTCCGTCGGTGGGGACTGGAGCGCGTTCGCCTGCCGCTTCTTTGCGGCGGTACGCACAGCAAGATGGACCGATGCGGAGGCTTTGGAGGTGTTGCCGACTCTCCTGGACGACGAATCTGTCCGATTCTTCCGTTCCATAACGACCGATAAGAAGGCAACTTTATGTGGTGTTTTTCAAGAAATGGCCGATGCTTATGAGCCACCAGATGATGCGCATCGGCGATTCACTCAACGACAACGAGCACCAGAGGAGTCGCCCGTGGCGTTCAGGGGTGCGGTGCTGGAGCTGGCCATGGCAGCTTATCCTGAGACGACACAGGACCTGCTCGAGCCTCTCATATTAGGGAAAATGTTGGAGCTGTCTCGGGATCTAGGGATCCCCATGCCTGTGTGTGGGCATGAGAAGCTAACTTCCCGGACGGCTGCTAAGTGTCTCGATGCGCAATTCAACCTCCGTCGCTGGAAACAAGTGACGGCATGGACGGGGGGGCCCGTCAAAGAAGGGGATGCGCTGGGGTGGAACCCTGCGCAGGCTGTTTATGTTCCAGATGACCGGGGCCCTCAACAGCTGACGGCCGCCTCCGCTCCATGGACGGGACGCGGCGGGCCGAGACCGCGCGTGGCGCTACCAGAACGGGGCCGTCAGGAGGCAAGGCCTGCGCTTCGGCGCAACGAGGCCGAATGTTTCCGCTGCGGGCGTAGGGGCCACTACGCCAGAGACTGCTGGGCCCGCTTCCCGGCTCCGCCGCAGCAGGATGCCTCGGCACCGGACAAGTCGGCTAAAGATCCTCCGAAACAGGCATGTCGGCACGCACCAGACACTCGGCAAGGCTTTACACCTAACCCATCACCGTCGTTGCGCCATCCTAACGTTGTGGTTAAAGCATGCCCTTCGACGGGGCCTTGTCGCTCGGTCACGCAGTGGCGCAAGTTGGCACGGAGAGTCGTCGCGGCCGCTACGGGCTCGTCCACTGTACCGGGGTCTATACAAGGGGTGGACGTACGCATTTTGGTCGACTCCGGCGCGTCTGCGACTATTATTTCGGATGTTATTTTCCATCTGTTGGGCATCCCGCCGGGGGCTGTGCGTCCGGTTTATGGGTCATGCGTCACTGCGAACGGGGGTAGCATGGGTATCGTGGGTCAGGTGGATGCTAAGATATCTATTTGGGATGTGTCGGCCTCGGGTGTTGTGTTGATATCGAGATCTTTGGCGGTTCCTTGTTTGTTAGGCACCGATTTTTTGGCTAAGATGCCCATTTTGATCAACATCAAAGAGAATTGTATTGAACTGCCGGGGGGCCGTCAAATCTCGTTTCTGCCGTCGCCCTGGGGGCGACCTGCTTCGGCCGTACAAGTGCAGGCGCTGTCCGTCGCATCTGTGGACATCCCACCTGGTACACAGATGCTTATACCCTTGCGGTATCGGAAGCCCCTGCCTGATCGGCTAGGAGCAGTAGGGGTCTTGTTGTCACCGTCCGCCACGATAACAACCGGGTTGGCGTTAGTGGGGGCACAGACCATCGTCCGGCCGGATCAATTACCGTTTTTACAGGTGCTTAATGCGGGGGGAGAAAACGTCCGTGTCCCGGCCGGTACGGTTGTGGCACATGCCACTACGGCGTTTGCGACCCATGATTGTCCGCATAGCCGGGGAGTTGTTGCTGGGGTTTCCGAGCCAAGGAGTTCGGATGATCGTTGGGTTGCTGATTTATGTGACGGAAATTCTTCCCTGTCCATGGAGCAACGTGGTGCGCTGCGTAAATTGTTGTTGACATATTCCGATGTGTTCAGCTCCGATGATTTGGATTTGGGCCGCACTTCGTTGCTTTACCATCACATTGAGACGGGCGATGCTGCCCCTATTCGATTAAATTCGCATCGGATGAGTCCTGCGGAGCGAGAACACGTGCGGGGGGGCAGAGAACACGTGCGGGGGGCAGTGTTAGAAGAAGACAACACCTAGCACCTTCAACTTTACACATTATACAGCCCCAAAGATCCAACTCGAAAATTAGGCGGTATATGACACCATTTGAACTTCCTACTTTCGTTCTCGATTAATGAAGATATTCTTGGCAAATACTATCGCTTTCGCTTGTGATGTACCTCCTAATTATGCCCTCAGGTTCAAAAAAACAAAAAAATAAATGCGAATTCCTCCATTATTCCAAGCTGCACAATTCAGGGTTGTGGGCCGCTTTGAATGCTTCAATGTAATCACAGTAAATGCTTCAGACCACATCAGGACACTCAACCTAGAGCATATTTGAAGCAACGTGATGAGATGGCTAAGAGTTTATTCTAGTGTTAACGATATTTTAGCAATATAGGTAAGTACACTATATGTACTAAGAATTCGTCAACATAGCAGGTGTCTTGTTCTCCGTAATCAACCAAAATTACGACAAATCTTGTCATAAATGAGTGTGAGCTAATTATTCGGTAGTATTCGCTAAGCACCGTCACAAGTCTGCCCTTAACGAGCAGCATCTTGGCTGTCTCCCCATTAACATGTTCCTAGACGCGAATGGCCCCGTTATAAATTGTTTCGCAGCATTCTGGTCCCTAATCCCGAAGTATACTGGAGATCACCTGTACTCTACAACATGTCAACTGTAACATTATAAACGATAGCACTAAACATTAAACTACTATAAACTGGTTTAATAATTTATTACACCATTAACGGAGGTACGGTAGTAAAATCTCATTGTAAGTATTAGAATAGCACTCTGCTCATAAATATGTATAGTGTATGTTCAATCGAACAGGTTTTTTGGGGTTAAATTGCGTAAGTAAAAAATATATATTGTTAAACCCGCCACCACCCGACACATCAAAATAGTAAGGATTGTCACTTAAACAGAACAAGACAATTCGTTACTAAAGCATGTCTATTCCGGTCACTATTCTTCAATTGGGATTACCGTTGGCACGGCTATTTTAGTACACACAATCGACAGGAAGTACAAGGTCAATGGGTTCACTTAATTCGCATGCCTAATGTACGTTGATTACCATATAAATAACCCAAACGGCAATGGGTACCCATAGCCATATATGTGTATCCATTAACACCCCGCCCTCCCCCACTTCGCGCAAGAAGAGCACACACGTTTTGTCATCACATCTACCTCTCTATTTACGGAACGAAACAGGAGCACTTCTCCACAAAACTGGCCGTCGCCTAATGAAGATTGTTGTAATTACTGGCGAAACGTCGTACTCAGATTGTATATGTTGTGGCTTGGCTCTCAAACACACCATTGTGCTGGACGTGACAACCCTTACTAATTAGGTGTGTTGGGTGGTGGCGGGCTTAACGACGCATTTTCATATTTAGGCAATTTATGGATACGGTATTCACATCTCATTAGAAGTATTATATTCGAACTTTGCTCATATGTATGTAAAGTGTTCGTTCAATCGAACCGGGGATCGGATATGCGAATTGTGGGAGGTGCAGGGTAAGAATCGCATTAGAATTCCTAGAATAACAATAGTATTAGCATTTTACTGTGCTTGAATGTATGTTATGTGCAAATGCAATCATTTGTCGTAAATGCGAGGCAATTGTTAAGAGGTGCACGTTGAATCCAGTGTTAACGTTAATTTTAGCATTATATTTAAGTACACTATTGTTTATAATCATTCGCCTGGACATGGAACGTGCCTGGTTCTACTCGATCAACCAAAATTAGTACAATGTCGGTCATAAAGGAGTGCGAGTTCATTAATGAGTAGTATTCGCCTAGCCCCTATGACACTAACCCACACACAGTTATGGTGAGACAAAGTAAACTTTATTCGCTCAAACCTCAGCTCAGACATGATCATAGCAATCATTTACAAAGACGTGTGGGGTCCTGCCGGGCAGCAGAAAAATCAGAATCAAAGTAGCTGCATTGCCCTCGAAATGTGATGTTGCTGCTGTTGTCGTTGCTGATATCGTTGTTGCTGCTGTAGTTGCTTTATTTGCTGTTATATACGCAGGGATGTGGTGTTCCGTGATGGGATAATGCCTTTGATCAAAAACTATGATCAATCGCACCCGATTGACGTCCTTGATCGGCGCATTTGATCAACTCAGACATTGTAAACTCTCACATGTTCAACTCAAACATATAATATTATATATCATGCTCTCATGCCCTTTGGATTGCACCCGTTGGGTTGCACTTCCTCGTCGAGGAGGCCGCTCTCCTTTTCTACGGTTACACGCTTATTTCTTACATTAACATCATGCTAATCTCTCACACTGTGGTCGTACGTATGATAAGTGAATATGCGAACCAGGGGTAGGATGTGCAGGATTAGAATCGAATTACAATTATTCGAATCCCGCTAGTCGTATTAGAATCACACTGTCCACTGAATGTGTCGAATCAATGTAATTTTTTTTGAAACTAGAACGTCGTTGTCCATGTGGGGAGATGGAGCGCAGTGGATCGTATCGTCTAAGCTGCTTTTCGGAATCCGTGTGATCACCCAGTCACATCGCCGAACTCCAGTCAAAGCGCCTTACCCAAACTACATCTCCCCAACAAGGCAGCCTTCCCGCTGCTGTGTATTGTGTTTATGGGATAACAGAGGTGTGTATTATCCCATACGCCTTGCCCAAAATGACTGATTGTCCGCTTAACACCCTAGCCCATAAACCACTATTGGTGACAGTGTTGTTTGAGAGCAGCTATTAAAGTCGCTGCGGCAAACGAGGTGGTGGCTGGCAAAACCATGCCTCGCTGTTTGTCTCCGGAGTGCTGCATTCACTTTAATCCCATTTATTCAAAATAAGCGCACAATTACACACTGAGATGCACTTACATATTCATGCATGAAGCACAATGGGCACATTACCCTTCGGTATGTTAATAGACATGCGGATTGTGCCTTCCAAAATTAACAATCGAATGCAAATATCCTGAAAGACAAAGGATTGGATCCTAGGGGGGGAGTTATAAGGCGGCTCAGAAGCAGAGCTCAATGCCATTTCGAGAGGGAACTTGATGAGGTTGGACGCTCGACTCGTCGCTCTGCTGATCGCCCTTCAACCGCGAGACAACGCAGCCTGGCGAGCACAATTGCTGTGTCGACAGTTAGGCGACTTTGCGTCGGGAGAGTTCGTGGCGACATCTTCAGACGGGTTACAGACATCGATATACCGTGAATCTCCAAGTAAGTGTCTATTTTCGCGGATGAACTCTTAAACGTTTTCGTCGTTAAATTAGCGGGATTTTTTTGCGTCTCGGTTAGACGCGAGTGTCGTTCTTGTTTTAGCAGTTAACAAAATCCAAAACTCCTTTCGGCCGATAGCGTACTTTTGACTCAATAACACCACTGCTGTTACTACGCTCACATGGAGCAGAGACGCTCTCCACAGCCCCACGCACACGGAGGCAAGAAGCCATTCAATTGCTGTGTGTGTGAGAAGTCCTTTTCACGGCCATCACATCTTAAGAGACACCAGAGAACACACACGGGCGAGAAGCCGTTCCTGTGCTCTGTGTGCGGGAAGACATTTGCACACTCATCACATCTTCAGAGTCACCAGAGAACACACACGGGCGAGAAGCCGTTCCTGTGTTCTGTGTGTGGGAAGACATTTGCACAGTCATCACATCTTCAGAGTCATCAGAGAACACACACGGGCGAGAAGCCATTCCTGTGCTCTGTGTGTGGGGAGGCCTTTACACGGGCATCAACTCTTCAAACTCATCAGAGAACACACACGGGCAAGAAGCCGTTCCTGTGTTCTGTGTGTGGAAAGGCATTTTCACTTTCAGCAAACTGCCAACGCCATCAGAAAACACATACGGGCGAGAAGCCATTCCTGTGCCCTGTGTGTGGGAAGGCATTTGTACGGTCATCAACCATGAACAGGCATCAGAAGGTCCACAATGACAGGAAACTGAAATCAAAAGCTGAAATTCAAGGTGCTGCAATGAGTCCAGAAGAAGTTTCCACCTTCGATCCCATGCAGTTGGATCCCGAGAGATGGCTGGATGTAATGGAGTGGCTCGAGAGTCAACCAGAGAGCTCGGGGTGACTGAAAAAATATTATGTCATGTGGTTATACCTATTAGCCGTATCGAGTACAATTGCTGTGTCGACAGTTAGGCGACTCTTAAACGTGTTCGTCAAATTTACGGGATTTTTGTGCGTCTCGGTTAGACGCGAGTGTCGTTCTTGTTTTAGCAGTTAACAAAATCCAAAACTCAACGCTAAACATCCTTGCGGCCGATAGCGTTCTTTTGACTCGATAACACCGCTGCTGATACTACGCTCACATGGAGCAGAGACGCTCTGCACAGCCATTCAATTGCTCTGTGTGTGGGAAGTCCTTTTCACAGCCATCACATCTTCAGAGACACCTTCGATCCCATGCAGTTGGATCCCGAGAGATGGCTGGATGTAATGGAGTGGCTCGAGGATCAACCCGAGAGCTAGCGGTGACTGAAATATAATGTTGCATGCGGTTATACCTATTAAGCTGTCTTGAGTACTTTTGTGTGTAATTCTGACCATTTAGTTTTACAGTTCGTTTGAGAGTTTCTTGACGTGCAGGTGGTGATTTTTGATGTTGTCGGATTACTTGGTGAAGTGGTGTGATGAGCAGTGGTTGTGAGATGGTTCAATTCCGGACAATATTGTAGTGTTTAAGTCTTCCTTTTGAGCTAAAGTTGGAATGCATCTGTAGTTAGATCTTAAACGGGTTTTTTTCAAGTATAAAGCTTTTTTTGGTTGGTAATAATCGACTTTAGGATGTACATTGATGAAGCGTTCGTTGGATATATGGCCTTGACTTCAACATAGATGAACAGTTGTACTGTAACTGTTTGAACATAAGACATAATAAATATTCCCTTCGAGTTTTGACGTAAAAGTGATTGCAGATGAATAAAAACGTATTTTAACAAATGTGTGTCCGTTAATTTATTTTACAATGTTTATAGCAAAAACGTGTTTTAAGCGAGTTTTAGGTGGAGGATCTTCGTCACACAAATCTGCCCTTAACCGGCAGCATCTTGGCTGTCTCTCCATTAACATGTTACGGTCCCAAATCCTCAAGTATGACATGTGAACTGTAACACTATCAACGATAACAAAAATAATAAAAAATAATCTATTAACTAGTTTCATCATTTATAACACCAAAAACAGAGGTACGGTATTATTAGTTTTGAACAAAATAAACGGAGGTTCGTGATTATAATCGCATAATAATAATTATAATCGCACTGTGATAATGCTAGAATCACACTGTTGCCATATGCATGTTAAGTGAATGCGAACCGGGGGTAGGATTTGCAAGATTTGAATCTCATTACAATTATTAAAATCCCACTGTAGTCGCATTAGAATAAAACTGTCCACTGTTGGATGAATGTCATGCTAATTTAATCGAATAGCTATATACGGTATGTAAAGTGTATATTATAACATAATTGCATTTCATATGATTTGAAAAACATACGTTCATTTAAAATAAACGGAGATTTTCGTGGACTTTGTGGGGAGATGGAGCGCAGTGGATCGGATCGTCTCCGCTGCTGTCGACGGGGCCAAGCAGCGAATGTTTAACTCCAGTCACAGGGCCTTACCCAAACTACATCTCCCCAACAAGACAGCCTTCCCTCTGCTGTGTATTTTAGCCGTATATTTGAGGACGCACTTGAAGATAACAATTCGTCAAGAAAAGGCATGATTACAATGTCTTTCATAAAGGAGTATGAGTTCATTCATAAGTAGTATTCGCTAAGCCCAGATGGCACTATCCTGCACTCACTTATGTTGAAACAAAGTAAGCATTAGTCGCTCAAATATCAGCTCATTCATGGTCATTGCCATTATTTCCAAATCCGTGTGGGGTCCCACGAGAACAGGGCACGGCCAAAAACTCTCACGTTATAAACTCGCACTGTAAGCTCTAACATTATAAACTCGATTTAAAGCTTTCGTGACTGCAGAGATTCATCATCTTGGTTCTTTCGGTAAAGTCACGTATAAGGGAAGTAATAAAATAATAAAAATAAAACATAATAAAATAATTCTCACGACGTTTCGGCCACAACGCAAGCAGCCGTCCTCAGGTGAAAAGCAGGTCTGTCGAGGCGACAGCGTCTGAATGAAACAGCACACGTGCTTGGAGCATATATGTAAGCTGGGTTGGAAAGGGGGGAAAGGGCGCCTTGACAAAATAATTTGCTTATCAAGAGGAAATTAGCATATTTATGGGAAATGCAGATATGTGATTAGTACTACTTATGCCTGTGCATTATGCAGGATTAGCAGCATCAAAGGGAGGGGATAGGGGTAGCATTAATACAGGGAAGAAGTGTTAATAGTATGTAGCTGCAGTAACTAAAACCACTACGTAAACAACTGAAGTATAAACTACATAGTATCATCAGTATATAATATGCTTCCATCTAAACTTTATTCTCTTACATCACACGAGTCTACACCGTACTATATACTGCCATAGACAAACCCAACATTAAACCACATACTGTATTACTATACACCAACCTATACCTTATACATTGTAATATTACACGGGATCAGCGGAACGCCGTGGGCACCTATTCGTGGGTATTGGGAAAGAGACTAGAGAATCCAGAGCCGCCTAGAACATATCCCTCCGATAGATCGGGTACAGACCCTGGGACGATAACGTACGCCTGCCACGCCGATCAATACTGACCCAACAGTAAAACGTAGTCGCCGAGAATAAATCATTAATAACCCAGCGCAGCCTCGGGTGGTCTTATGAGTGGGTGAAAGCGCGTGGTGCTGTGTGTAGGTGTGTGCGCCCGTCTGTCGCCGCGAAGGCTGGTGCGGTTTGAGGGCTCGCACCCACCATAAACACCTGTTTCGCGGTCCCTTCAAACGAGCGTTCTCGCCCGCTCACGGGAGCCGCGTGGGTGCGAGCAGCGTCACTTCCCCCTCCGACCCCTGACCTTCCCCGTTCAGAGCGTGTGACCGACATTGTACTAATTTTGGTTGATCGAGTAGAACAAGGCACGTGCCATGTCCGGACGAATTCTTATCAACAACAGTGTCCTTAAATACGATGCTAAAATAAATGTTGGATTAAACGTGCACCTCTTAACCCCTCCCTCGCATTTACGACTAACGATTTGCATTTGCACATAACATACATTAAAGCCCATTAAAATGCTAATACGACCATATTGTTATTCTAAAATTTGAATGCGATTATTGTCCTGTACCCCCCACAGTTCACATATCCCTCCCCCGGTTCGATCGTACAGATAATTTACATACATACATATGTGTAGAGTGCGATTTTAATACTTCTAATGAGATTTAAATACCGTACCTCCGTTTATGGTGGTATAATTATAAAACCAGTTGATAGTTTATAGTCGTTTAATGTTTAGTGTTATTGTTTATAGTGTTATCAGTTTGCGTGTTTTTAAGTACAGGTGATTCTCGGTATTCTTCGGTATTCTGGACCTGAACTTTGCGAAACGATTCATAACGAGGACCTTTCCCCGCCAGAGCGCAATCCGCTCATGAAAAGAACTCGGGGCGGCGGGAACACGTGCTTCCATGGGCAGTGGGGGACAGAGCATGGTTGTATTGCCTACAGGTGCCACCGGGAAAATCCCCCAAGTTGCTCCGCCAATGGCGGGGTCAGGTAGAGGTCATAGAGGTGGGTGATGTAAAGACAGTGCATCAACTCAGAGACAAGTGGTGACAACAAGATAGAGAGAGTTCGAGAAGGGATGGCGAGACCAAGTGTGGGCGGAGGTTCACGCCGAGAATGAGAGAGGGGGAGGAACGAGGTTTGTGGCTGTGTTGGCTGGTTGCTGTCTCGTCGTCGTCGTTGCTATATCGTGACGCCTGGGGTCTGAAACCGCGTTAAAGGCTAAAAAAAAGAACCCTCTGCAGTCTGAGTCTGGAGTCATTGCAATTGTAACGATCATTATTTCACGGGCTAATATTGGGTTTGTGCGATTATTTTACATATCCATACTGAATATTGCTATTTGATGCCATTGAGACGGAACATTAATCCAATAGTGGACAGCTTGATCCTAATACCACCAAAGTGTTATTCAAATAATTATAATCCCATCCTGATCCTGCACCTTCCATTTCACATATTGCACCCTTGGTTCGCACGTCCATATTACATACATACATATTACATGCAAACATGTTACATACTCACGAGCATAGTGTGATTCTTAGAGGACCACGGTGTGAAGCTAAGAATTCGAATGAGATTCGATTATCACACTTCAATGTACGGTGTTCTAATCCGTAACACTAGTTTATGATGTTATTTTATAGCGTTATAATGTATCGCTCATAGCTTATATTGTTTTATTTCACAACATTATAGTTTACTATAACACTAGTTTGTAGTGTTATTTTAAAGCGTTACAATGTGTAGCCCATAGTTTAAAGGTTATGTTGTTAGAGTTTATAATGTTAGAGTATACAATGTGAGTTTACAATTTGAGAGTTTGTGGACGTGCCCTGTTCTCGTGGGACCCGACACGGATTTGGAAATAATTGCTATGATCATGTCTGAGCTGAGATGAGCGACTAATGTTTACTTTGTTTAATCATAACTGTGTGTAGGTTAGTGCCATCGGGGCTTAGTGAATACTACTCATGAATGAACTCATACTTCTTTTGGATAGAAATTTGAAATCGTGTTGGTAGAACAAGTCGCCTGCTTTTTCTAGACGAATTGTTATCTTCAAGTGCGTCCGTAAATATTCTGCTAAAATACACAGCATAGGGAAGGTTGCCTTGTTCGGGAGATGTAGTTTGGGTAAGGCGCTGTGGCCGGGTGATGACACGGATTCTGAAACAATGGAGTTAAACACTCACTGCTTGGCCCCGACGACAGCAGCAAAGGCTGTCATATACCGCCCCATTTACGAGCTGGCTGTATAATGTGTATAGTTGAACGTGCTAGGTGTTGTCTTCTTCTAACAGCTACTAACGTGCGTGTGTTGTCTGTTTTTACGATTTGTCCTTTGATGTTGTTTTTTTTAATGCGGCGTTTTTTTGTTGAGTTCTGTCACTTGAGTGTTGCAGTTTGTTTAAGAATTCGTCACGTGAGCGTGGTGTTTTGCTTGTGGGAATTTCGCTTTGTCACAATTTGTGATTGTTATAATAATTGTAACGATTCATAATCGCATGAGTATATAATTGGTTTGTGCGTGTATTAATATAAATGTATTCCGTCTTTTGTTATTCGATGAGATCTAGCAGTGAAAATCGTGATTGTAATATGACCATGTTGTAATTGTAATAATTTTTATCCGATCCTTGCACGTACACTATACATACATTTGAACAGTGTTAGATTATTATACGACCACACTGTGATTCTAATGCTATTATAATACCTTACCTCTGTTTATATGGTTATACATTAAAACACTAGCTTATAATTGTTTAATGTTTAGTGTTATAGTTTATAGTATTACGGTTTACATGTTATAGAGTACAGTTTATCCCCGGCACACTTCGGGATTAAGGACTGGTACGTTGAGAAACGATTAACTACGGGGACCTTTTCCCTCAAGAAACACGTGTCAATCGGGTAGACAGCCAAGATGCTGCCGGTTAAGGGCACACTTGTGTGACGGAGATCCTCCAACTGAAACTCGCTTAACATGTTTTTGCTAGGAACATTATAAAATAAAGAACGGACAAACATTTGTTAAAAATACGTTTTTATTCATCTGCAATCATTTTTACGTCAAAACTCGAAGGGAATATTTATTATGTCCTATGTTCACACATTTCCAGTACAATGCAAACCATTTCCGTTCCAGGAATACCAAAGCGTTAAAGTATAATTCCCCATGATTTCCTTAATAGTTCACCACATTTGTTCACTGTGCATCTATGTTGAAGTCAAGGCCATATATCCAACGAACGCGTCATCAAAGTACATCCTGAAATCGGTTATGAAAGTCGATGAATACCAACCAAAAAAAGCTATATACTTGACAAAAATCGTTTAAAATGTAGAGTAAAGATGTACCTACAGACGCATTCCAACTTTAGCTCAACAGGAACACTTAACGACTACAATTGAACAGTCTCACAACCAGTCCTCATCACACCACTTCGGCAAGTAATCCGATAACATTACAAACCACCACTGTGCACGTCATTAAACTCTCAAAAAAACTGTAAAACTAAAATGGTCAAAATTAAACACAAACGTACTCAAGACAGCTTAATAGGTATAACCGCATGCAACATTATATTTCAGTCACCCCGAGCTCTCGGTTTGATCCTCGAGCCACTCCATTACATCCAGCCATCTCTCGGGATCCAACTGCATGGGATCGAAGGTGGAAACTTCTTCAGGACTCATTGCAGCACCTTGAATTTCAGCTTTTGATTTCAGTTTCCTATCATTGTGGACCTTCTGATGCCTGTTCATGGTTGATGACCGTGCAAATGCCTTCCCACACACAGGGCACAAGAATGGCTTCTCACCAGTGTGTGTTCTCTGATGAGTTTGAAGAGTTGATGACCGTACAAATGCCTTCCCACACACAGGGCACAGGAATGGCTTCTCGCCCGTGTGTGTTCTCTGGTGACTCTGAAGATGTGATGAGTTTGTAAATGTCTTCCCACACACAGGGCACAGGAATGGCTTCTCGCCCGTGTGTGTTCTCTGGTGACGCTGAAGATGTGATGAGTTTGTAAATGTCTTCCCACACACAGGGCACAGGAATGGCTTCTCGCCCGTGTGTGTTCTCTGATGAGTTTGAAGAGTTGATGACCGTACAAATGCCTTCCCACACACAGGGCACAGGAATGGCTTCTCGCCCGTGTGTGTTCTCTGGTGACGCTGAAGATGTGATGAGTTTGTAAATGTCTTCCCACACACAGGGCACAGGAATGGCTTCTCGCCCGTGTGTGTTCTCTGATGAGTTTGAAGAGTTGACGACTGTGCAAATGTCTTCCCACACACAGAGCAAAGGAATGGCTTCTCACCAGTGTGTGTTCTCTCGTGACTCTGAAGATGTGACGAGCGTGCAAATGTCTTCCCACACACAGGGCACAGGAACGGCTTTTCGCCCGTGTGTGTTCTCTGGTGTCTCTGAAGATGTGATGGCCGTAAAAATGTCTTTCCACACACAGAGCAATTCAATGGCTTCTTGTCTCCGTGTGCGTGGGGCTGTGGAGAGCGTCTCTGCTCCATGTGAGCGTAGTAACAGCAGCGGTGTTATCGAGTCAAAAGTACGCTATCGGCCGCAAGGATGTTTAGCGTTGAGTTTTGGATTTTGTTAACTGCTAAAACAAGAACGACACTCGCGTCTAACCGAGACGCAAAAAAATCCCGTAAATTTGACGACGAACACGTTTAAGAGTTCATCCGCGAAAATAGACACTTACTTGGAGATTCAGGGTATATCGATGTCTGGAAGCCGTCTGAAGATGTCGCCACGAACTCTCCCGACGCAAAGTCGCCTAACTGTCGACACAGCAATTGTGCTCGCCAGGCTGCGTTGTCTCGCGGTTGAAGGGCGATCAGCAGAGCGACGAGTCGAGCGTCCAACCTCATCAAGTTCCCTCTCGAAATGGCATTGAGCTCTGCTTCTGAGCCGCCTTATAACTCCCCCCCTAGGATCCAATCCTTTGTCTTCAGGATATTTGCATTCGATTGTTAATTTTGGAAGGCACAAACCGCATGTCTATTAACATACCGAAGGGTAATGTGCCCATTGTGCTTCATGCATGAATATGTAAGTGCATCTCAGTGTGTAATTGTGCGCTTATTTTGAATAAATGAAAAAACATTGTTCTCGATTTAAAGTGAATGCAGAGAAATTAGCACGTAACTTTAGAAAAGGAAGAGAGCGGCCTTCTCGACGAGGGAGTGAAACCCAATGAGTAATATTCTTTTACAGCGTTACAATGGATAGGTTGTAGTTCATAGGTTATAATATTATGTTTCACTATGAGTTGATCAAATGCGACGATCAAGGGCATCAATCGGGTGAGTTTGATCAGAGGCTTTAATCAAAGGCGTCATCCCTTCACGGCACACTACCTCCCTGCGTATATCACAGCAACAGAAGCAACTACAGCAGCAACAACAGCAGCGACAACAACAGCAGCAACATGACATTTCGAGGGCGACGCAGCTACTTACGATTCTGCTGCCCAGCTGTTTGTAGTCGGGACCTGCTCTCGCAGGACCCCACACGTCTTTGGAAATGATTGCGATGATCATGTCTGAGCTGAGAATTAAGTCACTCAAGATTACTTTTTTTAACCATAACTTTAGGTAGGTTAGTGTCCTCGGGTCTCTGTGAATACTACTCTTGAATGAAATCATACTCCCGACATTATACTAATTTTGGTTGATCGAGTAGAACAAGGCACGTGCCATGTCCAGACGAATTCTTATCAACAACAGTGTCCTTAACACTTGATTAAACGTGCACCTCTTAACCCCTCCCTCGCATTTACGACTAACGATTGCATTTGCACATAACATACATTCAAGCCCATTAAAATGCTAATACGACCATATTGTTATTCTAAAATTTGAATGCGATTCTTGCCCTGTATCTCCACAGTTCACATATCCGACCTCCGGTTCGATTGAACAGATAATTTACATACATATGTGTAGATTGCGATTTAATACTTCTAATGAGATTTTAATACCGTACCTCCGTTTATGGTGCTATAAATTATAAAACCAGTTGATAATTTGTGTTGTCGTTTAATGTTTAGTGTTATTGTCTATATTCTTAGGTTGTTTCGGTAAAGTCACGTAGGTAAAACATCAAAATTAATAAAAATAATAAAATAAAATAAAAGTCACGACGTTTCGGAGGCAACACAAGTCTCCGTCATCAGGTGGGACCGTCACAGCCAGATTAGCTGCATCAAGTGAGGCAATGATTCAAGATGCAATCCCTTAAAAGCAAGTTGAGGGGGGAGGAGACGGGGGCTCATCAGAATGTGGTAGCCAATGAATGGAACGTCGAGCACATCCTTTTGGCCCCTCCCCCTCCCGATGCGTTGTGCCTGGCGCCCCGTGCTGTCTTTGAGCCCCGCCCCCCTCCCTCCCGATACGTTCCATTCATTGGCTACCACATTCTGATGAGCCCCCCTCTCCTCCCCCCTCAACTTGCTTTTAAGGGATTGCATCTTGAATCATTGCCTCACTTGATGCAGCTAATCTGGCTGTGACGGTCCCACCTGATGACGGAGACTTGTGTTGCCTCCGAAACGTCGTGACTTTTATTTTATTTTATTATATTTATTAATTTTGATGTTTTACCTACGTGACTTTACAGAAAAACCTAAGAATATGAATCCTTGCAGTCCCGAAAGCTTCAAATTTAAAATTATTGTCTATAGTTTTATCAATTTACATGTTTTTAAAGTACAGGTGATTCCCGGTATACTTCGGTATTCTGGACCTGAATGTTGCGAAACGATTCATAATGGGGACCTTTCTCCACCGGAGCGCACGGGCTAATATTGGGTTTGTGCGATTATTTTACATATCCATACTGAATATTGCTATTTGATGCCATTGAGATGGAACATTTATCCAATAGTGGACAGCTTGATCCTAATACCACCAAAGTGTTATTCAAATAATTTTAATCCCATCCTGATCCTGCACCTTCCGTTTCACATATCCCACAATTGGATCGCACGTCCATATTACATAAATGTCACATGCATACATGTTACATACAGACATGTTACATACTCACGAGCATAGTGTGATTCTTAGAGGAACACGTTGTGAAGCTGAGAATTCGAATGAGATTCGAATATCACACTTCAATGTACGGTGTTCTAATCTGTAACACTAGTTTATGATGTTATTTTATAACGTTTTAATGTATCGCACATAGCTTATATTGTTAGAGTTCACAACATTATAGTTTACTATAACACTAGTTTGTAGTGTTATTTTAAAGCGTTGCAATGTATAGCTCATAGTTTAAAGGTTATATTGTTAGAGTTTATAATGTTAGAGTATGCAATGTGAGTTTACAATTTGATAGTTTGTGGACGTGCCCTGTTCTCGTGGGACCCGACACGGATTTGTAAATAATTGCTATGATCATGTCTGAGCTGGGATGAGCGACTAATGTTTACTTTGTTTAATCATAACTGTGTGTAGGTTAGTGCCATCGGGGCTTAGTGAATACTACTCATGAATGAACTCATACTTCTTTCGGATAGAAATTTGAAATCGTGTTGGTAGAACAAGTCGCCTGCCTTTTCTAGACGAATTGTCATCTTCAAGTGCATTCGTAAATAACTGCTAAAATACACAGCATATGGAAGGCTGCCCTGTTGGGGAGATGTAGTTTGGGTATAGCGCTGTGACCGGGTGATGACACGGATTCTGAAACAATGGAGTTAAACACTCTCTGCTTGGCCCCGTCGACAGCAGTGAAGGCTGTCATATACCGCCCCATTTACGAGTTGGCTGTATGATGTGTATAGTTGAAGGTGCTAGGTGTTGTCTTCTTCTAACAGATACTAACGTGCGTGTGTTGTGTGTTTTTAAGACTTGCCCATTGATGTTGTTCTTTTTATTGCGGCGTTTTTTTGTTGAGTTCTGTCACTTGAGTGTTGCAGTTTGTTTAAGAATTCGTCACGTGAGCGTGGTGTTTTGCTTGTGGGAATTTCGCTTTGTCACAATTTGTGATTGTTATAATAATTGTAACGATTCATAATCTCATGAGTTTATAATGAGTTTGTGCGTGTATTTATATAAATATATTCCGTCGTTTGTTATTCGATGACATCTAGCAGTGAAAATCGTGATTGTAATATGACCATGTTGTAATTGTAATAATTTTTATCCTTGCACGTACACTATACATACATATTAGAGATTCTTATACGACCACACTGTGAATCTAATGCTTCTAATGATATTATAATACCTTACCTCCGTTTATATGGTTATAATTTTAAACACTAGTTTATAATCGTTTAATGTTTAGTGTTATCGTTTATAGTATTACAGTTTACATGTTATAGATTACAGTTTATCCCCGACATACTTCGGGATTAGGGACTGGTACGTTGATGAACGATTAACTACGGGGACCTTTCCCCTCAAGGAACGCGTGTTAATCGGGTAGACAGCCAAGATGCTGCCGGTTAAGGGCACACTTGTGTGACGGAGATCCTCCACCTGACATTATCTTCACATGTTTTTGCTAGGAACATTATAAAATAAAGACCGGACAAACATTCGTAAAAATACGTTTTTAATTCATCTGCAATCATTTTTACGTCAAAACTCGAAGGGAATATTTATTATGTCCAGAACAATGCAAACCATTTCCGTTCCAGGAATACCAAAGCGTTAAGGAAATCATGGGGAATGATACTTTATTAGTTCACCAAATTTGTTCACTGTGCGTCTATGTTGAAGTCAAGGCCATATATCCAAAGAACGCGTCATCAATGTACATCCTGACATCGGCTATCTAAAGTCGATTAATACCAATAAAAAAGCAATATACTTGAAAAAACGTTTAAAATGTTGAGTAAAGATCTAACTACGGACGCATTCCAACTTTAGCTCAACAGGAACACTTAACGACTACAATTCAACCATCTCACAACCAGTGCTCATCACACCACTTCAGCAAGTAATCCGATAACATTACAAACCACCACTGTGCACGTCATTAAACTCTCAAAAACCTGTTAAACTAAAATGGTCAAAATTACACACAAAAGTACGCGATAGGGCTTAAAAGGTATAACCACATGACATAATATTTCTTCAGTCACCCCTAGCTCTCGGGTTGACTCTCGAGCCACTCCATTACATCCAGCCATCTCTCGGGATCCAACTGCATGGGATCGAAGGTGGAAACTTTTTCAGGACTCATTGCAGCACCTTGAATTTCAGCTTTTGATTTCAGTTTCCTATCATTGTGGACCTAGAGCTTAACATGTGAGAGTCTACAATATCAGAGTTGATCAAACGCGACGATCAAGGGCATCAATCGGGTGAGTTTGATCGGAGGCTTTAATCAAAGGCGTCATCCCATCACGGAACACCACTTCCCTGCCTATATCACAGCAACAGAAGCAACAACAGCAGCAACAACAACAGCAGCAACATCACATTTCGAGGGCAACGCAGCTACTTCCGATTCTGCCGCCCAGATGTTTGTAGTCGGGACCTGCTCTCGCAGGACCCTGTGGGGGCCGTTGGCCCCCGGGGTCTCTCCCGCCATCATCCCCTATTCCGTTTATGTTACCCCACCTCCCTAATACCCGCTAGGGTTTCGCCGGCCTTCGAACGCGACGCTCCTACCCATACGGCTTCATGCAGCGCTCCCACGCTGCAAGCATACGTGCGCACGGCATCATCAATCAAACGCCATACTCCCCCTCTTTACGCCGCTACGTACAGCTCTCGCACGCTGCGAGCGTGCGCTCGTCTACAGCCCTGTGCGGCACTCGCCTCCACGTCGAATAACCACGTTACCAATGCGCACCCGTATCCGACACGTAGCGAACGTACGCGCACTCCCGCACACAGCTCCCCGCGGCACCCACTCACCACGGAGCACTCACGTTGTGATCGCACACCTGTATCATACACGTAGCGAACGTACGCGCACTCACGCACACGCCATGTCCCTCTCTGAGGGACATGGCGAACTGGCTGGTTATCTCCCACACGTACACCAGCACCAAAACGAACGCGGTGGCGTGCACGCGCGCGCCGCTGCATGCGAATGTGCTAAGCAGAGGTCGGCGCTATCTTCTTGGTTCTTTCGGTAAAGTCATCACGTAGAAGGGAAGTAATAAAATAATAAAAATAGCCCCTTACCCATTGTTCTCCCGTGCCCTGAAGTTTGCGTCTTAGGGTCTGGTCTTTACGCCTAATATTCCACCCTCCGTCCTCCCAACCGTGTGGGGTGTAACTCATTGCGGTTGGCCCAGGGCACCTTTTCTTTTGCGCCCATACAATTTTAAGCCAATTTAGGGGCACTGGATTGTAACCTGTCCTGTGAGGGTTGGTCAATCTCCTGGCACCGGGAAACCGTGGGACTCTCCCTCTAGGGACCCCTTCGGATTAAAACCCGATGTGCCAGGCAACCCCCGGCCAGGACACTACGTGTGTGCGCTGCGTGCGGGTCGCGTGTTTAAGTTGCGGGGACCGGGAGGGAGTCGCGTGGCACCGCAGGTGGTTAGTCCGTGTTGTGAGCTGGATATGGCGGCGGGGAATCATCCAGTGGAGCTGTCTTCTCGTATGGAGGAGGTGAAATCTGCAGACACACAGACAAAGGCAAAGCTTTATCAGGTAGCCTCTAGCAGGGATATAGGGGCAAGTGCTGTTACACACAGACAAAGGCAAAGCTTTACCAGGTAGCCTCTAGCAGGGATTTAGGGGCAAGTGCTGTTACACACAGACAAAGGCAAAGCTTTACCAGGTAGCCTCTAGCAGGGATATAGGGGCAAGTGCTGTTACACACAGACAATGCAAAGCTCCCCCAGGCAGCCTCTAGCAGGCTGCAGGGGCGAGTGCTGTTACACACAGACACAGACAAAGTTCCCGAAGGTAGCCTCTAGCAGGGATGTAGGGGCAAGTGCTGTTACACACAGACAAAGGCAAAGCTTTACCAGGTAGCCTCTAACAGGGCTGTAGGGGCAAGTGCTGTTACACACAGACAAAGGCAACGCTTTACCAGCTAGCCTCTAGCAGGGATATAGGGGGAAGTGCTGTTACACACAGACAATGCAAAGCTCCCCCAGGTAGCCTCTAGCAGGATGTAGGGGCAAGTGCTGTTACACACAGACAAAGGCAAACCTCCCTCAGGTAGCCTCTAGCAGGGTATAGGGGCAAGTGCTGTTACACACAGACAAAGGCAAAGCTCCACCAGGTAGCCTCTAGCAGGATGTAGGGGCAAGTGCTGTTACATACAGACACATGCAAAGCTTCCCCGTGTAGCCTCTAGCAGGCTGTAGGGGAAAGTGCTGTCAGTAGTAGCGAGTAGCAGCACACGCACCTCATTGGTCGCCTCGAAGCCACGTCCCTTGTGGATGGGGGCCGTGGGCACGATGCCACGCCCCCTCGCCTCTGATTGGTCTACAGGAGGAACGCCGCCCATCTGCGAACGACAGCCAATTGGAGCAGAGCCAGCGACACGCCCATCGTGAACCCCACCCACCTACACAATCACCCATTCACCCACACACTCACCCACACATCCACACACTCACCCACCCATTCACTGACTCACTCACCCACCCACTCACCCTACCACCGACCCACTCACCCACCACACTCACCCACCCAATCATCCACCCACCCACCCACTTACCCACTCACTCACCCACCCACTCACTCACCCACTGACTCACTCACTCACCCACCCACTCACTCACCCACCGACTCACTTACTAACTCACTCACCCACCCGTGACAACCAATGGTGGGATGTGATACGGAAGGTGCATGATCAGGATGGGATTGAAATTATTTGAATAACACTTTGGTGGTATTAGGATCAAGCTGTCCACTATTCGATGAATGTTCCATCTCAACGGCATCAAATAGCAATATTCAGTATGAATATGTAAAATAATCGCACAAACCCAATATTAGTCCGTGAAATAATGAATCGTTACAATTGTAATGACTCCGAGGGTTCTTTAATTTAGCCTTTAACGCGGTTTCAGACCCCAGGCGTCACGATATAGCAACGACGACGACGAGACAGCAACCAGCCAACACAGCCCCAAACCACGTAGGGTGGTGTATAGTAATACAGTATTTAATTTAATGTTGGGTTTGTCTATGGCAGCATATAGTACGGGATAGACCCGTGTGATGTAAAGGAAAAAGGTTTAGCTGGAAGCATATTTTATTTTTTGCGACATAGAATTGTAATGTATTACTTACTGTTAGTAGCTCAGCTTATTGGAGAGTATAATTAGTATACTGATGATACTATGTCATTTATACTTTAGTTCTTTACGTGGTTGTATAGTCACTGCAACTACATACTGTTAAAAAAATTTTCCTTTGTTAATGCTACCCCCATCCCTTCCCTTTGATGCTGCTAATCCTGCATAATGAACGGGCATAATATGACTTTGAACCCCCCCCCGCCCACCTGCTACGCATTTCCCATAAATATGCTAAATTCCTCTTGATATGCAAATTATTTTGTCAAGGCGCTCTCCTTCCCCCTCCAACCCAGCTTAAGTCTACGCATATGTATGTAAATTATCTGTTCAATCGAATCGGGGGACGGATATTCGAACTGTGGGGGTTTGCAGGGTTAGAATCGCATTAAATTCTTATAATAACAATATGCTCGTATTCGCATTTACTGTGCTTGAATGTATGTTATGTGCAAATGCGAATCGTTAATCATGAATGCGAGGCAGGGGTTAAAATGTGTATGTTTAATCCAGTGTTAACGTTATATTATATTTAAGGACAATATTGTTGATTCGTCTGGACATGGCACGTGCCTTGTTCGTCTCGATCAACCAAAATTAGTACAATGTCGGTCATAGAGGATTTCGAGTTCATTCATGAGTAGTATTCGCTGAGCCCCGATGACACAGACATACACACAAACAAAGTAATCTTTATTCACTTAATTATCAGCTCAGACATGATCATCGCAATCATTTCCAAAGACGTGTGGGGTCCCGCGAGAGCAGGGCCCGGCAACAAATATCTGGACAGCGGAAGCAGCAGAATCAGAAGTAGCTGCGTCGCCCTCGAAATGTGATGTTGCTGCTGCTGTTGTCGCTGCTGTTGTTGCTGCTGTGTTTGCTTCTGCTGTTATAAACGAAGGGAGGTGTGTTCCGTGATCTGATGACGCCTTTGATTAAAGATTATGATCAAACGCACCCGATTGACGCTCTTGATCGTCGCATTTTATCAACTCTGACATTGTAAACTTTCACATGTTAAACTCTAACATAGTGAAATATAATAGTATAATCTATGAACTACAACTTATCCATTATAACGCTGTAAAATACGATTAACTGGTATAGTGCAAAACGACATAATTGGAGGTATGGGATTATAATCGCATACTAATCATTAGAATCGCACAGAGCTCATGTGAATCACACTGTGGATTTCCGTATAGTAAGTGAATATGCGAACCCGGGGGTGGGATATGCAGGAATAGAATCGAATTACAATCATTCAAATCCCGCTAGTCGTATTAGAATCACACTGTTCACTGTTGGATGAATGTGTCGAATCAATATGATCGAATAGATATATACAGTATATATACACATACAAAGAGTAAAACAATCATACATTGTAACTTATATACAATACACATGAATTATTTAAACTGAGTGTCGTATTTTACGTGGTCAGATGGAGCGCAGTGGATCGTATCGTCTCCTCTGCTTTTCGGAATCCGTGTGATCACCCAGTCACATCACCTAACTCCAGTCACAGCGCCTCACCCAAACGACATCTCCCCAGCGCCGTAGCGAGCCTACTCTCCGACGAGGAGGAAGAGCTCGCCATCGCAGTAAGGGGACGGGCAAGGGAGCCCCAGAGACCCAGCGAAACAACCCGGGTTGGGTAGCCGGGTTACAGACCGGCATAGGAGATATGGACGGTAAGATAACCAACGTAGGTGAGAATATGACCAAGCTGCAATCCTCCGTTGAGACCATCCGATCCGAGATGGGGGAATTAGACTCCACGGTAGGAGGGCTAACTGGAAGGAAAGCCCGACTAGAAGCAGAGTATGAGCAGCAGCGCACTGGGGGAGGAGGGAGTGGGCAAAGAGCCCACTACGGAGCCGCCACCCCTCCCCGGGCGTGTTATGTGTGCGATCGGCGAGGGCATCTCAGGAGGGACTGTCCTCAGGTCGCCCGAGCTAGACAAGAGCTAAGGTCAAACACTAAAGCCCCCCTAGAGAGGGGACCACCGGGGGGTCAAATCGACGTAGCCCCGACACAAACAAGCTGTGAGAATAATGGCGAGCGAGTGATCTCCACACAGGTTCCAGCAACAATGCCAACGGAAACGGTGACTCATGGCGACTGGCTACGGGAGCTGGTGGCGGGGATCACGGGGGCCACGTCGCTGGTGGAAGGGGAGGTAAACAGAGTGCGTACCCGAATCCTGCTGGACACGGGGGCGGTGGCCTCGCTCGTGAGCGCAGCGCACTGCAGCGCGATCGGGGTCGACGTGCGTCACCTGCAGGCCCCGGACCGCGCGCTGCACATGGCGAGCGGAGCCGGAATGGGGTTGCTGGGGACAAAGTTTTTCCATTTATTCAAAATAAGCTCACAATAACACACTGAGATGCACTTACATATTCATGCATGCAGCGCAATGGACACATTACCCTTCGATATGTTAATATACATGCATATTGTACCTTCCAAAATTAACAATCGAATGCAAATATCCTGAAAGACAAAGGATTGGATCCTAGGGGGGGAGTTATAAGGCGGCTCAGAAGCAGAGCTCAATGCCATTTCGAGAGGGAACTTGATGAGGTTGGACGCTCGACTCGTCGCTCTGCTGATCGCCCTTCAACCGCGAGACAACGCAGCCTGGCGAGCACAATTGCTGTGTCGACAGTTAGGCGACTTTGCGTCGGGAGAGTTCGTGGCAACATCTTCAGACGGGTTCCAGACATCGATATACCGTGAATCTCCAAGTAAGTGTCTATTTTCGCGGATGAACTCTTAAACGTTTTCGTAGTTAAATTAGCGGGATTTTTTTTCCTCTCGGTTAGACGCGAGTGTCGTTCTTGTCTTAGCAGTTAACAAAATCCAAAACTCAACGTTAAACATCCTTGCGGCCGATAGCGTACATTTGACTCGATAACACCGCTGCTGTTACTACGCTCACATGGAGCAGAGAGGCTCTACACAGCCCCACGCACACGGAGGCAAGAAGCCATTCAATTGCTCTGTGTGTGAGAAGTCCTTTTCACGGTCATCACATCTTAAAAGACACCAGAGAACACACACGGGCGAGAAGCCGTTCCTGTGCCCTGTGTGTGGGAAGACATTTGCACAGTCATCACATCTTCAGAGTCACGAGAGAACACACACTGGTGAGAAGCCATTCCTTTGCTCTGTGTGTGGGAAGACATTTGCACAGTCGTCAACTCTTCAAACTCATCAGAGAACACACACGGGCGAGAAGCCATTCCTGTGCCCTGTGTGTGGGAAGACATTTACAAACTCATCACATCTTCAGAGTCACCAGAGAACACACACGGGCGAGAAGCCATTCCTGTGCCCTGTGTGTGGGAAGGCATTTGCACGGTCGTCAACTCTTCAAAACCATCAGAGAACACACACTGGTGAGAAGCCATTCCCGTGCTCTGTGTGTGGGAAGGCATTTGCACGGTCATCAACCATGAACAAGCATCAGAAGGTCCACAATGATAGGAAACTGAAATCAAAACCTGAAATTCAAGGTGCTGCAATGAGTCCTGAAGAAGTTTCCACCTTCGATCCCATGCAGTTGGATCCCGAGAGATGGCTGGATGTAATGGAGTGGCTCGAGGATCAAACCGAGAGCTCGGGGTGACTGAAATATAATGTTGCATGCGGTTATACCTATTAAGCTGTCTTGAGTACTTTTGTGTTTAATTTTGACCATTTTAGTTTTATAGTTTTTTTGAGAGTTTAATGACGTGTACAGTGGTGGTTTGTAATGTTATCGGATTACTTGCTGAAGTGGTGTGATGAGTACTGGTTGTGAGATGGTTGAATTGTAGTCGTTAAGTGTTCCTGTTGAGCTAAAGTTGGAAAGCGTCTGTAATTAGATCTTTTCTCAACATTTTAAAAGGATTTTTTCAAGAATATAGCTTTTTTTGGTTGGTATTCATCGACTTTCATAACCGATTTCAGGATGTACATTGATGACGCGTTCGTTGGATATATGGCCTTGACTTCAACATAGACGCACAGTGAACAAATGTGGTGAACTATTAAGGAAATCATGGGGAATGATACTATAACGCTTTGGTATTCCTGGAAGGGAAATGGTTTGCATTGTACTGGAAATGTGTGAACATAGGACATAATAAATATTCCCTTCGAGTTTTGACGTAAAAATGATTGCAGATGAATAAAAACGTATTTTTAACAAATGTTTGTCCGTTCTTTATTTTATAATGTTCCTAGCAAAAACATGTTAAGCGAGTTTCAGTTGGAGGATCTCCGTCACACAAGTGTGCCCTTAACCGGCAGCATCTTGGCTGTCTACCCGATTGACACGTGTTTCTTGAGGGGAAAGGTCCCCGTAGTTAATCGTTTCTCAACGTACCAGTCCTTAATCCCGTGTGCCGGGGATAAACTGTACTCTATAACATGTAAACTGTAACACTATAAACGATAATACTAAACATAAAACGACTATAAACTAGTGTTTTAATTTAGAACGATATAAACGGAGGTAAGGTATTATAATCTCATTAGAAGCATTAGAATCACAGTGTGGTCTTATTAGAATAGCACTTTGCTCATATGTATGTATGGTCTACGTGCAAGGATCGGATAAAAAAAAAATTACAACACGGTCGTATTACAATCACGATTTTCACTGCTAGATGAAGGTCTCATCTCAATGTCATCGAATAGCAAAAGACGGAATATTATTATATTAATACTTCGAAAAACACCACTGTCACATGACAAATTCTCAAACTGCAACATTCAAGTGACAGAACAAAAAAAAGCCTAAAAAAAAGAACAACAATGAACAAATCCAAAAAAACAGTCATAACACGCATGTTAGTAGCTGTTAGAAGAAGACAACACCTAGCACCTTCAACTATACACATCGTACAGCCCCAAAGAGCCAACTCGTAAATGTAGCGGTATATGACAGCCTTCGAACTTTCGCTCGTGATTTGCCTCTTAATTATTGGTCTCAGTTTTCGAGAACCAACAAAATAGATGTGATGTCCTCAATTAGTCCAAACTGCACAATTCACGGTTGCAGACTGCTTTGAACAGCCAAATGTTATCACAGTAAGATAGTTAAGTACATTTATGATAAGAATTCGTCGACATGGCCTGTGTCTTGTTCTCCTTAATCAACCAAAATTATGACAAATTATGTAATAAATGAGTGTGAGCTAATTCTTCGGTAGTATTCGCTAAACACCGATGGCACTAACCTACACTAAGTTATGTTTAAACAAAGTAAACTTTAGTCGCTCAAATCTCAACTCAGATAGGATCATCTCAATTGTTTCCATAGACGTGTGGGGTACCACGAGAGCAGAGTCGGCCACAAACAGCCGGGCAGCAGTTGGAGCAGAAGCAGAAGTCGCTGCTTTGCCATCGAACGGTTTCGTAGCTGCTGTAGTTGCTTCTGTTACTGTTATATACGCAGCATGGTGGTGTCCCGTGATGGGATAACGCCTTTGATGAAAAACTCTGATGCAACCTACCATATCGAAGCCATCGATCGACGCCTTTTGATATACTGTTACATTGTAAACTCTCACACTGTGAACTTTAACATTATGAATTCCAACATTATAACTTAAACATTAACATATACATTTGAAGAATATACAAAATACTGTAAACTAGTGTTATAGTAAACTCTAACAATATAACATATGAGCTATACATTATAACGCTATACAATAACATTATTAACTAGTGTTATAGATTAGAACAACCTACATTGAAGTGTGATATTCGAATCGCATTCGAATTATTCGAATCACTCCGTGGTCCTCTTCGAATCACACTACGGTCGTAAGTATGTAACATGTATGTATGTAACATGTCTGTTTGTAGTAAGTATATGTGCATGTATCATGTATGTATGTGACATGTATGCATGTAACCTGTATATATGTAACATGTATGTATGTAGTATGTATGTATGCAACATGTATGTATGTAATATGGACGTGCGAACCAATCGTTACCATTGTAATGACTCGTTTGATAAAAGTATTTGATCAAAGTTTCTTATCCCATCAGGGAACACCACTGGAACTGAAGCATACTAAGCAGCAACAGCAGCAACAACAACAGCAGCAACTGCAGCAGCAGCAACGGCAACAACTGCAGCAACAGCAACAACAGCAGCAACTGCAGCAGTAACTGCAGCAGCAACTGCAGCAGCAACTGCAACAGCAACAGCAGCAGCAACTGCAGCAGCAACTGCAGCAGCAACAGTAGCAGCAACAGCAGCAACAACAGCAGCAACAGCAGCAACAACAGCAGCAACAGCAGCAACAACTGCAGCAGCAACAACTGCAGCAGCAGCAACAACAGCAACAACAGCAGCAGCAGCATCACCTTCAGAGATGCTGCGTCCCGCGGCACCATCCAGGCGAAGAAAGAAAGAGCAAAGCTCGAATCGACGGCCGCCACCAGAACATCGGCAGCAGTAGATAGCGTGATTCTAATAGGACCACGTTGTTATTATACTAATTGATGACATTCTAAACCGAGAGCCTCCCAGTTTGCAATTACGACTCCCAATGCACATCTACATATAACACTAGCAGTCGCCGCCCGCTTCGCGGGCGGTGTGTATATGCTTGGTTGGTGGGTAGTTGAAAGGGGCTGGACACAATAGACATGTTTTGGTGATTGTTTTATGTTTATTTTTGTGAGGTTATATGCATTTTTATGAGACGCTCAATCGACAATATTAAAGAATGCAACTTATTCAAATATAGAATGCAACTTATTGAAATATCTGGCGATACACGATATTCTTCGTGTACACTCCGTCTTCCTCCTCGTCGTCAGGTCCCTCAATAAGCGCCTTGATGTTGGATCTTGCCGTGGCTCGCGATAGTGCCACGTACAGTTGGCCGAGCGAGAAGCATGGCGTTGGTAGATATAATCCCAGGTTGTGAACAGTTTGCCCTTGCGCCTTGTTGATGGTCATCGCGAAGGCTGGGACAATGGGGAACTGTTTGCGCAGAAGTCGAAATGGGAAGTCCTTCGTGTCCAATTCGCGGCGGATATGGTTGTTCTCAAGCAGCGAGTCCAAGACCAAGTGTGGGTACTCGGAAAGCTGCGGGAGGTCGTCAAAGTCCGACAGAGCCATCCCACCTGCCGTGAGGAACTCGTGGAGGCTGTGAAGGGTCTTGAACTTTACCATTTCTTTTATTTTCTTTGATGCTGCTAATCCAGCATAATGCACGGGTATAAGTAGTACTAATCACATACCTGCATTTCCCATATCCCATCCCTTTGATGCTGCTAATCCTGCATAATGCACGGGCATAAGTAGTAGTAATCACATACCTGCATTTCCCATAAATATGCTAAATTCCTCTTGATATGCAAATTATTTTGTCAAGGCGCCCTTTCCCCCCAATCACGTGTGCTGTTTCATTCAGACGCTGTCGCCTCGACAGACCTGGTTTTCACCTGAGGACGGCTGCTTGCGTTGTGGCAAAACGTCGTGAGAATTATTTTATTATGTTTTATTTTTATTATTTTATTACTTCCCTTCTACGTGACTTTACTCGTAATCGCGAGCCAAATCGTCGTAGAATTTATCCCAGAGAGCCTTCGTATCTGCTGGCATGGAATACAGCAGAATGGTAGCGAAGAGTTGACGAAGCTGGTACGGCATCTGAAAGAGCGAGGCTTCTTCCAGACACGCAACCCATTCGCAATCGCTCTCAAGGTAGCCTGCTCGCATGGCTGCTTCCAGCGGTTTGTTTTGTTTTATTTTATTCGTAACGCACCATCCATATGCGCTCCACCATCCACCATGCCCTTGCATTGCAAAGACACAGCTCCGGTGTGCGTCAGAGTGTGCGCCATCCACAGTGACATTGGTCAGCAATTGCACCGTTCTGATCGCACACAGGTTGGCCCCTGCATCCTCCGTCTGTATGTACACACACAGACAGATGCGCTATGGGGCCACCTATTTTTTTCTTATATTAAAATGTATTTTGTTGGTGTTTTTACGTTTACGTATTCCCATTGTGGGTGTTTTACGCATGCATCAGATTTTTGGGTTCCTCACATATGATATCAGAGGTGTGGGTCACTCCATTTCTCAATCGAACAATAAAGGGGATCGTTTCAGTTATGACAGCTTGCAGATAGAAACATTGCATGATCGTATACTAATAATGACAGAATTTGTACCCCAGTGAAGGGCATCCCCCACCCGGCGCTTCTTACCGATACTGTGAGACTTACAAATCCAGACCTCTCCTCCTCCTGAACCGTTCACAATACCCTGTGGTAGTACCATAATCATCTCAATAAAGCGATCACTTTCCAATGGCCATTTTGATCCCGGGAGTTACCCGGGTGGTGTCACGCTGTACTCATTATTTTAGCATGTCGCAAATTCCGATATGGCTTGTGCAACGGCCAGAGAGTGACAGCTGCGGGGGCCGGGCTGCAACCTTTGTAGACAGTTTATTACATTTCAAAGTGCATGGGATTGGCACTCCAAAACATGAAAAATGTACAGTAACGCCAACTGCATCCGTGCCAAACATGATACGCGGACACATGCTGCATATTATGCAACACATGCCCTTACCAGCAGCAGCATGCACAACATCTCAATTACACAACCGAAGTAGACAGCAAGCCGTCCATGGAGACGTGATCAACGTCAATACATAATAATGGTAATAAGCCGGATAAACCGAAAAGTACCCATTGTACCCATCAAACAGTCAGCTGGGTTGCCCCAACCCAGCTGACTGTTTGATGGGGACCCATGGGCGAAACTGTAGGGGGCGCTACGCAACTGGCCGTGGTCCCGGCAGGTGAAGCTGCCAGCTCAGTCCGCTAAGACTTACTGTATAGCGACCCCTGCCTACTCGTAAGGTAAAGTTGTTTGGGGACTCCACTAATCGCAGCACGCAGCACCCATTTTTTACATAAATAAACGTAATATTAGCGTAACTACCATTCGCACACTTGCATACACACCACACTCACACAGCGCAGGATGTGCGCCCACAGTGCACTGCACCACTGCGGCGCAGACCTTGGCAGACCTATGCTCTCACACAGCGGTTACCTTCTGTGTGCTTCTGCTTGTTTGGAAATGGACGACTGACTGACTAACGCGTGCTGCCGCCACAAAGCAGGCAGGCCACTTTGAGGCAATTAAATGTAAGGGATAATTAATTAGTCCAATGAGATTGAAGGCAACACCGACAGAATTTCTCGAGCGCTGGTTTGATATGTAGGGCCGTGAACTGTGCTGGGCCACTTTGCACACACTTGTTTCGGCCCAATGAAAGATTAAGCACAGTGGTTTCAAGGGAATGGGCGCAATATTGATGGAGCTGCGTACGAAAGAGTGGTCAGTTTTGTCCACTGGGCCGTCGAACCGAACCCCACCAATAATGAACAGATTTTATTGAAAGTTCTGGAATTGAAAATGTATGTGGCTATCTGATTTAGTGGAGGGTTCTTGGTTGCAGCCGCGGACGTTCTTCGTTGGGGAGATATCGCCACCAGAACGCAGTGTTCGGCGGGTGCAACAGCAACACTGTACCTACAGTAGATTTTGCGTTGCGACCATCACTGTGAATATGGTGTTGCGTGAAAGTAGGTGCAATTGTTGACCGAAGAGACGCTGTTGTGCGGCAGGTTTATTTATTCATATTTGTCGAATGAAAGTCAGCTGTGGCTTTTTGACGGCTGTTTTATTAATTTTTATCGACGAATCAGAGCGAGCTGTTTGGGCGGGTCCGTAAATAAATTAACGTCCAGATACGCACGCAGACGACCAAACCAGCGTAGTTGTTTAAGATGTTTGTAGCTGTGTGTGTTTGTTAATTTATGATGGGTGGTGATGATGATGTTTCTTGATAATGGATGGTCGTGATGATGATGATGGGTGGTGATTATGAAGGGTTGTAATGATGATGGGTGGTGATGATGTGTAGTGATTATGATGGGTGGTAATGATTGGTGAGGTTATGATGATGGGTGGTGATGGTTATGGTTGGTGATGATGATGGGTTGTTGTGATTATGGGTGTTGATGATGGATGATTGGTGGTGGTTATGATGAATGTTGGTTGTGATAGTTGGGTGGTGGTGGTGACGATGGTTGGTGATGGTGAGTTGATAGTGATAATGATGATTGGTGATGATAATGGGTGTTGATGCTGATGATTATGGGTGGTGATGAGTAAATGAGCCACCACCCAATACATAACAGCAACAGAAGTAACTACAGCAGCAACAATAACAGCAGCAACAACACATTTTGAGGGCGACGCAACTACTTCTGATTCTGCTGTTTCTGCTGCTCGACTATTTGTAGCCAGGCCCTGCTCTCACGGGACCAACCCACACGTCTTCGGAAATGATTGCGATGATCATGTCTGAGCTGAAAATTTAGCGACTAAACGTTACTTTGTTTAACCATAACTGTGTGTAGGTTAGTATCTGGGGGCTCAGCGAATACTACTCATGAAATAACTCGCACTCCTTTATGACCGACATTGTACTAATTTTGGTTGATCGAGACGAACAAGGCACTTGCCATGTCCAGAATAATTTTTATTACCAATATTGTCCTTAAATATGATGCTAAAATAAACATTAACACTGGATTAAACATGCACCTCTTAACCTCTGCCTCGCATTTACGACTAACAATTTGCATTTACACGTAACATACAGTCAAGCACAGTAAAATGCTAATACGACAATATTGTTATTCTAGGAATTTGAATTCGATTCTGACCCTGCACCCCCCACAGTTCGCATATCCAACACCTGGTTCGATGGAACGTTCGCTTTACATACATATGAGCAGAGTGCGATTATAATACTTATAATGAGATTTGAATACCGTACCTTCGTTTATGTTTTAATTAATTAGGAAACCAGTTTATAGTCGTTTAATGTTGAGTGTTATCGTTTATAGTGATACAGCTGAAGTCATAGAGATGAAACGGCCTAAGTGTGTACGAATGTAGATAGGGCGTCGCCGCTGGTTCGTCCCCCCATCCCGCCTCAAGACTTATGTCCGTCCCCACCCAGACAGCTCATCCCCATGTCCTGTACAGCCCAAGTCTGGTGTGTCCGACGTAGTGGGGTGCTTGGCAACGGAAACCGTACGCCAAAGGAAATGTGTTGTGCCGCTCACAGTTTCCGAGCCCCTGAGGCCCGGGGTGCTTCAAGGATCCCCCACGTGTGAGGAATCGGTGCCTGGAGCCCGGTCATGTTTCTCAAAAGAAGCCAGGGACCTGCCTAATCCTTCAAGGCTGTGGTGCGATCCCTTGACGCCCCGAAAGGCACAAGATTCCACCATGGGCGAGGGACCGGCGTAGAGAACCAGGTCAAAATGCGCAAGGTTGCGCTCGTAGAATCCAAGCCCAACACACGGACAGTTGAAGGGTCCAGTTGAACAACGTGGAAGCGTGTTAGGATTGTTGTTGTGGTTATTGTGTTGTTTTCTTGTTGTTGACAGGTGAGTGTGGTCACACCGCTTACACCTACAGTTGAGTATTAAATTTTGATGCAGCTGCTGCCCTGACGCACGTGGTGTCTAAAAACTGTTGTTGATGTAAAGACAGTGCATCTACTAAGGGACAAGCGGTGACAATAGGATAGAGAGAGTTCAAGAAGGGAAGGCGGGACAACAATACAAACTAGTGCTATTGTAAACTATGAGCGATACATTATAACGCTATAAAATAACATCATTAACTAGTGTTACAGATCAGAACACCTTACATTGAAGTGTGATATAATGACGACTACGAGACAGCAACCAGCCAACACCTCGTTCCTCCCCCTCTCATTCTCGGCGTGAACCTCCGCCCACACATGGTCTCGCCTTCCCTTCTCGAACTCTCTCTATCTTGTTGTCACCACTTGTCCCTTAGTTGACGTACTGTCTTTACATCACCCACCTCTATGACCTCTACCTGACCCCGCCATGGGCGGAGCAACTTAGGGGATTTTCCCGGTGGCACCTGTGGGCAATACAACCATGCCCTGTCCCCCACTGCCCATGGAAGCACGTGTTCCCGCCGCCCCGTGATCTTTTCATGAGCGGATTGCGCTCTGGTGGGGAAAGGTCCGCATTATGATTCGTTTCGCAAAGTTCAGGTCCAGAATACCGAAGAATACCGGGAATCACCTGTACTTAAAAAACAAGTAAATTGATAACAATATAAACAATAACACTAAACATTAAACGACAAAAGAAATATCAACTGGTTGTATAGTTTATAGCACCATAAACGGAGGTACGGTATTTAAATCTCATTAGAAGTATTAAAATCTCACTCTACACATATGTATGTAAATTATAACGTATCGGGAGGGAGGGGGGCGGGGCTCAAAGACAGCACGGGGCGCCAGGCACAACGCATCGGGAGGGGGAGGGGCCAAAAGGATGTGCTCGACGTTCCATTCATTGGCTACCACATTCTGATGAGCCCCCGTCTCCTCCCCCCTCAACTTGCTTTTAAGGGATTGCATCTTGAATCATTGCCTCACTTGATGCAGCTAATCTGGCTGTGACGGTCCCACCTGATGACGGAGACTTGTGTTGCCTCCGAAACGTCGTGACTTTTATTTTATTTTATTATTTTTATTAATTTTGATGTTTTACCTACGTGACTTTACCGAAACAACCTAAGAATATAGACAATAACACTAAACATTAAACGACAACACAAATTATCAACTGGTTTTATAATTTATAGCACCATAAACGGAGGTACGGTATTAAAATCTCATTAGAAGTATTAAATCGCAATCTACACATATGTATGTAAATTATCTGTTCAATCGAACCGGAGGTCGGATATGTGAACTGTGGAGATACAGGGCAAGAATCGCATTCAAATTTTAGAATAACAATATGGTCGTATTAGCATTTTAATGGGCTTGAATGTATGTTATGTGCAAATGCAATCGTTAGTCGTAAATGCGAGGGAGGGGTTAAGAGGTGCACGTTTAATCAAGTGTTAAGGACACTGTTGTTGATAAGAATTCGTCTGGACATGGCACGTGCCTTGTTCTACTCGATCAACCAAAATTAGTATAATGTCGGGAGTATGATTTCATTCAAGAGTAGTATTCACAGAGACCCGAGGACACTAACCTACCTAAAGTTATGGTTAAAAAAAGTAATCTTGAGTGACTTAATTCTCAGCTCAGACATGATCATCGCAATCATTTCCAAAGACGTGTGGGGTCCTGCGAGAGCAGGTCCCGACTACAAACAGCTGGGCAGCAGAATCGTAAGTAGCTGCGTCGCCCTCGAAATGTCATGTTGCTGCTGTTGTTGTCGCTGCTGTTGTTGCTGCTGTAGTTGCTTCTGTTGCTGTGATATACGCAGGGAGGTAGTGTGCCGTGAAGGGATGACGCCTTTGATTAAAGCCTCTGATCAAACTCACCCGATTGATGCCCTTGATCGTCGCATTTGATCAACTCATAGTGAAACATAATATTATAACCTATGAACTACAACCTATCCATTGTAACGCTGTAAAAGAATATTACTCATTGGGTTTCACTCCCTCGTCGAGAAGGCCGCTCTCTTCCTTTTCTAAAGTTATGTGCTAATTTCTCTGCATTCACTTTAAATCGAGAACAATGTTTTTTCATTTATTCAAAATAAGCGCACAATTACACACTGAGATGCACTTACATATTCATGCATGAAGCACAATGGGCACATTACCCTTCGGTATGTTAATAGACATGCGGTTTGTGCCTTCCAAAATTAACAATCGAATGCAAATATCCTGAAGACAAAGGATTGGATCCTAGGGGGGGAGTTATAAGGCGGCTCAGAAGCAGAGCTCAATGCCATTTCGAGAGGGAACTTGATGAGGTTGGACGCTCGACTCGTCGCTCTGCTGATCGCCCTTCAACCGCGAGACAACGCAGCCTGGCGAGCACAATTGCTGTGTCGACAGTTAGGCGACTTTGCGTCGGGAGAGTTCGTGGCGACATCTTCAGACGGCTTCCAGACATCGATATACCCTGAATCTCCAAGTAAGTGTCTATTTTCGCGGATGAACTCTTAAACGTGTTCGTCGTCAAATTTACGGGATTTTTTTGCGTCTCGGTTAGACGCGAGTGTCGTTCTTGTTTTAGCAGTTAACAAAATCCAAAACTCAACGCTAAACATCCTTGCGGCCGATAGCGTACTTTTGACTCGATAACACCGCTGCTGTTACTACGCTCACATGGAGCAGAGACGCTCTCCACAGCCCCACGCACACGGAGACAAGAAGCCATTGAATTGCTCTGTGTGTGGAAAGACATTTTTACGGCCATCACATCTTCAGAGACACCAGAGAACACACACGGGCGAAAAGCCGTTCCTGTGCCCTGTGTGTGGGAAGACATTTGCACGCTCGTCACATCTTCAGAGTCACGAGAGAACACACACTGGTGAGAAGCCATTCCTTTGCTCTGTGTGTGGGAAGACATTTGCACAGTCGTCAACTCTTCAAACTCATCAGAGAACACACACGGGCGAGAAGCCATTCCTGTGCCCTGTGTGTGGGAAGACATTTACAAACTCATCACATCTTCAGCGTCACCAGAGAACACACACGGGCGAGAAGCCATTCCTGTGCCCTGTGTGTGGGAAGGCATTTGTACGGTCATCAACTCTTCAAACTCATCAGAGAACACACACGGGCGAGAAGCCATTCCTGTGCCCTGTGTGTGGGAAGACATTTACAAACTCATCACATCTTCAGCGTCACCAGAGAACACACACGGGCGAGAAGCCATTCCTGTGCCCTGTGTGTGGGAAGACATTTACAAACTCATCACATCTTCAGAGTCACCAGAGAACACACACGGGCGAGAAGCCATTCCTGTGCCCTGTGTGTGGGAAGGCATTTGTACGGTCATCAACTCTTCAAACTCATCAGAGAACACACACTGGTGAGAAGCCATTCTTGTGCCCTGTGTGTGGGAAGGCATTTGCACGGTCATCAACCATGAACAGGCATCAGAAGGTCCACAATGATAGGAAACTGAAATCAAAAGCTGAAATTCAAGGTGCTGCAATGAGTCCTGAAGAAGTTTCCACCTTCGATCCCATGCAGTTGGATCCCGAGAGATGGCTGGATGTAATGGAGTGGCTCGAGGATCAAACCGAGAGCTCGGGGTGACTGAAATATAATGTTGCATGCGGTTATACCTATTAAGCTGTCTTGAGTACGTTTGTGTTTAATTTTGACCATTTTAGTTTTACAGTTTTTTTGAGAGTTTAATGACGTGCACAGTGGTGGTTTGTAATGTTATCGGATTACTTGCCGAAGTGGTGTGATGAGGACTGGTTGTGAGACTGTTCAATTGTAGTCGTTATGTGTTCCTGTTGAGCTAAAGTTGGAATGCGTCTGTAGGTACATCTTTACTCTACATTTTAAACGGTTTTTGTCAAGTATATAGCTTTTTTTGGTTGGTATTCATCGACTTTCATAACCGATTTCAGGATGTACTTTGATGACGCGTTCGTTGGATATATGGCCTTGACTTCAACATAGATGCACAGTGAACAAATGTGGTGAACTATTAAGGAAATCATGGGGAATTATACTTTAACGCTTTGGTATTCCTGGAACGGAAATGGTTTGCATTGTACTGGAAATGTGTGAACATAGGACATAATAAATATTCCCTTCGAGTTTTGACGTAAAAATGATTGCAGATGAATAAAAACGTATTTTTAACAAATGTTTGTCCGTTCTTTATTTTATAATGTTCCTAGCAAAAACATGTTAAGCGAGTTTCAGTTGGAGGATCTCCGTCACACAAGTGTGCCCTTAACCGGCAGCATCTTGGCTGTCTACCCGATTGACACGTGTTTCTTGAGGGGAAAGGTCCCCGTAGTTAATCGTTTCTCAACGTACCAGTCCTTAATCCCGTGTGCCGGGGATAAACTGTACTCTATAACATGTAAACTGTAACACTATAAACGATAATACTAAACATAAAACGACTATAAACTAGTGTTTTAATTTAGAACGATATAAACGGAGGTAAGGTATTATAATCTCATTAGAAGCATTAGAATCACAGTGTGGTCTTATTAGAATAGCACTTTGCTCATATGTATGTATGGTCTACGTGCAAGGATCGGATAAAAAAAAAATTACAACACGGTCGTATTACAATCACGATTTTCACTGCTAGATGAAGGTCTCATCTCAATGTCATCGAATAGCAAAAGACGGAATATTATTATATTAATACTTCGAAAAACACCACTGTCACATGACAAATTCTCAAACTGCAACATTCAAGTGACAGAACAAAAAAAAGCCTAAAAAAAAGAACAACAATGAACAAATCCAAAAAAACAGTCATAACACGCATGTTAGTAGCTGTTAGAAGAAGACAACACCTAGCACCTTCAACTATACACATCGTACAGCCCCAAAGAGCCAACTCGTAAATGTAGCGGTATATGACAGCCTTCGAACTTTCGCTCGTGATTTGCCTCTTAATTATTGGTCTCAGTTTTCGAGAACCAACAAAATAGATGTGATGTCCTCAATTAGTCCAAACTGCACAATTCACGGTTGCAGACTGCTTTGAACAGCCAAATGTTATCACAGTAAGATAGTTAAGTACATTTATGATAAGAATTCGTCGACATGGCCTGTGTCTTGTTCTCCTTAATCAACCAAAATTATGACAAATTATGTAATAAATGAGTGTGAGCTAATTCTTCGGTAGTATTCGCTAAACACCGATGGCACTAACCTACACTAAGTTATGTTTAAACAAAGTAAACTTTAGTCGCTCAAATCTCAACTCAGATAGGATCATCTCAATTGTTTCCATAGACGTGTGGGGTACCACGAGAGCAGAGTCGGCCACAAACAGCCGGGCAGCAGTTGGAGCAGAAGCAGAAGTCGCTGCTTTGCCATCGAACGGTTTCGTAGCTGCTGTAGTTGCTTCTGTTACTGTTATATACGCAGCATGGTGGTGTCCCGTGATGGGATAACGCCTTTGATGAAAAACTCTGATGCAACCTACCATATCGAAGCCATCGATCGACGCCTTTTGATATACTGTTACATTGTAAACTCTCACACTGTGAACTTTAACATTATGAATTCCAACATTATAACTTAAACATTAACATATACATTTGAAGAATATACAAAATACTGTAAACTAGTGTTATAGTAAACTCTAACAATATAACATATGAGCTATACATTATAACGCTATACAATAACATTATTAACTAGTGTTATAGATTAGAACAACCTACATTGAAGTGTGATATTCGAATCGCATTCGAATTATTCGAATCACTCCGTGGTCCTCTTCGAATCACACTACGGTCGTAAGTATGTAACATGTATGTATGTAACATGTCTGTTTGTAGTAAGTATATGTGCATGTATCATGTATGTATGTGACATGTATGCATGTAACCTGTATATATGTAACATGTATGTATGTAGTATGTATGTATGCAACATGTATGTATGTAATATGGACGTGCGAACCAATCGTTACCATTGTAATGACTCGTTTGATAAAAGTATTTGATCAAAGTTTCTTATCCCATCAGGGAACACCACTGGAACTGAAGCATACTAAGCAGCAACAGCAGCAACAACAACAGCAGCAACTGCAGCAGCAGCAACGGCAACAACTGCAGCAACAGCAACAACAGCAGCAACTGCAGCAGTAACTGCAGCAGCAACTGCAGCAGCAACTGCAACAGCAACAGCAGCAGCAACTGCAGCAGCAACTGCAGCAGCAACAGTAGCAGCAACAGCAGCAACAACAGCAGCAACAGCAGCAACAACAGCAGCAACAGCAGCAACAACTGCAGCAGCAACAACTGCAGCAGCAGCAACAACAGCAACAACAGCAGCAGCAGCATCACCTTCAGAGATGCTGCGTCCCGCGGCACCATCCAGGCGAAGAAAGAAAGAGCAAAGCTCGAATCGACGGCCGCCACCAGAACATCGGCAGCAGTAGATAGCGTGATTCTAATAGGACCACGTTGTTATTATACTAATTGATGACATTCTAAACCGAGAGCCTCCCAGTTTGCAATTACGACTCCCAATGCACATCTACATATAACACTAGCAGTCGCCGCCCGCTTCGCGGGCGGTGTGTATATGCTTGGTTGGTGGGTAGTTGAAAGGGGCTGGACACAATAGACATGTTTTGGTGATTGTTTTATGTTTATTTTTGTGAGGTTATATGCATTTTTATGAGACGCTCAATCGACAATATTAAAGAATGCAACTTATTCAAATATAGAATGCAACTTATTGAAATATCTGGCGATACACGATATTCTTCGTGTACACTCCGTCTTCCTCCTCGTCGTCAGGTCCCTCAATAAGCGCCTTGATGTTGGATCTTGCCGTGGCTCGCGATAGTGCCACGTACAGTTGGCCGAGCGAGAAGCATGGCGTTGGTAGATATAATCCCAGGTTGTGAACAGTTTGCCCTTGCGCCTTGTTGATGGTCATCGCGAAGGCTGGGACAATGGGGAACTGTTTGCGCAGAAGTCGAAATGGGAAGTCCTTCGTGTCCAATTCGCGGCGGATATGGTTGTTCTCAAGCAGCGAGTCCAAGACCAAGTGTGGGTACTCGGAAAGCTGCGGGAGGTCGTCAAAGTCCGACAGAGCCATCCCACCTGCCGTGAGGAACTCGTGGAGGCTGTGAAGGGTCTTGAACTTTACCATTTCTTTTATTTTCTTTGATGCTGCTAATCCAGCATAATGCACGGGTATAAGTAGTACTAATCACATACCTGCATTTCCCATATCCCATCCCTTTGATGCTGCTAATCCTGCATAATGCACGGGCATAAGTAGTAGTAATCACATACCTGCATTTCCCATAAATATGCTAAATTCCTCTTGATATGCAAATTATTTTGTCAAGGCGCCCTTTCCCCCCAATCACGTGTGCTGTTTCATTCAGACGCTGTCGCCTCGACAGACCTGGTTTTCACCTGAGGACGGCTGCTTGCGTTGTGGCAAAACGTCGTGAGAATTATTTTATTATGTTTTATTTTTATTATTTTATTACTTCCCTTCTACGTGACTTTACTCGTAATCGCGAGCCAAATCGTCGTAGAATTTATCCCAGAGAGCCTTCGTATCTGCTGGCATGGAATACAGCAGAATGGTAGCGAAGAGTTGACGAAGCTGGTACGGCATCTGAAAGAGCGAGGCTTCTTCCAGACACGCAACCCATTCGCAATCGCTCTCAAGGTAGCCTGCTCGCATGGCTGCTTCCAGCGGTTTGTTTTGTTTTATTTTATTCGTAACGCACCATCCATATGCGCTCCACCATCCACCATGCCCTTGCATTGCAAAGACACAGCTCCGGTGTGCGTCAGAGTGTGCGCCATCCACAGTGACATTGGTCAGCAATTGCACCGTTCTGATCGCACACAGGTTGGCCCCTGCATCCTCCGTCTGTATGTACACACACAGACAGATGCGCTATGGGGCCACCTATTTTTTTCTTATATTAAAATGTATTTTGTTGGTGTTTTTACGTTTACGTATTCCCATTGTGGGTGTTTTACGCATGCATCAGATTTTTGGGTTCCTCACATATGATATCAGAGGTGTGGGTCACTCCATTTCTCAATCGAACAATAAAGGGGATCGTTTCAGTTATGACAGCTTGCAGATAGAAACATTGCATGATCGTATACTAATAATGACAGAATTTGTACCCCAGTGAAGGGCATCCCCCACCCGGCGCTTCTTACCGATACTGTGAGACTTACAAATCCAGACCTCTCCTCCTCCTGAACCGTTCACAATACCCTGTGGTAGTACCATAATCATCTCAATAAAGCGATCACTTTCCAATGGCCATTTTGATCCCGGGAGTTACCCGGGTGGTGTCACGCTGTACTCATTATTTTAGCATGTCGCAAATTCCGATATGGCTTGTGCAACGGCCAGAGAGTGACAGCTGCGGGGGCCGGGCTGCAACCTTTGTAGACAGTTTATTACATTTCAAAGTGCATGGGATTGGCACTCCAAAACATGAAAAATGTACAGTAACGCCAACTGCATCCGTGCCAAACATGATACGCGGACACATGCTGCATATTATGCAACACATGCCCTTACCAGCAGCAGCATGCACAACATCTCAATTACACAACCGAAGTAGACAGCAAGCCGTCCATGGAGACGTGATCAACGTCAATACATAATAATGGTAATAAGCCGGATAAACCGAAAAGTACCCATTGTACCCATCAAACAGTCAGCTGGGTTGCCCCAACCCAGCTGACTGTTTGATGGGGACCCATGGGCGAAACTGTAGGGGGCGCTACGCAACTGGCCGTGGTCCCGGCAGGTGAAGCTGCCAGCTCAGTCCGCTAAGACTTACTGTATAGCGACCCCTGCCTACTCGTAAGGTAAAGTTGTTTGGGGACTCCACTAATCGCAGCACGCAGCACCCATTTTTTACATAAATAAACGTAATATTAGCGTAACTACCATTCGCACACTTGCATACACACCACACTCACACAGCGCAGGATGTGCGCCCACAGTGCACTGCACCACTGCGGCGCAGACCTTGGCAGACCTATGCTCTCACACAGCGGTTACCTTCTGTGTGCTTCTGCTTGTTTGGAAATGGACGACTGACTGACTAACGCGTGCTGCCGCCACAAAGCAGGCAGGCCACTTTGAGGCAATTAAATGTAAGGGATAATTAATTAGTCCAATGAGATTGAAGGCAACACCGACAGAATTTCTCGAGCGCTGGTTTGATATGTAGGGCCGTGAACTGTGCTGGGCCACTTTGCACACACTTGTTTCGGCCCAATGAAAGATTAAGCACAGTGGTTTCAAGGGAATGGGCGCAATATTGATGGAGCTGCGTACGAAAGAGTGGTCAGTTTTGTCCACTGGGCCGTCGAACCGAACCCCACCAATAATGAACAGATTTTATTGAAAGTTCTGGAATTGAAAATGTATGTGGCTATCTGATTTAGTGGAGGGTTCTTGGTTGCAGCCGCGGACGTTCTTCGTTGGGGAGATATCGCCACCAGAACGCAGTGTTTGGCGGGTGCAACAGCAACACTGTACCTACAGTAGATTTTGCGTTGCGACCATCACTGTGAATATGGTGTTGCGTGAAAGTAGGTGCAATTGTTGACCGAAGAGACGCTGTTGTGCGGCAGGTTTATTTATTCATATTTGTCGAATGAAAGTCAGCTGTGGCTTTTTGACGGCTGTTTTATTAATTTTTATCGACGAATCAGAGCGAGCTGTTTGGGCGGGTCCGTAAATAAATTAACGTCCAGATACGCACGCAGACGACCAAACCAGCGTAGTTGTTTAAGATGTTTGTAGCTGTGTGTGTTTGTTAATTTATGATGGGTGGTGATGATGATGTTTCTTGATAATGGATGGTCGTGATGATGATGATGGGTGGTGATTATGAAGGGTTGTAATGATGATGGGTGGTGATGATGTGTAGTGATTATGATGGGTGGTAATGATTGGTGAGGTTATGATGATGGGTGGTGATGGTTATGGTTGGTGATGATGATGGGTTGTTGTGATTATGGGTGTTGATGATGGATGATTGGTGGTGGTTATGATGAATGTTGGTTGTGATAGTTGGGTGGTGGTGGTGACGATGGTTGGTGATGGTGAGTTGATAGTGATAATGATGATTGGTGATGATAATGGGTGTTGATGCTGATGATTATGGGTGGTGATGAGTAAATGAGCCACCACCCAATACATAACAGCAACAGAAGTAACTACAGCAGCAACAATAACAGCAGCAACAACACATTTTGAGGGCGACGCAACTACTTCTGATTCTGCTGTTTCTGCTGCTCGACTATTTGTAGCCAGGCCCTGCTCTCACGGGACCAACCCACACGTCTTCGGAAATGATTGCGATGATCATGTCTGAGCTGAAAATTTAGCGACTAAACGTTACTTTGTTTAACCATAACTGTGTGTAGGTTAGTATCTGGGGGCTCAGCGAATACTACTCATGAAATAACTCGCACTCCTTTATGACCGACATTGTACTAATTTTGGTTGATCGAGACGAACAAGGCACTTGCCATGTCCAGAATAATTTTTATTACCAATATTGTCCTTAAATATGATGCTAAAATAAACATTAACACTGGATTAAACATGCACCTCTTAACCTCTGCCTCGCATTTACGACTAACAATTTGCATTTACACGTAACATACAGTCAAGCACAGTAAAATGCTAATACGACAATATTGTTATTCTAGGAATTTGAATTCGATTCTGACCCTGCACCCCCCACAGTTCGCATATCCAACACCTGGTTCGATGGAACGTTCGCTTTACATACATATGAGCAGAGTGCGATTATAATACTTATAATGAGATTTGAATACCGTACCTTCGTTTATGTTTTAATTAATTAGGAAACCAGTTTATAGTCGTTTAATGTTGAGTGTTATCGTTTATAGTGATACAGCTGAAGTCATAGAGATGAAACGGCCTAAGTGTGTACGAATGTAGATAGGGCGTCGCCGCTGGTTCGTCCCCCCATCCCGCCTCAAGACTTATGTCCGTCCCCACCCAGACAGCTCATCCCCATGTCCTGTACAGCCCAAGTCTGGTGTGTCCGACGTAGTGGGGTGCTTGGCAACGGAAACCGTACGCCAAAGGAAATGTGTTGTGCCGCTCACAGTTTCCGAGCCCCTGAGGCCCGGGGTGCTTCAAGGATCCCCCACGTGTGAGGAATCGGTGCCTGGAGCCCGGTCATGTTTCTCAAAAGAAGCCAGGGACCTGCCTAATCCTTCAAGGCTGTGGTGCGATCCCTTGACGCCCCGAAAGGCACAAGATTCCACCATGGGCGAGGGACCGGCGTAGAGAACCAGGTCAAAATGCGCAAGGTTGCGCTCGTAGAATCCAAGCCCAACACACGGACAGTTGAAGGGTCCAGTTGAACAACGTGGAAGCGTGTTAGGATTGTTGTTGTGGTTATTGTGTTGTTTTCTTGTTGTTGACAGGTGAGTGTGGTCACACCGCTTACACCTACAGTTGAGTATTAAATTTTGATGCAGCTGCTGCCCTGACGCACGTGGTGTCTAAAAACTGTTGTTGATGTAAAGACAGTGCATCTACTAAGGGACAAGCGGTGACAATAGGATAGAGAGAGTTCAAGAAGGGAAGGCGGGACAACAATACAAACTAGTGCTATTGTAAACTATGAGCGATACATTATAACGCTATAAAATAACATCATTAACTAGTGTTACAGATCAGAACACCTTACATTGAAGTGTGATATAATGACGACTACGAGACAGCAACCAGCCAACACCTCGTTCCTCCCCCTCTCATTCTCGGCGTGAACCTCCGCCCACACATGGTCTCGCCTTCCCTTCTCGAACTCTCTCTATCTTGTTGTCACCACTTGTCCCTTAGTTGACGTACTGTCTTTACATCACCCACCTCTATGACCTCTACCTGACCCCGCCATGGGCGGAGCAACTTAGGGGATTTTCCCGGTGGCACCTGTGGGCAATACAACCATGCCCTGTCCCCCACTGCCCATGGAAGCACGTGTTCCCGCCGCCCCGTGATCTTTTCATGAGCGGATTGCGCTCTGGTGGGGAAAGGTCCGCATTATGATTCGTTTCGCAAAGTTCAGGTCCAGAATACCGAAGAATACCGGGAATCACCTGTACTTAAAAAACAAGTAAATTGATAACAATATAAACAATAACACTAAACATTAAACGACAAAAGAAATATCAACTGGTTGTATAGTTTATAGCACCATAAACGGAGGTACGGTATTTAAATCTCATTAGAAGTATTAAAATCTCACTCTACACATATGTATGTAAATTATGTTTTCAATCGAGCCGGGGGTCGGATATGTGAACTGTGGGGGGTACAGGGCAAGAATCGCATTCAAATTTTAGAATAACAATATTGTCGTATTAGCATTTTACTGTGCTTGAATGTATATTATGTGCAAGTGCAAATCGTTAGTCGTAAATGCGAGGGAGGGGTTAAGAGGTGCACGTTTAATCCAGTGTTAAAATTTATTTTAGCATCATATTTAAGGACACTTTCTGATAAGAATTCGTCTGGACATGGCACGTGCCTTGTTTTACTCGATCAACCAAAATTAGTACAATGTCGGTCATACAGGAGTGTGATTTCATTCATGAGTAGTATTCACACAGCCCCGATGACACTAACATACCTAAAGTTATGGTTAAACAAAGTAATCTTGAGTTACTTAATTCTCAGCTCAGACCTTATCATCGCAATCATTTCCAAAGACGTGTGGGGTCCTGCGAGAGCAGGTCCCGACTACAAACAGCTGGGCAGCAAAATCGGAAGTAGCTGCGTCGCCCTCGAAATGTGATGTTGCTGCTGTTGTTGTCGCTGCTGTTGTTGCTGCTGTAGTTGCTTCTGTTGCTGTAATAAACGTAGGGAGGTGGTGTTCCGTGATGGGATGACGCCTTTGATTAAAGCCTCTGATCAAACGCACCCGATTGAGGCCCTTGATCGTCGCATTTAATCAACTATTATATTGTATACTCTCACATGTTAAGCTCTATCATAGTGAAACATAATATTATAACCTATGAACTACAACCTATCCATTGCAACGCTGTAAAAGAATATTACTCATTGGGTTTCACTCCCTCGTTGAGAAGGCCGCTCTCTTCCTTTTCTAAAGTTACATGCTAATTTCTCTGCATTCATTTTAAATCGAGGACAAAGCTTTTCCATTTATTCAAAATGCGCGCACAATTACACATTGAGATGCACTTACATATTCATGCATGAAGCATAATGGGCACATTACCCTTCGGTATGTTAATATACATGCGGATTGTACCTTCCAAAATTAACAATCGAATGCAAATATCCTGAAAGACAAAGGATTGGATCCTAGGGGGGGAGTTATAAGGCGGCTCAGAAGCAGAGCTCAATGCCATTTCGAGAGGGAACTTGATGAGGTTGGACGCTCGACTCGTCGCTCAGCTGATCGCCCTTCAACCGCGAGACAACGCAGCCTGGCGAGCACAATTGCTGTGTCGACCGTTCGGCGACTTTGAGTGTCGTTCTTGTTTTAGCAGTTAACAAAATCTAAAACTCAACGCTAAACATCCTTGCGGCCGATAGCGTACTTTTGACTCAATAACACCGCTGCTGTTACTACGCTCACATGGAGCAGAGACGCTCTCCACAGCCCCACGCACACGGAGGCAAGAAGCCATTAAATTGTTGTGTGTGTGGTAAGTCATTTTCACGGCCATCACATCTTCAGAGACAACATAGAACACACACGGGCGAGAAGCCATTCCTGTGCATTGTGTGTGGGAAGACATTTGCACAGTCATCAAATCTTCAAGACCATCAGAGAACACACACGGGCGAGAAGCCATTCCTGTGCCCTGTGTGTGGGAAGACATTTGCACACTCATCAACTCTTCAAACTCACCAGAGAACACACACGGGCGAGAAGCCGTTCCTGTGCTCTGTGTGTGGGAAGGCATTTGCCCAGTCGTCAAAACGGAACAGGCATCAGAAAGTCCACGATGATAGGAAACTGAAATCAAAAGGTGAAATTCAAGGTGCTGCAATGAGTCCTGAAGAAGTTTCCACCTTCGATCCCATGCAGTTGGATCCTGAGAGATGGCTGGATGTAATGGAGTGGCTCGAGGATCAACCAGAGAGCTCGGGGTGACTGAAAAAATATTATGTCATGTGGTTATACCTATTAATCCGTATCGAGTACTTTTGTGTGTAATTTTAGTTTACCAGTTTTTGTGAGAGTTTAATGACGTGCACAGTGGTGGTTTGTAATGTTATGGGATTACTTGCCGAAGTGGAGTGATGAGCACTGGTTGTGAGAGGGTTCAATTGTAGTCGTTAGGTGCTCCTGTTGAGCTAAAGTTGGAATGCGTCTGTAGGTACATCTTTACTCAACATTTTAAACGGGTTTTTTTCCGAGGAAATAGCATTTTTTGATTGGTATTAATCGACTTTAGATAGCTGATTTCAGGATGTACATTGATGACGCGTTCGTTGGATATATGGCATTGACTTCAACAAACGTGATGAACTAATAAGAAAATATTGGAGAATGATACTTTAACGCTTTGGTATTCCTGGAACGGATATGGTTTTCATTGTACTGTAACTGTTTAACATAGGACATAATAAATATTCGGTTCGAATTTTAACGTCAACATTATTGCAGATGAATAAAAACGTATTTTGAACAAATGTTTGTCCGTTCTTTATTTTAAAATGTTCCTAGTAAAGTTTTAGGTGGAGGATCTCCGTCACACAAGTGTGCCCTTAACCGGCAGCATCTTGGCTGTCTACCCGATTAACACGTGTTCCTTGAGGGGAAAGTTCCCCGTAGTTAATCTTTCATCAACGTACCAGTCCCTAATTCCGAAGTATGTCGGGGATAAACTGTACTCTATAACATGTAAACCGTAATACTATAAACTATAACACTAAACATTAAACAATTATAAGCTAGTGTTTTAATGTATAACCATATAAACGGAGGTAAGGTATTATAATAGCATTAGAATCACAGTGTGGTCGTATAATAATCTAACACTGTTCAAATGTATGTATAGTGTACGTGCAAGGATCGGATAAAAATTATTACAATTACAACATGGTCATATTACAATCACGATTTTCACTGCTAGATCTCATCGAATAACAAAAGACGGAATACATTTATATAAATACACGCACAAACCAATTATAAACTCATGCGATTATGAATCGTTACAATTATTATAACAATCACAAATTGTGACAAAGCGAAATTCCCACAAGCAAAACACCACGCTCACGTGACGAATTCTTAAACAAACTGCAACACTCAAGTGACAGAACTCAACAAAAAAACGCCGCATTAAAAAAAACAACATCAATGGACAAATCGTAAAAACAGACAACACACGCACGTTAGTAGCTGTTAGAAGAAGACAACACCTAGCACGTACAACTATACACATTATACAGCCAGCTCGTAAATGGGGCGGTATATGACAGCCTTTGCTGCTGTCGACGGGGCCAAGCAGTGAGTGTTTAACTCCATTGTTTCAGAATCCGTGTCATCACCCGGCCACAGCGCCTTACCCAAACTACATCTCCCGAACAAGGCAGCCTTCCCTATGCTGTGTATTTTAGCAGTATATTTACGGACGCACTTGAAGATAACAATTCGTCTAGAAAAAGCAGGCGACTTGTTCTACCAACACGATTTCAAATTTCTATCCAAAAGAAGTATGAGTTCATTCATGAGTAGTATTCACTAAGCCCCGATGGCACTAACCTACACACAGTTATGATTAAACAAAGTAAACATTAGTCGCTCATCTCAGCTCAGACATGATCATAGCAATTATTTCCAAATCCGTGTCGGGTCCCACGAGAACAGGGCACGTCCACAAACTCTCAAATTGTAAACTCACATTGTATACTCTAACATTATAAACTCTAACAACATAACCTTTAAACTATGGGCTACACATTGTAACGCTTTAAAATAACACTACAAACTAGTGTTATAGTAAACTATAATGTTGTGAAATAAAACAATATAAGCTATGAGCGATACATTATAACGCTATAAAATAACATCATAAACTAGTGTTACGGATTAGAACACCGTACATTGAAGTGTGATAATCGAATCTCATTCGAATTCTTAGCTTCACACCGTGGTCCTCTAAGAATCACACTATGCTCGTGAGTATGTAACATGTCTGTATGTAATATGCATGAATGTAATATGTCTGTATGTAACATGTTTGCATGTAATATGTATGTATGTAATATGGACGTGCGAACCAAGGGTGCAATATGTGAAATGGAAGGTGCAGGATCAGGATGGGATTATAATTATTTGAATAACACTTTGGTGGTATTAGGATCAAGCTGTCCACTATTGGATTAATGTTCCGTCTCAATGGCATCAAATAGCAATATTCAGTATGAATATGTAAAATAATCGCACAAACCCAATATTAGCCCGTGAAATAATGATCGTTACAATTGCAATGACTCCAGACTCAGACTGCAGAGGGTTCTTTTTTTTAGCCTTTAACGCGGTTTCAGACCCCAGGCGTCACGATATAGCAACGACGACGACGAGACAGCAACCAGCCAACACAGCCACAAACCTCGTTCCTCCCCCTCTCTCATTCTCGGCGTGAACCTCCGCCCACACTTGGTCTCGCCATCCCTTCTCGAACTCTCTCTATCTTGTTGTCACCACTTGTCTCTGAGTTGATGCACTGTCTTTACATCACCCACCTCTATGACCTCTACCTGACCCCGCCATTGGCGGAGCAACTTGGGGGATTTTCCCGGTGGCACCTGTAGGCAATACAACCATGCCCTGTCCCCCACTGCACATGGAAGCACGTGTTCCCGCCGCCCCGAGTTCTTTTCATGAGCGGATTGCGCTCTGGCGGGGAAAGGTCCTCGTTATGAATCGTTTCGCAAAGTTCAGGTCCAGAATACCGAAGAATACCGAGAATCACCTGTACTTAAAAACACGCAAACTGATAACACTATAAACAATAACACTAAACATTAAACGACTATAAACTATCAACTAGTTTTATAATTATACCACCATAAACGGAGGTACGGTATTTAAATCTCATTAGAAGTATTAAAATCGCACTCTACACATATGTATGTAAATTATCTGTACGATCGAACCGGGGGAGGGATATGTGAACTGTGGGGGGTACAGGACAATAATCGCATTCAAATTTTAGAATAACAATATGGTCGTATTAGCATTTTAATGGGCTTTAATGTATGTTATGTGCAAATGCAAATCGTTAGTCGTAAATGCGAGGGAGGGGTTAAGAGGTGCACGTTTAATCCAACATTTATTTTAGCATCGTATTTAAGGACACTGTTGTTGATAAGAATTCGTCTGGACATGGCACGTGCCTTGTTCTACTCGATCAACCAAAATTAGTACAATGTCGGTCACACGCTCTGAACGGGGAAGGTCAGGGGTCGGAGGGGGAAGTGACGCTGCTCGCACCCACGCGGCTCCCGTGAGCGGGCGAGAACGCTCGTTTAAAGGGACCGCGAAACAGGTGTTTATGGTGGGTGCGAGCCCTCAAACCGCACCAGCCTTCGCGGCGACAGACGGGCGCACACACCTACACACAGCACCACGCGCTTTCACCCACTCATAAGACCACCCGAGGCTGCGCTGGGTTATTAATGATTTATTCTCGGCGACTACGTTTTACTGTTGGGTCAGTATTGATCGGCGTGGCAGGCGTACGTTATCGTCCCAGGGTCTGTACCCGATCTATCGGAGGGATATGTTCTAGGCGGCTCTGGATTCTCTAGTCTCTTTCCCAATACCCACGAATAGGTGCCCACGGCGTTCCGCTGATCCCGTGTAATATTACAATGTATAAGGTATAGGTTGGTGTATAGTAATACAGTATGTGGTTTAATGTTGGGTTTGTCTATGGCAGTATATAGTACGGTGTAGACTCGTGTGATGTAAGAGAATAAAGTTTAGATGGAAGCATATTATATACTGATGATACTATGTAGTTTATACTTCAGTTGTTTACGTAGTGGTTTTAGTTACTGCAGCTACATACTATTAACACTTCTTCCCTTTATTAATGCTACTAATCACAAACCTGCATTTCCCATATCCCCTCCCTTTGATGCTGCTAATCCTGCATAATGCACGGGCATAAGTAGTACTAATCACATACCTGCAATTCCCCTATCCCCTCCCCTTTGATGCTGCTAATCCTGCATAATGCACAGGCATAAGTAGTACTAATCACATATCTGCATTTCCCATAAATATGCTAATTTCCTCTTGATATGCAAATTATTTTGTCAAGGCGCCCTTTCCCCCCTTTCCAACCCAGCTTACATATATGCTCCAAGCACGTGTGCTGTTTCATTCAGACGCTGTCGCCTCGACAGACCTGCTTTTCACCTGAGGACGGCTGCTTGCGTTGTGGCCGAAACGTCGTGAGAATTATTTTATTATGTTTTATTTTTATTATTTTATTACTTCCCTTATACGTGACTTTACCGAAAGAACCAAGATGATGAATCCTTGCAGTCACGAAAGATTTAAATCGAGTTTATAATGTTAGAGCTTACAGTGCGAGTTTATAACGTGAGAGTTTTTGGCCGTGCCCTGTTCTCGTGGGACCCCACACGGATTTGGAAATAATGGCAATGACCATGAATGAGCTGAGATTTGAGCGACTAATGTTTACTTTGTTTCAACATGAGTGAGTGCAGGATAGTGCCATCTGGGCTTAGCGAATACTACTCATGAATGAACTCATACTCCTTTATGAAAGACATTGTAATCATGCCTTTTCTTGACGAATTGTTATCTTCAAGTGCGTCCTCAAATATACGGCTAAAATACACAGCAGAGGGAAGGCTGCCTTGTTGGGGAGATGTAGTTTGGGTAAGGCCCTGTGACTGGAGTTAAACATTCGCTGCTTGGCCCCGTCGACAGCAGCGGAGACGATCCGATCCACTGTGCTCCATCTCCCCACAAAGTCCACGAAAATCTCCGTTTATTTTAAATGAACGTATGTTTTTCAAATCATATGAAATGCAATTATGTTATAATATATAAAGTGATACACTTTACATACCGTATATAGCTATTCGATTAAATTAGCATGACATTCATCCAACAGTGGACAGTTTTATTCTAATGCGACTACAGTGGGATTTTAATAATGTCATACTTGAGGATTTGGGACCGTAACATGTTAATGGAGAGACAGCCAAGATGCTGCCGGTTAAGGGCAGATTTGTGTGACGAAGATCCTCCACCTAAAACTCGCTTAAAACACGTTTTTGCTATAAACATTGTAAAATAAATTAACGGACACACATTTGTTAAAATACGTTTTTATTCATCTGCAATCACTTTTACGTCAAAACTCGAAGGGAATATTTATTATGTCCTATGTTCAAACAGTTACAGTACAATGCAAACCATATCCGTTCCAGGAATACCAAAGCGTTAAAGTATAATTCCCCATGATTTCCTTATTAGTTCACCACGTTTGTTCACTGTTCATCTATGTTGAAGTCACGGCCATATATCCAACGAACGCTTCATCAATGTACATCCTAAAGTCGATTATTACCAACCAAAAAAAGCTTTATACTTGAAAAAAAACCCGTTTCAGATCTAACTACAGATGCATTCCAACTTTAGCTCAACAGGAAGACTTAAACACTACAATATTGTCCGGAATTGAACCATCTCACAACCACTGCTCATCACACCACTTCACCAAGTAATCCGACAACATCAAAAATCACCACCTGCACGTCAAGAAACTCTCAAACGAACTGTAAAACTAAATGGTCAGAATTACACACAAAAGTACTCAAAAAGTTCAGGTCCAGAATACCGAAGAATACCGGGAATCACCTGTACTTAAAAAACAAGTAAATTGATAACAATATAAACAATAACACTAAACATTAAACGACAAAAGAAATATCAACTGGTTGTATAGTTTATAGCACCATAAACGGAGGTACGGTATTTAAATCTCATTAGAAGTATTAAAATCTCACTCTACACATATGTATGTAAATTATGTTTTCAATCGAGCCGGGGGTCGGATATGTGAACTGTGGGGGGTACAGGGCAAGAATCGCATTCAAATTTTAGAATAACAATATTGTCGTATTAGCATTTTACTGTGCTTGAATGTATATTATGTGCAAGTGCAAATCGTTAGTCGTAAATGCGAGGGAGGGGTTAAGAGGTGCACGTTTAATCCAGTGTTAAAATTTATTTTAGCATCATATTTAAGGACACTTTCTGATAAGAATTCGTCTGGACATGGCACGTGCCTTGTTTTACTCGATCAACCAAAATTAGTACAATGTCGGTCATACAGGAGTGTGATTTCATTCATGAGTAGTATTCACACAGCCCCGATGACACTAACATACCTAAAGTTATGGTTAAACAAAGTAATCTTGAGTTACTTAATTCTCAGCTCAGACCTTATCATCGCAATCATTTCCAAAGACGTGTGGGGTCCTGCGAGAGCAGGTCCCGACTACAAACAGCTGGGCAGCAAAATCGGAAGTAGCTGCGTCGCCCTCGAAATGTGATGTTGCTGCTGTTGTTGTCGCTGCTGTTGTTGCTGCTGTAGTTGCTTCTGTTGCTGTAATAAACGTAGGGAGGTGGTGTTCCGTGATGGGATGACGCCTTTGATTAAAGCCTCTGATCAAACGCACCCGATTGAGGCCCTTGATCGTCGCATTTAATCAACTATTATATTGTATACTCTCACATGTTAAGCTCTATCATAGTGAAACATAATATTATAACCTATGAACTACAACCTATCCATTGCAACGCTGTAAAAGAATATTACTCATTGGGTTTCACTCCCTCGTTGAGAAGGCCGCTCTCTTCCTTTTCTAAAGTTACATGCTAATTTCTCTGCATTCATTTTAAATCGAGGACAAAGCTTTTCCATTTATTCAAAATGCGCGCACAATTACACATTGAGATGCACTTACATATTCATGCATGAAGCATAATGGGCACATTACCCTTCGGTATGTTAATATACATGCGGATTGTACCTTCCAAAATTAACAATCGAATGCAAATATCCTGAAAGACAAAGGATTGGATCCTAGGGGGGGAGTTATAAGGCGGCTCAGAAGCAGAGCTCAATGCCATTTCGAGAGGGAACTTGATGAGGTTGGACGCTCGACTCGTCGCTCAGCTGATCGCCCTTCAACCGCGAGACAACGCAGCCTGGCGAGCACAATTGCTGTGTCGACCGTTCGGCGACTTTGAGTGTCGTTCTTGTTTTAGCAGTTAACAAAATCTAAAACTCAACGCTAAACATCCTTGCGGCCGATAGCGTACTTTTGACTCAATAACACCGCTGCTGTTACTACGCTCACATGGAGCAGAGACGCTCTCCACAGCCCCACGCACACGGAGGCAAGAAGCCATTAAATTGTTGTGTGTGTGGTAAGTCATTTTCACGGCCATCACATCTTCAGAGACAACATAGAACACACACGGGCGAGAAGCCATTCCTGTGCATTGTGTGTGGGAAGACATTTGCACAGTCATCAAATCTTCAAGACCATCAGAGAACACACACGGGCGAGAAGCCATTCCTGTGCCCTGTGTGTGGGAAGACATTTGCACACTCATCAACTCTTCAAACTCACCAGAGAACACACACGGGCGAGAAGCCGTTCCTGTGCTCTGTGTGTGGGAAGGCATTTGCCCAGTCGTCAAAACGGAACAGGCATCAGAAAGTCCACGATGATAGGAAACTGAAATCAAAAGGTGAAATTCAAGGTGCTGCAATGAGTCCTGAAGAAGTTTCCACCTTCGATCCCATGCAGTTGGATCCTGAGAGATGGCTGGATGTAATGGAGTGGCTCGAGGATCAACCAGAGAGCTCGGGGTGACTGAAAAAATATTATGTCATGTGGTTATACCTATTAATCCGTATCGAGTACTTTTGTGTGTAATTTTAGTTTACCAGTTTTTGTGAGAGTTTAATGACGTGCACAGTGGTGGTTTGTAATGTTATGGGATTACTTGCCGAAGTGGAGTGATGAGCACTGGTTGTGAGAGGGTTCAATTGTAGTCGTTAGGTGCTCCTGTTGAGCTAAAGTTGGAATGCGTCTGTAGGTACATCTTTACTCAACATTTTAAACGGGTTTTTTTCCGAGGAAATAGCATTTTTTGATTGGTATTAATCGACTTTAGATAGCTGATTTCAGGATGTACATTGATGACGCGTTCGTTGGATATATGGCATTGACTTCAACAAACGTGATGAACTAATAAGAAAATATTGGAGAATGATACTTTAACGCTTTGGTATTCCTGGAACGGATATGGTTTTCATTGTACTGTAACTGTTTAACATAGGACATAATAAATATTCGGTTCGAATTTTAACGTCAACATTATTGCAGATGAATAAAAACGTATTTTGAACAAATGTTTGTCCGTTCTTTATTTTAAAATGTTCCTAGTAAAGTTTTAGGTGGAGGATCTCCGTCACACAAGTGTGCCCTTAACCGGCAGCATCTTGGCTGTCTACCCGATTAACACGTGTTCCTTGAGGGGAAAGTTCCCCGTAGTTAATCTTTCATCAACGTACCAGTCCCTAATTCCGAAGTATGTCGGGGATAAACTGTACTCTATAACATGTAAACCGTAATACTATAAACTATAACACTAAACATTAAACAATTATAAGCTAGTGTTTTAATGTATAACCATATAAACGGAGGTAAGGTATTATAATAGCATTAGAATCACAGTGTGGTCGTATAATAATCTAACACTGTTCAAATGTATGTATAGTGTACGTGCAAGGATCGGATAAAAATTATTACAATTACAACATGGTCATATTACAATCACGATTTTCACTGCTAGATCTCATCGAATAACAAAAGACGGAATACATTTATATAAATACACGCACAAACCAATTATAAACTCATGCGATTATGAATCGTTACAATTATTATAACAATCACAAATTGTGACAAAGCGAAATTCCCACAAGCAAAACACCACGCTCACGTGACGAATTCTTAAACAAACTGCAACACTCAAGTGACAGAACTCAACAAAAAAACGCCGCATTAAAAAAAACAACATCAATGGACAAATCGTAAAAACAGACAACACACGCACGTTAGTAGCTGTTAGAAGAAGACAACACCTAGCACGTACAACTATACACATTATACAGCCAGCTCGTAAATGGGGCGGTATATGACAGCCTTTGCTGCTGTCGACGGGGCCAAGCAGTGAGTGTTTAACTCCATTGTTTCAGAATCCGTGTCATCACCCGGCCACAGCGCCTTACCCAAACTACATCTCCCGAACAAGGCAGCCTTCCCTATGCTGTGTATTTTAGCAGTATATTTACGGACGCACTTGAAGATAACAATTCGTCTAGAAAAAGCAGGCGACTTGTTCTACCAACACGATTTCAAATTTCTATCCAAAAGAAGTATGAGTTCATTCATGAGTAGTATTCACTAAGCCCCGATGGCACTAACCTACACACAGTTATGATTAAACAAAGTAAACATTAGTCGCTCATCTCAGCTCAGACATGATCATAGCAATTATTTCCAAATCCGTGTCGGGTCCCACGAGAACAGGGCACGTCCACAAACTCTCAAATTGTAAACTCACATTGTATACTCTAACATTATAAACTCTAACAACATAACCTTTAAACTATGGGCTACACATTGTAACGCTTTAAAATAACACTACAAACTAGTGTTATAGTAAACTATAATGTTGTGAAATAAAACAATATAAGCTATGAGCGATACATTATAACGCTATAAAATAACATCATAAACTAGTGTTACGGATTAGAACACCGTACATTGAAGTGTGATAATCGAATCTCATTCGAATTCTTAGCTTCACACCGTGGTCCTCTAAGAATCACACTATGCTCGTGAGTATGTAACATGTCTGTATGTAATATGCATGAATGTAATATGTCTGTATGTAACATGTTTGCATGTAATATGTATGTATGTAATATGGACGTGCGAACCAAGGGTGCAATATGTGAAATGGAAGGTGCAGGATCAGGATGGGATTATAATTATTTGAATAACACTTTGGTGGTATTAGGATCAAGCTGTCCACTATTGGATTAATGTTCCGTCTCAATGGCATCAAATAGCAATATTCAGTATGAATATGTAAAATAATCGCACAAACCCAATATTAGCCCGTGAAATAATGATCGTTACAATTGCAATGACTCCAGACTCAGACTGCAGAGGGTTCTTTTTTTTAGCCTTTAACGCGGTTTCAGACCCCAGGCGTCACGATATAGCAACGACGACGACGAGACAGCAACCAGCCAACACAGCCACAAACCTCGTTCCTCCCCCTCTCTCATTCTCGGCGTGAACCTCCGCCCACACTTGGTCTCGCCATCCCTTCTCGAACTCTCTCTATCTTGTTGTCACCACTTGTCTCTGAGTTGATGCACTGTCTTTACATCACCCACCTCTATGACCTCTACCTGACCCCGCCATTGGCGGAGCAACTTGGGGGATTTTCCCGGTGGCACCTGTAGGCAATACAACCATGCCCTGTCCCCCACTGCACATGGAAGCACGTGTTCCCGCCGCCCCGAGTTCTTTTCATGAGCGGATTGCGCTCTGGCGGGGAAAGGTCCTCGTTATGAATCGTTTCGCAAAGTTCAGGTCCAGAATACCGAAGAATACCGAGAATCACCTGTACTTAAAAACACGCAAACTGATAACACTATAAACAATAACACTAAACATTAAACGACTATAAACTATCAACTAGTTTTATAATTATACCACCATAAACGGAGGTACGGTATTTAAATCTCATTAGAAGTATTAAAATCGCACTCTACACATATGTATGTAAATTATCTGTACGATCGAACCGGGGGAGGGATATGTGAACTGTGGGGGGTACAGGACAATAATCGCATTCAAATTTTAGAATAACAATATGGTCGTATTAGCATTTTAATGGGCTTTAATGTATGTTATGTGCAAATGCAAATCGTTAGTCGTAAATGCGAGGGAGGGGTTAAGAGGTGCACGTTTAATCCAACATTTATTTTAGCATCGTATTTAAGGACACTGTTGTTGATAAGAATTCGTCTGGACATGGCACGTGCCTTGTTCTACTCGATCAACCAAAATTAGTACAATGTCGGTCACACGCTCTGAACGGGGAAGGTCAGGGGTCGGAGGGGGAAGTGACGCTGCTCGCACCCACGCGGCTCCCGTGAGCGGGCGAGAACGCTCGTTTAAAGGGACCGCGAAACAGGTGTTTATGGTGGGTGCGAGCCCTCAAACCGCACCAGCCTTCGCGGCGACAGACGGGCGCACACACCTACACACAGCACCACGCGCTTTCACCCACTCATAAGACCACCCGAGGCTGCGCTGGGTTATTAATGATTTATTCTCGGCGACTACGTTTTACTGTTGGGTCAGTATTGATCGGCGTGGCAGGCGTACGTTATCGTCCCAGGGTCTGTACCCGATCTATCGGAGGGATATGTTCTAGGCGGCTCTGGATTCTCTAGTCTCTTTCCCAATACCCACGAATAGGTGCCCACGGCGTTCCGCTGATCCCGTGTAATATTACAATGTATAAGGTATAGGTTGGTGTATAGTAATACAGTATGTGGTTTAATGTTGGGTTTGTCTATGGCAGTATATAGTACGGTGTAGACTCGTGTGATGTAAGAGAATAAAGTTTAGATGGAAGCATATTATATACTGATGATACTATGTAGTTTATACTTCAGTTGTTTACGTAGTGGTTTTAGTTACTGCAGCTACATACTATTAACACTTCTTCCCTTTATTAATGCTACTAATCACAAACCTGCATTTCCCATATCCCCTCCCTTTGATGCTGCTAATCCTGCATAATGCACGGGCATAAGTAGTACTAATCACATACCTGCAATTCCCCTATCCCCTCCCCTTTGATGCTGCTAATCCTGCATAATGCACAGGCATAAGTAGTACTAATCACATATCTGCATTTCCCATAAATATGCTAATTTCCTCTTGATATGCAAATTATTTTGTCAAGGCGCCCTTTCCCCCCTTTCCAACCCAGCTTACATATATGCTCCAAGCACGTGTGCTGTTTCATTCAGACGCTGTCGCCTCGACAGACCTGCTTTTCACCTGAGGACGGCTGCTTGCGTTGTGGCCGAAACGTCGTGAGAATTATTTTATTATGTTTTATTTTTATTATTTTATTACTTCCCTTATACGTGACTTTACCGAAAGAACCAAGATGATGAATCCTTGCAGTCACGAAAGATTTAAATCGAGTTTATAATGTTAGAGCTTACAGTGCGAGTTTATAACGTGAGAGTTTTTGGCCGTGCCCTGTTCTCGTGGGACCCCACACGGATTTGGAAATAATGGCAATGACCATGAATGAGCTGACTAATGTTTACTTTGTTTCAACATGAGTGAGTGCAGGATAGTGCCATCTGGGCTTAGCGAATACTACTCATGAATGAACTCATACTCCTTTATGAAAGACATTGTAATCATGCCTTTTCTTGACGAATTGTTATCTTCAAGTGCGTCCTCAAATATACGGCTAAAATACACAGCAGAGGGAAGGCTGCCTTGTTGGGGAGATGTAGTTTGGGTAAGGCCCTGTGACTGGAGTTAAACATTCGCTGCTTGGCCCCGTCGACAGCAGCGGAGACGATCCGATCCACTGTGCTCCATCTCCCCACAAAGTCCACGAAAATCTCCGTTTATTTTAAATGAACGTATGTTTTTCAAATCATATGAAATGCAATTATGTTATAATATATAAAGTGATACACTTTACATACCGTATATAGCTATTCGATTAAATTAGCATGACATTCATCCAACAGTGGACAGTTTTATTCTAATGCGACTACAGTGGGATTTTAATAATGTCATACTTGAGGATTTGGGACCGTAACATGTTAATGGAGAGACAGCCAAGATGCTGCCGGTTAAGGGCAGATTTGTGTGACGAAGATCCTCCACCTAAAACTCGCTTAAAACACGTTTTTGCTATAAACATTGTAAAATAAATTAACGGACACACATTTGTTAAAATACGTTTTTATTCATCTGCAATCACTTTTACGTCAAAACTCGAAGGGAATATTTATTATGTCCTATGTTCAAACAGTTACAGTACAATGCAAACCATATCCGTTCCAGGAATACCAAAGCGTTAAAGTATAATTCCCCATGATTTCCTTATTAGTTCACCACGTTTGTTCACTGTTCATCTATGTTGAAGTCACGGCCATATATCCAACGAACGCTTCATCAATGTACATCCTAAAGTCGATTATTACCAACCAAAAAAAGCTTTATACTTGAAAAAAAACCCGTTTCAGATCTAACTACAGATGCATTCCAACTTTAGCTCAACAGGAAGACTTAAACACTACAATATTGTCCGGAATTGAACCATCTCACAACCACTGCTCATCACACCACTTCACCAAGTAATCCGACAACATCAAAAATCACCACCTGCACGTCAAGAAACTCTCAAACGAACTGTAAAACTAAATGGTCAGAATTACACACAAAAGTACTCAAGACAGCTTAATAGGTATAACCGCATGCAACATTATATTTCAGTCACCTTTAGCTCTCGGGTTGATCCTCGAGCCACTCCATTACATCCAGCCATCTCTCGGGATCCAACTGCATGGGATCGAAGGTGGAATTATCTTCAGGAATAATTGCAGCACCTTGAATTACACCTTTTGATTTCAGCTTCCTATCATCGTGGACCTTCTGATGCCTGATCCGTATTGATGACCGTGCAAATGCCTTCCCACACACAGGGCACAGGAATGGCTTCTCGCCCGTGTGTGTTCTCTGGTGACTCTGAAGAAGTGATGACTGTGAAAATGTCTTCCCACACACAGGGCATAGGAATGGCTTCTCGACAGTGTGTGTTCTTTGATAATCTTGAAGAGTTGACGAGCGTGCAAATGCTATCCCACAAACAGAACACAGGAATGGCTTCTCGCCCGTGTGTGTTCTCTGGTGACTCTGAAGTTGTGATGACTGTGCAAATGTCTTCCCACACACATGGCATAGGAATGGCTTCTCGCCCGTGTGTGTTTTCTGATGGCGTTGGCAGTTTTCTGAAAGTGAAAATGCTATCCCACACACAGAACACAGGAATGGTTTCTCGCCCGTGTGTGTTCTCTGGTGTCTCTGAAGATGTGATGGCTGTGAAAAGGACTTCCCACACACAGAGCAATTGAATGGCTTCTTGTCTCCGTGTGCGTGGGGCTGTGGAGAGCGTCTCTGCTCCATGTGAGCGTAGTATCAGCAGCGGTGTTATCGAGTCAAAAGAACGCTATCGGCCGCAAGGATGTTTAGCGTTGAGTTTTGGATTTTGTTAACTGCTAAAACAAGAACGACACTCGCGTCTAACCGAGACGCACAAAAATCCCGTAAATTTGACGAACACGTTTAAGAGTTTATCCGCGAAAATAGACACTTACTTGGAGATTCACGGTATTTCGATGTCTGGAACCCGTCTGAAGATTTTGCCACGAACTCTCCCGACGCAAAGTCGCCTAACTGTCGACACAGCAATTGTACTCGATACGGCTAATAGGTATAACCACATGACATAATATTTTGTCAGTCACCCCGAGCTCTCTGGTTGACTCTCGAGCCACTCCATTACATCCAGCCATCTCTCGGGATCCAACTGCATGGGATCGAAGGTGGAAACTTCTTCAGGACTCATTGCAGCACCTTGAATTTCAGCTTTTGATTTCAGTTTCCTGTCATTGTGGACCTTCTGATGCCTGTTCATGGTTGATGACCGTACAAATGCCTTCCCACACACAGGGCACAGGAATGGCGTCTCGCCCGTGTGTGTTCTCTGATGGTTCTGAAGAGTTGACGACTGTGCAAATGTCTTACCACACACAGGGCACAGGAATGGCTTCTCGCCCGTATGTGTTTTCTGATGGCGTTGGCAGTTTGCTGAAAGTGAAAATGCCTTCCCACACACAGAACACAGGAACGGCTTCTCGCCCGTGTGTGTTCTCTGATGAGTTTGAAGAGTTGATGCCCGTGTAAAGGCCTCCCCACACACAGAGCACAGGAATGGCTTCTCGCCCGTGTGTGTTCTCTGATGACTCTGAAGATGTGATGACTGTGCAAATGTCTTCCCACACACAGAACACAGGAACGGCTTCTCGCCCGTGTGTGTTCTCTGGTGACTCTGAAGATGTGATGAGTGTGCAAATGTCTTCTCGCACACAGAGCACTGGAACGGCTTCTCGCCCGTGTGTGTTCTCTGGTGTCTCTTAAGATGTGATGGCCGTGAAAAGGACTTCTCACACACAGAGCAATTGAATGGCTTCTTGCCTCCGTGTGCGTGGGGCTGTGGAGAGCGTCTCTGCTCCATGTGAGCGTAGTAACAGCAGCGGTGTTATCGAGTCAAATGTACGCTATCGGCCGCAATGATGTTTAGCGTTTTAGAGTTTTGGATTTTGTTAACTGCTAAAACAAGAACGACACTCGCGTCTAACCGAGACGCAAAAAATCCCGCTAATTTGACGACGAACACGTTCAAGAGTTTATCCGCGAAAATAGACACTTACTTGGAGATTCACGGTATATCGATGTCTGGAACCCGTCTGAAGATGTCGCCACGAACTCTCCCGACGCAAAGTCGCCTAACTGTCGACACAGCAATTGTGCTCGCCAGGCTGCGTTATCTCGCGGTTGAAGGGCGATCAGCAGAGCGACGAGTCGAGCGTCCAACCTCATCAAGTTCTCTCTCGAAATGGCATTAAGCTCTGCTTCTGAGCCGCCTTATAACTCCCCCCTAGGATCCATTCCTTTGTCTTTCAGGATATTTGCATTCGATTGTTAATTTTGGAAGGTACAATCCGCATGTATATTAACATACCGAAGGGTAATGTGCCCATTGTGCTTCATGCATGAATATGTAAGTGCATCTCAGTGTGTAATTGTTCGCCTATTTTTAATAAATGGGATGAGCGCTGGAAAAACAAGTTCCCCATGCCATCCATTGTCCTCGATTGTAATCCCATACCTCCATTTACGTGATTATACAATGTAACAATTAATAGTATTTACGGAGTTATAATGGATAGGTTGTAGTTCATAGTTTATAATATTATAAACTCTTTGGTTATTTAATTAAAAGTCACATAGGCATGAAATAAATCACGACGTTTTGGGCACAACACAAGCGTCCGTCATGTTGGAAAGCATTGTCTGCTGCTGAGGCAGACTGTTTTACAACGTTTGAAATGGGTGTAGACCTCGGGTCATAAAAAAGTGGCCGGGACTAGTGATGTTCACTTGAGAAATTAGCATGTAACTTTAGAAAAGGAAGAGAGCGGCCTTCTCGACGAGGGAGTGAAACCCAATAGGTAATATTCTTTTACAGCGTTACAATGGATAGGTTGTAGTTCATAGGTTATAATATTATGTTTCACTATGATAGAGCCTAACATGTGAGAGTATACAATATCATAGTTGATCAAACGCGACGATCAAGGGCGTCAATCGGGTGAGTTTGATCAGAGGCTTTAATCAAAAGCGTCATCCCATCACGGAACACCACCTCCCTGTGTATATAACTTCAATAGAAGCAACTACAGCAGCAACAACAGCAGCAACAACACATTTCGAGGGCAACGCAGCTACTTCTGATTCTGCTGCTTCCGCTGCCCGGCTATTTGTAGCCGGGCCCTGCTCTCACGGGACCCCACACGTCTTTGGAAATGATTGCGATGATCACGTCTGAACTGATAATTAAGTGACTTAAGATTACTTTGTTTAACCATAACTTTATGTAGGTTAGCGTCATCATGACTCATCGAATACTACTCATGAATGAACTCACACTGTTTGATGACAGAAATTGTAATCATTTTGGCTGCCCGTGTATGACAAGTCACCTTCCTTGTCTAGACGCATTCTAAACATAACACTGTACTTAGATATGTAGCTAAAATAACGTCTACACCCAATTCAACATGCAGTTCCACCTCGGCCATGAGCAACCCACATCACGCCCAGAGACAGGAGACCACGATGGAGACGGCCTCAAATTGAAGAGAAAGTTGACAAACTCACGGATGCCATCACCCAGCTGCAGCAACGCCTGTCGAATGAGACGCTGCGTCCCGCGGCACCAACCAGGCGAGGAAAGGAAGAGCTGAGCCCGAATTGGAAGCCGCCACCCGAACATCAGCAGCAGTAGATCGCGTGATTCTAATAGGACCACGTTGTTATTATAATCATTTTAATGCGATCAAAACCGCGCACCTCCAATTTTGCATTCTCGACTCCCGATGTGCATCTACATATAACATACATTCTAGCTCAGTGTAATTCTAATACGACCATAGTGTTATTCTGATCATTTAAATCCGATCCTAATCCAGCACCCCCCAGTTCGCATATACGACCTCCGGTTCGCATGTCCAAAGGACATATTACACTAGCAGTCGCCGCCCGCTTCGCGGGCGGTGTGTATATACTTGGTTGGTGGGGAGTTGAAAGTGGCTGGAAACAATAGACATGTTTTGGTGATTGTTTTATGTTTATTTTTGTGAGGTTATATGAATTTTTATGAGACGCTCAATCGACAATATTAAAGAATGCAACTTATTCAAACACTAGCAGTCGCCGCCCGCTTCGCAGGCGGTGTGTATATGCCTGGTTGGTTGGGAGTTGAAAGTGGCTGGACACAATATACATGTTTTGGTGATTGTTTTATGTTTATTTTTGTGAGGTTATATGTATTTTAATGAGACCCTCAATCGACAATATTAAAGAATGCAACTTATTCAAATATAGAATGCAACTTATTGAAATATCTGGCGATACACGATATTCTTCGTTTACACTCCGTCTTCCTCCTCGTCGTCAGGTCCCTCAATAAGCGCCTTGATGTTGGATCTTGCCGTGACTCGCGATCATGCCACGTACAGTTGGCCGTGCGAGAAGCATGGCGTTGGTAGATATAATCCCAGGTTGTGAACAGTTTGCCCTTGCGCCTTGTTGATGGTCATCGCGAAGGCTGGGACAATGGGGAACTGTTTGCGCCGAAGTGGAAATGGGAAGTCCTTCGTGTCCAATTCGCGGCGGATATGGTTGTTCTCAAGCAGCAAGTCCAAGACCAAGTGTGGGTACTCGGAAAGCTGCGGGAGGTCGTCAAAGTCCGACAGAGCCATCCCACCTGCCGTGAGGAACTCGTGGAGGCTGTGAAGGGTCTTGAACTTTACCATTTATTTTATTTTCTTTGATGCTGCTTATCCTGCATAATGCACGGGCATAAGTAGTACTAATCACATACCTGCATTTCCCATAAATATGCTAAATTGCTCTTGTCAAGGCGCCCTTTCCCCCTCTTCCAACCCAGCTTATCTATATGCTCCAAGCACGTGTGCTGTTTCATTCAGACGCTGTCGCCTCGACAGACCTGGTTTTCACCTGAGGACGGCGGCTTGCGTTGTGGCCAAAACGTCGTGAGAATTATTTTATTATGTTTAATTTTTTTTTATTGTATAGCCACCATCAACATGTGATCCTAGAGGGGAAAGGTCCCCGTTATAAATAGTTTAGCATCGTTCCTTTCCCTAATTCCGAAGTATACTGGAGATCACTTGTACTCTAAAACATGTAAACTATAACGCTTTAAAGATAACATTAAACGAATATAAACTAGTTTTTTATGTAATTTATTAGACCGTAAACGGAGGGACAGTATTAGAATATCTATACTCTTTGGTGCTTTCAGCAAAAGTCACGTAGGAAGAAATAAAACAAAATAAATCACGACGTTTCGGACGCAACACAAGCGCCCGAAACGATGTCTGCAGCAGACATCGTGCTGCTCGCAGCAGACATCGCGGATATCGCGATTTTCACCTGAAGACGTGCGCTTGTGTTTCGTCCGAAACGTGATTTACTTTGTTTGATTTCTACCTACGTGACTTTACCGAAAGAACCAACGAGTATTTATTCCTGCAGTCACGAAAGCTTCAAATCAATATTAGAATATCATTAGAAGTATTATAATCACAATGTGATCGTATTAGAATCACACTCTATGCATATGTATGTATAATAGGGTACGTGCAAGCGAACTGTGCTCGTATGTATGTAATTGCAAGTATTGAGTAGTTCCGACGGACGTACTCGGAGACGGAGGTAAGTTAGGGGCTTCCGCCAGGGTTTATAAACACTTATCCATACTACACAGCAGGGTACACAACTCCCAGGGGCTAGGGGTCCTACTCTGAGTCCGGGTCCCTGCCGGCTAGCTCCGGTCTCTCTCTCTCGTGTCGGATCGTGGAGTCTACCGACTCCACCGACCGGAGAGAGAAGCACCTCTACGGCTACCACCGGCTTCTCCCCAGACTCCCTGTTCGATCCCTCTCTCTACCCACTGGTTCCCTCTTCACCCTGTTTACTATCCCCGTTCCTATAGTGACCCCGCTTACGTCACGGGGTATCCCTTAAATACCCTAGGAGGCGTGACGTCACGTGCACTGCCCAGCGCGTGCGACCCCACGTCCCGTGACGTCATCGCACCGGACAGCGCACGCGACGCCACCACTCTCCTCTACTCCTCTACACAAGTATTAGAATTACAACGCGATCGTATTAAAATCACACTATGCGCATATGTATGTATAGTCTACGTGCAAGCGAACTGTGCTCGTATGGACGTATGTAATATGTATCTATGGCCTTTGGACATGCGCACCGATGGTCGGATATGCGAACTGTGGGGGGTGAAGGGTTAGCATCGCATTACAATTCTTAGAATAACAATGTGGTCGTATGAGCATTTTGCTTTGATTGAATGTATGTTATGTGCAAGTGCAATTGTTAGTCGTAAATACGAGGCAGGGATTAATAGGTGCACGTTGCATCCAGTGTTAACGTTTATTTAAGAATTATATTTTAGGCCACTATTGTTGATAAGAATTCGTCTAGACGTGGCACGTGCCTTGTTCTACTCGATCAACCAAAATGAGTACAGTTGTCGGTCATGAAGGAGTGCGAGTTCATTCATGAGTATGATCCACTTAGCCCCGATAACAATAATCTACACACACAGTTATGGTTAAACAAAGTCATCTTTAGCCACTTAATTCTCAGCTCAGACATGATCATCGCAATAATTCCCAACGACGTGTGGGGTCCCGCGAAAGCAGGGCCCGGCTACAAAATCGTCGCTGAAATGAAGAAGATTCCACCTTCGAGCCCATGAAGTTAGATCCCGAGAGATGGATGGATGCAATTTTAGTGGCTCGAAAGTCAAATCTAAAGCAAAGGATAATTGAAATTATTTTGGTTTTAGTAAGCCACATTGTGTGCAATTGTGTGTTTTAGACCAATTAATAGGTTACAATTGATGTATCAGTGATTTTGAAACTCAAGTTTTGCAGTTTGTTAGAATATTTCGTCACGTGCAGTTGGTGGTTTCTGATATCGGATTACTTGCTGAAGTGGTGCGAGGAGCAGTGTTTGTGAGACCGTTCAATTCCTGACAATCTTGTCGTGGTCAAGTGTTCCTGTTGGAATGAGTCTGTAGTTACAACGTTACTCGATATATTTTACTTGTTTTTTTTCCTTTATATCGCTTTTTTGGATGGTAATAAGCGACTTTAGATAACTGATTTCAGGATGTACATTGATGACGCGTTCGTTGGATGCTTGGCTTTGACTTAAACACAGACGCACAGTGAACAAATGTGGAGAACTAATAAGGAGATCAATCGGGAATTATACTTTGGTTTGGTATTCCTGGAAGTGACTTGATTTGCATTGTACTGTAGCTATACTCTTTGGTTCTTTCGGTAACGTCATATAGGTAGACAAAATAATAGATACTAATAGATCAATAATGTGATCTATTATTTTTCTACCTACGTGACTTTAACGAAATAACCAAAGAGTATGGATTCCTGCAATCACGAAAGCTTCAAATCAAGATTGTACTGTAACTGTTTGAACATAGGACATCATAAACGTTCGATACGAGTTGCAGTATTATAAATATTCTTGCAGATGAATAAGACATTATTTTCAACAACTGCGTGTCCGTTTTAATTTTAAAATGTTAATAGCAAAAACGTGTGGAGCCCAGTTTCAGGTGGAGCATCTCCGTCACACAAGTCTGACCTTATCGGGCATCATGTTGGCTGTCTCCCCATTAACATGTGTGGTTCAGGAGGGGAAGGTCCCTATTATGAATCGATTCGCAACGTTACGGTCCCTAATCCTCAAGAATACAGGGAATCACCTGTATGCTAGAGACATGTGAACTGTAACACTATAAACGATAACACGAAACATTAAAATACTATAAACTAGTTTAATCAACACCAAAAACAGAGGTACGGTATTATAATCTCATTACAAGTACTAGAAATACAATGTGATCGTATTAGAATCACACTCTGCGCATATGAATGTATAGTGTACGTCCAAGCGAACTATGCTCGTATGTACGAATGTTATATGCATCTATGGCCTTTGGACATGCGAACCGGTGGTCGAATATGCGAATTGGGGGGTGCAGGATTATGATCGGATTAAAATGATTAGAATATCACTATGGTAGTATTAGAATTACACTGAGCTAGAATGTATGTTATATGTAGATGCACATCGGGAGTCGTAAATGCGGCCTGGGTGGTGCCAGATTTAGAATCGCATCAAAATTATTAAAACAGCACCATGGTCGTATTAGAATCAAGCTGCCCACTGCTGGTAGAATGTTCCTTCTCAATGGAACCGAATAGCAATATACATCTTCTTGGTTCTTTCAGGTGGAGAACAGGTCCGTCAAGTAGACAGAGTCTGAATGTCACGCTCCAGGCTTGGAGCGACTCTTTATGCTGGGATGGAGGAGCGAAGAGCGTCTTGACAAAATAATTTGCATATCAAGAGGAATTTAGCATATTTATGGGAAATGCAGATATGCGATTAGCACTACTTGTGAACTGCGTAGGAGGTTTGGCGAGGGGTTTAAAGTCATTATGCCCGTGCATTATGCAGGATTAGCAGCATCAAAGGGAGGGAGTAAGGTCAGAATTAATAATATACAGTATTGATATTGGGCGTGGAGCCTTCAAGCGCAACCTTGCGCATTTTGACCTGGTTCTCGACGCCCGTCCCGCGCCCATGGTAGAATATTGTGCATGTCGGGGCGTCAAGGGCTCGCACCACAGCCTTGAAGGATTAGGCAGGTCCCTGGCTTCTTTTGAAGAATATGACCAGACGCCAGGCACCGGTTCCTCGCACGTGGCGGATCCTTGAGGCACCCCGGGCCTCAGGGGCTCGGAAACTGTGGGCGCCACAACACATTTCCTTTGGCGTACGGTTTCCGTTGCTGAGTGCCCCACCGCGTCGGACACACCAGACTTGGGCTCTACAGGACATGGCGATGAGCTGTCTGGGTGGGGACGGACATAACTACATGCGTACACACTGCGGCCATTTCACCTCAATGACTTCTACCAGACCCCGCCATGGGCGGCGCAACTTGGGGGACGTACCCGGTGTCACCTTTGGGCAATACAACCTGTCTACGACCGCCCATGTGTTCTTGTCATTAGCCACTTGCGCTCTGGCAGGGAAAGTTCCTCGTTATAAATCGTTTCACAACGTTCTGGTCCCGAAACCCGAAGTATACGGGGGATCACCTGTACTCTATAACATGTAAACTGATAACACTATGAACAATAACACTAAACATTAAACGACTTTAATTTTTGTTTTAGAAGCATTTTAATCGCTCATATGTTTGTAAAGTATACGTTCAATCGAATCGGGGGACGGATATGCGAACTGTGGGGGTTTGCAGGGTTAGAATCGCATTAAAATTATTCTAGTAACAATATGTTCGTATGCGCATTTTACTGTGCTTGAATATATGTTATGTGCAAATGCGAATCGTTAGTCATAAATGCGAGGCAGGGGTTTAAAATGTGCATGTTTAATCCAGTGTTAACGTTAATCCAGTGTTAGCATTATATTTAAGGACAATATTGTTAATATCAATTCGTCTGGACATGGCACGTGCCTTGTTCGTCTCGATCAACCAAAATTAGTACAATGTCGGTCATAAAGGTGTGCGAGTTCATTCATAAGCAGTATTCGCTGATCCCCGATGATACAGACCTACACACAAACAAAGTACTCTTAATTAAATTAATTATCAGCTCAGACATCTTCATCTCAATCATTTCCAAAGACGTGTGGGGTCCCGCGAGAGCAGGGCCTGGCAACAAATATCTGAGCAGCGGAAACAGCAGAATCAGAAGTAGCTGCGTCGCCCTAGAAATGTGATGTTGCTGCTGCTGTATTTGCTTCTGCGTCGATCAAGATTGACGCTCTTGATCGTCGCATTTGATCAACTCTGACATTGTAAACTCTCACATGTTAAACATAGTGAAATATAATATTATAACCTATGAACTACAACCTATCCATTGTTACGCTTTAAAATACGATTAACTGTTATAGTGCAGAACCACATAATTGGAGGTATGGGATTATAATCGCATACTAATCATTAGAATCGCACTGAGCTCATTAGAATCACACTGTGGTTTTACGTATAGTAAGTGAATATGCGAACCCGGGGGTGGGATATGCAGGATTAGAATCGAATTACAATTATTCAAATCCCGATAATTGTATTAGAATCACACTATCCACTGTTGGATGAATGTGTCGTATCAATTTAATCGAATATACAGTATATATACACATACAAAGAGTAAAACAATCATACATTGTAACATATATACAATACACATAATTTAAAAAACGTATTGAATTTTTTTCATTTTTTTAAAACTGAGTGTCGTTGTTTATGTGGGTAGATGGAGCGCAGTGGTTCGTTTCGTCTCCACTGCTTTTCGGAATCTGTGTGATCACCCAAACCACATCGCCTAACTCTGGTCACAGCGCCTTACCCAAATTACATCTCCCCAACAAGGCAGCCTTACCGATGCTGTGCATTATGTTTATGGGATAACAGAGGTGTGTATTTTCCCATGCGCCTTGCCCAAAACGACTGATTGCCAGCTTAACAACCTAGCCTGTAAACCACCATTGGTGATAGTGTTGTTTGAGAGCAGCTATTAAAGTCGCTGCAGCAAACGAGGTGGTGGCTGGCCAAACCATGCCTCATGTTTGTCTCCGGAGTGATGACGGATACAAACCAGACCAAGTGGAGACCATGTACCAGATCGGATTTTGGTTACTGATGTTAGAGTGATTGTATTGCAAGTGTGGTCACTACGCGTCTGTACGTGCTCACTCCCGAAGCTCAGCGATTTTTGGCAACGCCACGGGGCTGCATTCACTTTAAATCGAGTACAATGGAGGGCATGGGGAATGTATTTTTCCAGCGCTAATACCATTTATTCAAAATAAGCGCACAATTACACACTGAGGTGCACTTACATATTCATGCATGAAGCACAATGTGCACATTACCCTTCGGTATGTTAATAGACATGCATTTGAACCTTCCAAAATTAACAATCGAATGCAAATATCCAGAAAGACAAAGGATTGGATCCTAGGGGGGGAGTTATAAGGCGGCACAGAAGCAGAGCTCAATGCCATTTGAGAGGAAACTTTATGAGGTTGGACGTTCGACTCGTCGCTCTGCTGATCGCGCTTCTACCGCGAGACAACGCAGCCTAGCGAGCACAATTGCTGTGTCGACAGTTAGGCGACTTTGCTTCGGGAGAGTTCGTGGCGACATCTTTAGACGGGTTACAGACATGGATATACCGTGAATCTCCAAGTAAGTGTCTATTTTCGCGGATAAAATCTTAAACGTGTTCGTCGTCAAATTTACGGGATTTTTTTTGCGTCTCGGTTAGACACGAGTGTCGTTCTTGTTTTAGCAGTTAACAAAATCCAAAACTCAACGCTAAACATACTTGCGGCCGATAGCGTACATTTGACTCGATAACACCGCTACTGTTACTACGCTCACATGGAGCAGAGACGCTCTCCACAGCCCCACGCACACGGAGGCAAGAAGCCATTCAATTGCTCTGTGTGTGGGAAGTCCTTTTCATGGCCATTACATCTTCAGAGATACCAGAGAACACACACGGGCGAGAAGCCGTTCCTGTGTTCTGTGTGTGGGAAGGCATTTGCAAACTCATCGCATCTTCAGAGTCACCAGAGAACGCACACGGGTGAGAAGCCATTCCTGTGCTCTGTGTGTGGGAAGACATTTGCACGGTCATCACATCTTCAGAGTCATCAGAGAACGCACACGGGTGAAAAGCCATTCCTGTGCCCTGTGTGTGGGAAGGCATTTGCACACTCGTCAACTATTCAAGACCATCAGAGAATACACACGGGAGAGAAGCCATTCCTGTGCCCTGTGTGTGGGAAGGCATTTGTACAGTCATCACATCTTCAGAGTCATCAGAGAACACACACGGGCGAGAAGCCATTCCTGTGCTCTGTGTGTGGGGAGGCCTTTACACACTCATCAACCAGGAACAGGCATCAGAATGTCCACAATGATATGAAACTGAAATCAAAAGCTGAAATTCAAGGTGCTGCAATGAGTCCTGAAGAAGTTTCCACCTTCGATCCCATGCATTTGGATCCCGAGAGATGGCTGGATGTAATGGAGTGGCTCGAGAGTCAACCAGAGAGCTCGGGGTGACTGAAAAAATATTATGTAATGTGGTTATACCTATTAAGCCATATCGAGTACTTTTGTGTGTCATTTTGACCATTTTAGTTTTACAGTTTTTGTGAGAGCTTAATGGCGTGCCGGGTGGTCGTTTGTAATGTTATCGGATTACTTGCCGAAGTGGTGTGATGAGCACTGGTTGTGAGAGGGTTCAATTGTAGTCGTTAAGTGTTCCTGTTGAGCTAAAGTTGGAATCCGTCTGTAGTTAGATCTTTACTCAACATTTTAAAAGGTTTTTTTTTCAAGTATAAAGTTTTTTTTGGTTGGTAATAATCGACTTTAGATAGTCGATTTCAGGATGTACATTGATGACGCGTTCGTTGGATATATGGCCTTGAATTCAACATAGACGCACAGGTGAACAAACGTGATGAACTAATAAGGAAATAATGGGGAATGATACTTTAACGCTTTGGTATTCCTGGAAAGGAAATGGTTTGCATTGTACTGGAAATGTGTGAACATAGGACATAATAAATATTCCATTCGAGTTTTGACGTAAAAATGATTGCAGATGAATAAAAACGTATTATTAACTAATGTTTGTCCGTTCTTTATTTTATAATGTTCCTAGCAAAAACATTTTAAGATTATTTCAGGAGGAGGATCTCTATCACACAAGTGTGCCCTTAACCGGCAGCATCTTGGCTGTCTACCCGATTAACACGTGTTCCTTGAGGGGAAAGGTCCCCGTAGTTAATCGTTTCTCAACCTACCAGTCCTTAATCCCGAAGTATGCCGGGGATACACTGTACTCTATAACATGTAAACTGTAACACTATAAACGATAATACTAAACATAAAAATACTATAAACTAGTGTTTTAATTTAGAACGATCTAAACGGAGGTAAGGTATTAGAATCTCATTATAAGCAGTAGAATCACAGTGTGGTCTTATTAGAATAGCACTTTGCTCATATGTATGTATAGTGTACGTGCAAGGATCGGATTAAAATCATTACAATTACACTACGGTCGTTATAGAATCACGATTTTCACTGCTGGATGAATGTTACATCTCAATGGTATCGAAGAACAATAGACAGTTTTATATTCATAAATTAACGCACAAACACATTATAAGCTCATGAGCTTATGAATCGTTACAATTTTTATAACAATCACAAATTGTAACAAAGCGAAATTCCCACTAAGCAAAACATCACGCTCACGTGGCGGATTATTTAACAAACTGCAACACTAAAGTGGCAGAACTCAACAAGAAATGCGCACGACAGCAAGTTCAACAACAATGGACAAATCCTAAAAACAGACCACACGCACGTTAGTAGCTGTTAGAAGAAGACAACACCTAGCACCTTCAACTTTACACATTATACAGCCCCAAAGAGCCAACTCGAATATTAGGCGGTATATGACACCATTTAAACTTCCTACTTTCGTTCTCGACTAATGAAGATATTCTTGGCAAATACTATCGCTTTCGCTTGTGATGTACCTCCTAATTATGGCCTCGGTTCCAAAAACCAACAAAATAAATGCGAATTCCTCCATTATTCCAAGCTGCACAATTCAGGGTTGTGGACCGCTTTAAATTCTTCAATTTAATCACAGTAAATGCGTCAGACCACATCAGGACACTCAACTTCGAGCATCTTTGAAGCAACGAGATGAGATGGCTAAGAACTGCAAGCTTATTCTAGTGTAATAACAGCCATAGAGGGTTCACGTGGGGATTGGCTTGCCGGTCCTGCTTTGTAGCCAATAAGGGATGAGCCAGGGATCATGGCCTTGGCGTGATCGCGGCGTGTTAGCAGGGGTCATTGGCCTGGCCAATCGGGGCCTCAGCTAATGGGGAGATGATCAGAGGCGTGGTCCAGGGATTGACAGGGAACCATCGGGAACGGTCAACGCTGTCTATAGATGATTGGCTGGGGGGTACCACGTGACGAAGGGATTAAGAGAGAGGGAGAGAGGACAGTCGTGAGCAGACTTGGGGACGACAAGAGCAAGAGTCACGCGCGTACGGGGCTCTGGGTGCCACGTGCGCGGTGGGGACTTTGCGAGAAGTCTGCCCTCTCTCCGTTGTCTGCCAGCAACGGGGAGTGTGTGTAAAGTGTAACTGTGGAAGTTGAAAACAAAAAGGACTGATTCCGGAAGCCGTCTCAAGGAGGTTTATTACACTAGTGTTAACGATATTTTAGCAATATGGGTAAGTACAATATATGTACTAAGAATTCGTCAACATAGCAGGTGTCTTGTTCTCCGTAATCAACCAAAATTATGACAAATTCTATCATAAATGAGTGTGAGCTAATTATTCAGTAGTAGTCGCTAATCTCCGTCACACAAGTCTGCCCTTAACGAGCAGCATCTTGGCTGTCTCCCCATAAACATGTTCCTAGAGGCGAATGGCCCCCGTTATAAATCGTTTCGCAGCATTCTGGTCCCTAATCCCGAAGTATACTGGAGATCCACTGTACTATATAACATATCAACTGTACCATTATAAACGATAACACTAAACATTAAACTACTATAAACTGGTTTAATAATGTATTACACCATTAACGGAGGTACGGTATTAAAATCTCATTAGAAGTATTTGAATAGCACTCTGCTCATAAATATGTATAGTGTATGTTCAATCGAACAGGTTTTTGGGGTTAAATTGCGTAAGTGAAAAATATATTTTGTTAAACCCGCCTCAACCCGACACATCAAAATAGTAAGGTTTGTCACTTAAACAGAACATGACAATTCGTTACTAAAGCATGTCTATTCCGGTCACTATTCTTCAATTAGGATTACCGTTAGCAGGCTATTTTAGTACACACAATCGACAGGAAGTACAAGGTCAATGGGTTCACTTAATTCGCATGCCTAATGTACGTTGATTACCATATAAATAACCCAAACGGCAATGGGTACCCATAGCCATATATATATATATATATGTATCCATTAACACCCCCTCTTCCCCACTTCGCGCAAGAAGAGCACACACGTTTTGTCATCACATCTACCTCTCTATTTACGGAACGAAACAGGAGGACTTCTCCACAAAACTGGCCGTCGCCTAATGAAACTAGTTGTAATTACTGAGGAAAAGTCGTACTCAGATTGTATATGTTGTGGCTTGGCTCTCCAACACACCATTGTGCTGGACTAGTAACGAATTAGCATGTCCTGTTTACGTGACAAACCTTACTAATTAGGTGTGTGGGTGGTGGCGGGTTTAACGAAAAAAATTCATATTTAGGCGATTTATGGATGCGGGATTCGAATCTCATTAGAAGTATTAAAATCGCAATCTGCTCATATAAAATAAAGCTTACGTTCAATCGACCCGGGGGTTGGATATGCGAACTGTGGGGGTGTAGGGATATAATCGCATTAACATTCCTAGAATGACAATTTTGTCGTATTAACATTTTACTGTGCTTGAATGTATGTTATGTACAAATGAAAATCGTTTGTCGTAAATGCGAGGCAGTTGTTAAGAGGTGTACGTTGTTAATGTTTATTTTAGCATTATATTTAAGGACACTATTGGAGATAAGAATTCGTCTGGACATGGCACGTGCCTTGTTTGTCTAGATCAACTAAAATTAGTACAATGTCGGTCATAAAGGAGTACGAGTTATTTCATGAGTAGTATTCGCTGAGCCCCCATGCAGATACTAACCTACACACAGTTATGGTTAGACAAAGTAACGTTTAGTCACTTAATTTTCAGCTCAGACATGATACTCGCAATCATTTCCAAAGACGTGTGGGGTCCCGCGAGAGCAGGACCTGGCTACAAATAGTCGAGCAGCAGAAACAGCAGAATCAGAAGTAGTTGCGTTGCCCTCAAAATGTGATGTCGCTGCTGTTATTGGTGCTGCTGTAGTTACTTCTGTTGCTGTTATGTGTCGGGTGGTGGCTCATTTACTCATCACCACCCATAATCATCAACACAAATCATCAGTATCAACACCCATTATCATCACCAATCATCATTATCACTATCAACTCACCATCACCAACCATCGTCACCACCACCCAACCATCACAACCAACATTCATCATAACCACCACCAATCATCCATCATCATCAACACCCATAATCACAACAACCCATCATCATCACCACCCATCATCATAACCTCACCAATCATTACCACCACCCATGATCATCACTACCACCCATCATAATCACTACACATTATCATCACCACCCATCATCATTACCACCCTTCATAATCACCACCCATCATTATCATCACCACCATCCATTATCAAGAAACATAATCACCACCCATCATAAATAACAAACACACACAGCTACAAACATAGATATGTAACCTGACACAGACATAGATAACAGACACACACAAATAAACAATCTCATTAACAACTTAATTATACAAAGCCCATATTACCACTGCCAGGATAGGTGCACACAGACACATCCTTTACACAATAATAATTTAAATGGAACTCAAATTCACACTTAGTACAACCACCTCACTCACTTAAATATAACTACAGATCAATAACTAGAATACAAACCTTAATTTAAAAGTAAATAAACCAATGGGATGGTGTTTATACGCTTGAAATGTAATTAATGAAATGCAAGTTAATAATTCCAATTAAACAAAAATAACAATGAACGAATATGAAGCCTGAGGCCTAGGTATATGCCAGGCCTGATGGCCAGGCATCGCTTCAGTCCTCGCCGCAGTCCTCGCCGCAGTAACGGCGACATCAAAGACGGCACAAAGCGAGGGGGCAAATGTTTAATGTCGAACCGAGGACTCTGCTGTTTCCGGTGACGCACACCACCCGCACTGCACCACGTGGTGCGCCCGTCAAGCGCGTGGGGGCGGAGCCTCGCTGTAGTGACGTCACCTCTGTTACGTCATAGCCACGCCTCCACCCGCAGTCGAGAGGAATGCGCACGAGTGAGCAGCAGCAGAAGAAGCCTTTGCAGAGCGAATCCTCAACGAGGTGAGCGTCCCTGTTGACGATGTGTGTTGTTTATTTTTACTGCACGTTTTGACTACAAACTAAAGCTTCATTACTTTTGTATATGTTGGTATTTGGATTTTCTGCAACCAAATTAGGACTATTAGTTAGTTTACTTGGCATGCTCTGATATGTTGCTGTTACTGGCATTGTTTAGACCCAAAGAAAGTCAACATTTAAAACGTCCATAACTAACCTGTTTTAATCTTATAAAATATGATGAACATGTCTATAATGATTGTGTTCTGATTGCCTGCATTATTGTGCCCTGCATTACATGTATTGAATGTTATCCAACACGGGGGAGGAGTCTGCCTTTTAGTTCAGACCCTAGCTGCTGCCATAGACGTCTCCTATCTGTGACGTCACAGCCACATGGGCGGTACCTCTGACATCACGTGACCTACGACGTCATTCTCGGGTTATAACAAATAATTTAAGTATGGTCATTTGACCCCAATGACCTACAAGACATAGGGGGGGGCCTATATCAAGCAGTCGATTAATAACAAATGGGCTGTGCATCAACATGCTTGTCTGGATTAGAGGTTAAACATCACGGTTATGTCTGGCGATTATGTTTAATGCAATAGGCAGCTGGAATAAACATGTTCGCGTGGGTGGATGAGTGAGTGATCTGACGCACGCGTGAGTGGGCAAACAAGCGAGTGAGTGGACTTGTAAAACAAACGGCACGAAAGTGATTTGATTGATACAGCGAGTGGTCAAATATGTAACAATTGAGAGGATGAGTGATTCAAAAATTTGCTAAATCTGAGCGTTTTTACAACCTCCCCAGGCCCTCCAACATCAAACAGAAACTACTTCCCAACAACATGGACAGACAACGCAAGTGGGCTGAAATCTTGGAGGACTATGATGGTAAGTCCCAGTTACCTGTAGCACGTGGTTTTTATGCAGAGGAGGCAGCTCCCTTATTAATTTATTTTAGTAGACGTGGCGGTGATGGGAAGATGTAAAGGTCAAGTGTGGCAGACAACATGGATTTAGAACTGCGTTTCAGCCATATTGGTTTAAATGGGGGTCTCAACTTTATGATATTGATGATCTCAACATGCTTACAAAAATATGAATTGTAATGTTTTACTACCATGTGACTAATGTTTCTCAACAGCAGGTCATGTTATGTGTTAAGAGGTAATTACAAGAATCTCAGAATTAGTTGTGTGAATATCCACGTGCTTCGTTCTCTAATACATTAATCGTCCTTTGAAATAATTTTGTTTTCCGTAGCCCGGGAGTCATGGCGCCAGTCGACCACGTGGGGGGACATTATGGATGAAGTGGACCCTTTCCCAGGCCAAAGCTACGAGCATCCCTCCCCAAAGGTGTGTATGGGGTCTATGGGGGTAAAACACCACATTCTCCCACCATTTCACCACACCATTGCACCAAAACATCACTAGAACTCACATTATCTCTTCACGTCACCTTTCTCATCACACCACCACCAACTCAATACACCGTCACAGAGCCTCAATGCGTCAATACCATCACGACACCATCTCTCCAGAACATTCCACAATTTCACCTCTCTATATCACAACACCATCTCCCAACACCATCACTCCATCTCTCCACCATCACGTCATGTCATATCCCACTCGTGCAGGCAAATGAAGTCGCCATTCATTACCAATGAAGACAGAATGATATCAGGCAATCTCATGAATTATGTCTGTGAGCTGATTGGAAGTTGACATTACAGTTGCCCATTATGGGTGCTGCAATAAAATTTGTCCAGATTATGGGCATCCAGATCTTTACAATAGAACATTCTATAGACACTATTGCCCGTGATGATTGTTGCCAACAATCTCCATGAAATCGTTGTAGACTATCACTGCATTAAGTGCGTGTATTGAATTTGTGAGAATATGAGGATGTAACATGTATTTTGATAACATTAGGTGATGGTGTATATTCATACGTTTGCTAGCATGTTTGCATGAGTTAATGTGCATTATTGCATCCGTATGCGAGTATGCATTTTTGTTTGTCTATGTGCCCGTCCATGTTTGTGTGCCTACGAGAATGGATGTTGTCCTGAGTGCGCATGTCTGAATGGTCATGTGCTTATCTTCGCGTGAACAGAGAAGCATTGGGGAGGTGAAGAACTGCAGTGGAGTGAAGCGTCTCCAGGAGGACAAGCGCCTTGCGAAGGAGAAATGCCCAATGGAAGAGAAGCGCCCCAATGAGGTGAAGTGCCTCGCCAAGGTGAAGCACCAAACGGAGCAGAATTGCCTTCGAAACAAAATCCTCAACGACGTGAAACGCGTCATGGAAAAGCGCCTCCTTGAAGAAACGCGCTTCATGGAGGAGAAGCGCCTTCGCGAGGTGAAGCGTCTCAAGGAGAAGCATCTGGAGGAAGAGAAGCGCCTCATAGATGTGAAGCAGGTCAAGGAAGAGAAGCGCCTCATGGAGGAGAAGCGGGTGGAAGAAGGGAAGCGCCTTGTCGAGGAGCAGCGCCTCATTGAGGTGCTGCGGGTCGAGGAAGAGAAGCGCCTCATGGAGGAGAATCGCCTCTTTGAGGTGAAGCGTCTCATAGAGCTGAAGCGTCTCGAGAAGAAGCAGAAGCGTCTTGAGGAGAGGCGCCTTCGCAAGGTGAAGCTCCTCGAGGAGAAACGTCTCATGCAGGAGAAGCGCCTCGTTGAGGTGAAGCGTCAAGAGGGGGAGGAGCACTTGATGGAGGAGAAGCGTCTTGTGGAGCAAAAGCGCCTCGAGGAGGAGGAGCGCCTCGCCAAGATCGAGCGACAATGGCTCCAGACCGCTACCACCAGCAGCACCACCACCACCGCTGCCACCGCCACCACGTCCTCCAATCCTGTGTTGAGCCCAATTGCTCCGAGCTTTGGAGAAGAGTGCTTCCAAGAAGATAAAGAAAACTCCGGAGTCGCTGAGCCACGGTAAACCAGTCTGCGTGTGCGCCCTGTGTGTTTATTTTTGTTATTTATTGCCATGCTTCTCACGCAGCATCAGCCTTACTCGGTCTCAAGACTTTTTTTCAGGAGGATCCTGCCAAGTTTGCTCGTATTTTGCGACAAAGTTGCTACTGTTTGCGATCCAAATTGAACGATTTGCATTGCTTGTGTGGGTTCAGTAACAGGGAGAAAACTGCAGAACATTCCCAGAACAGGTGGCTGCATAATCCACACGGAGAATGTGGCCAAACGTGGAAATCAAACCCAGGTCGATGTTGCTGTGACGCACAGGTGCTCAAGCCTTGTCGCGCTCTCAAAATTCACAGACACTGCAAACCACACGTGTACATTCCGCTCTACTGAGGACAGATTTATTTTTCATCACTGGTTTTTGGGTTAGACCACATAACAAAGTGGGCATATCTTCACCATGTAACCCTCCATTGTCGCTGTCTATCGCCTGTTTCCAGGCCAGCTGCCAAGTCGCCTCGTAATACACAGCGACAGCTACCACTGAGAGGGGTGTCCAATTTAAAACGCGATGAGATGAGAGATGCGAGAGGCTCATCGCATGCAATGCACTCTGAGATGCCTTCGATGTCAAGGGAGGTGGCTCTCTCGACCACAAATCACTGAGGGACACTTTTTTGAAATTGTGGATGTGTTGAAGCGACCAAATGGTCGTGCACTCATTCCTCACCGCTTACAGTTCAGATCTTGCTTCCCGCCTTGGCTATAATTGCTGCTGCATTGACCACACAGATCCACACCCATTCCGTCACAGTGGACGTTCAGGATCTCTATCGATGCCATTTGAAATGCTTAGGACATTATGTGCAAGGGGTCAATTAGAATATACATATGGAAAGTTTCAATCTAGATTTTTTTTCGTGACTACAGGGATCCATACTCTTTGGTTATATCGGTAAATTCACGTAGGTATGAAATAAAATAAATTAAACTAAATCACGACGTTTCGATGGCCATGTCGTTATTGCAGGACAGTTTCTTGCTGTGGTTTCCCACCTGATGATGATTGCTTGTGTTTCAATCGAAACGTTGTGATTTCATTTATTTTATTTTATTCCTACGTGACTTTACCGAAAGAACCAAAAAATGTCACTTTAAATTATTCAGCTAAATTTGCACAGCAACGCCACCCACTACTGTGAAACTACAGCAGTCTGTGTGAGACACAGCTGCACCTATCTCAAGGATAGCCTGGCGCCATGAGAATGACAGCACGAATACTAAGCACACTCACTGGCCATGTCGGATTGCTGTTTCTATTCAGCTCGAATTAATCCGCCACACATTCCACCCACGGACGATGAGAAGATGGCGATGTTGTCGTAGCAAGAAGGTGGAACGGTGTCGTGTTGTCTCTTCACAGATCTGAGCCAGCTCAGCCCTCCTCACTCGTCCAGGCCTTTGAAGTGAAGACAGAGGTTATGGAGAAGGAGACGAAGGAAGAGGTGAAGGAGGAGATGATGGAGGATGAGGTAGAGACAGAGGAGGAGGAGAAATCGGAGGAAGAGAAGGCAAAGGAGGACGAGATTGTGATGGTGACAATGGAGGAGAACACAGAGGGAGAGGAGAAAGACAATACGGAGTTGGAGGACAAGGAAACAACAAAGGATGAACAGATGGTCGTGCTGGAGGGCATGGAGACGACGGACAAAGGGGAAACAATGGTGGTAGAGGAGGAAGAGAAGACGGTGGTGGAGATGGTGGTGCCGGAAGGTGAGGAGAAGATGAAGGAGGAAGTGATGGTGCTAGCGGAGGAGAAGAAGATGGAGATGGAGGTGGTGCAGGAAGAGGAGGAGGTAGAGGAGAAGATGGTGGTGGAGGATGAAGAAGAGGGGATGGAGGAGGATGAGACGGAGGAGAAAACGGAAGAGGTGCAGGTGGAGATGCACGAAAAGAAGAGGAAGCGAGGGGGCCTCGCTCGCGTGGCGACAGCGATCGCCTCACTCCTCCGCCGCGTGCTGCTTTGTGGTGGCAGGTCCACCGCCCAGTAGGGGTGGTGGCGGTGGTCGTGCATCGGTGCCAACCGTGACCGCTATCACCACACTACCCACCCCGTGATACTCGCTACACACACCACACGGGTCCCCAGAGAGACGGTGCCACTGGGACCACAGCTGGGGAATGAAGCTGAGCAGCAGATGCCAGGACTACAGCGGAGAATGACTGCTGCCAGGAGACCTCACATCACACACACACACGGGACTATGCCATTAGCATATCCGGCCCAACACTGGGCCCCTTCCATGCTGGTTTTCATCCAGGCGGTACTCATGGGATGACCTTGCCATGGTTTCCAGGACATGGAAGGTGCAGCTGACCCAGGGTGAGAGAACTGGAGGGGTCTCGTGTAGACAATTAACAAAACCTGCACGTGCCAAGTCTCAAGAATGCTGTGTTAAGAATTAGGATCAATATAATTGTTGTTGTTGTTACTATAAACTTCGTGAAATCAACCCTTGAGGACACAACGTAACGTTGCATTGCTTGCGAGTGCTGCCTGGGTTTCTTTAAATGAGCCTTGGCTCGTGTGCGCGGTGTCCCAGCTGTGTGTGCGGCGGTACAAAGACAAATACTAAACAAGAAAGGTTTTGGGAAATGGTCCTTCTACAGAGCACATACAAGCGGCGGTGGTAAAACATATTCAGGTGATTCGCCTTCTTCATAACAAACCGCCCCACCTCTACCCCACTGCTCCAATGCCAATCTGCTCCACTGCTCCTCTGATCCACCATCTGCCTCAGCATTTGAAACAAATAATTAACTATCTTAAACCCCCTTGCCTCTGTGCACCAAGCAGTGAAAATGAGTGTGGCACAGGTAGAGGCCGACGTCCAACTCGCTGCTCCCCGTGAGCGGGCGGGTCGCGACGTCCATCCCCTCCACTCCCACCTCCTCCTCGTTGTCCGCCTCTCGCCGAGCTCCATCTAATCGAGTGATCGGCCCCCCCGGCGCCAGCGCCCTCTCTGAGGGACATGGCTAACTGGCTGGCTATCTCCCACACGTACACCACCACCACCAAAACGAACGCGGTGGCGTGCACGCGCGCGCCCCTGCATGCGAATGTGTTAAGCAGAGGTCGGCGCTATCTTCTTGGTTCTTTCGGTGAAGTCGTCACGTAGAAGGGAAGTAATAAAATAATAAAAATAAAACATCATAAAATAAAAATAATAAAAATAAAACATAATAAAATTATTTTATTATGTTTCATTTTTATTATTTTATTACTTCCCTTCTACGTGATGACTTTACCGAAAGAACCAAGAAGATGAATCCCTGCAGTCACGAAAGCTTTAAATCGAAATTTAGGTCAGCGCTAATCAACGGAAACGGCGGCGCTATCAATATGCAAGCGTCGCGCCCGGGTGGTTAAGCCCTAATCCGCGTGGACGCAAAGGCAAATGCTACCGGGCTGTATGAATATACACGCGCAAACGAGGGTGAGTGGATTTAGAGTTTCCCGCCCCCTAAATACTTACGTGGCGATCAGGCGCTCGTTTTCCACACGCGCGCGCAAACAGACGCAATCAACTGCGGCAGAATATTTCATAATATATGCGCGCCTCACACACCAACCCCGCTCCGACACTCTGCAGCGTTGCGCTCGCTCTCTCACGCACACACCGTCTCCCCACGCAGTTGCTCCACACAAAAATCACAGACACCACGCGCAACTTCTACCCACACACACACACAAATCACACTGCACCGATACTCTGAACTAATGTTTTTTAATGGCACAAATACACGCGACCTGGAGGAGGAATAATTCTTAAGAAGAGCCTAGCCTAACTCTGCCTATGAACCCAGTTACACAAACGTTCTACCACGTACCTCGTAGCTCTACTCAAGGCGTTGCACGGGCGCTGTGAGAGTCGGAGGGAAAAGGACGAGCAAAAACCTCGCCTATCACTGCCTCATAGCAGCACTCGCCGGCATCACACGGATGCTGCGAGCGGCTCGAGGAGGCAGGACGGCAGGGAGTGGGTCTGGATCGATGAAGATGAGCATCTTAAACAACTACGCTGGTTTGGTCTTCTGCGTGCGTATCTGGACGCTTATTTATTTATTTACGGCCCCGCCCTGACAGCTCACTCTGAGTCGATACAAATAAAACAGCTGGCAAAAAGCCAAAGCTCACTTTCATTCGATAAAAAATAAATAAATAAAACAGCCGCCTGAGAGCGAAAGCATAGGTGTGGCAAGGTCTGCGCCGCAGTGGTGCTGTGCACTGGGGGCGCAGACCCTGCGCTGTGTGAGTGTGGTGTGTATGCAAGTGTGCGAATGGTAGTTACGCTAATATTACGTTCATTTACGTCAAAAATGGGTGCTGCGTGCTGCGATTAGTGGAGTCCCCAAACAACTTTACCTTACGAGTAGGCAGGGGTCGCTATACAGTGAGTCTTAGCGGACTGAGCTGGCAGCTTCACCTGCCGGGACCACGGCCAGTTGCGTAGCGCCCCCTACAGTTTCGCCCATGGGTCAATACCCCCATGGGGCAACCCAGCTGACTGTTTGATGGGTACAATGGGTACTTTCGGTTTATCCGGCTTATTACCATTATTATGTATTGACGTTGATCACGTCTCCATGGACGGCATGCTGCTGCTGGTAAGGGCATGTGTTGCATAATATGCAGCATGTGTCCGCGTATCATGTTTGCCACGGATGCAGTTGGCGTTACTGTACATTTATGATGTTTTGGAGTGCCAATCCCATGCACTTTGAAATGTAATAAACTGTCTAAAAAGGTTGCAGCCCGGCCCCCGCCGCTGTCACTCTCTGGCCGTTGCACAAGCCATATCGGAATTTGCGACATGCTAAAACAATGAGTACAGTGTGACACAACCCCGGTAACTCCCGGGATCAAAATGGGCATTGGAAAGTGACCGATTTATTGAGATGATTATGGTACTACCACAGGGTATTGTGAACGGTTCAGGAGGAGGAGAGGTCTGGATTTGTAAGTCTCACAGTGCCGGTAAGAAGCGCTGGGTGGGGGATGCCCTCCACTGGGGTACAAATTCTGTCATTATTAGTATCCTATCATGCAATGTTTCTATCTGCAAGCTGTCATAACTGAAACGATCCCCGTTATTGTTCGATTGAGAGTGACCCACACCTCTGAAACCATATGTGAGGAACCCAAAAATCTGATGCATGCGTAAAACACCCACAATGGGAATACGTAAACGTAAAAACACCAACAAAATACATTTTAATATAAGAAAAAAATAGGTGGCCACATAGCGCATCTGGTTGTGTGTGTACATACAGACGGAGGATGCAGGGGCCAACCTGTGTGCGATCGGAACGGTGCAATTGCTGACCAATGTCACTGTAGATGGTGCACACGCTGACGCACACCGGAGCTGTGTCTTTGCGATGCAAGGGCATGGTGGATGGTGGAGCGCATATGGATGGTGCGTTACGAATACAATAAAACAAAACAAACCGCTGGAAGCAGCCATGCGAGCAGGCTACCTTGAGAGCGATCGCGAATGGATTGCGTGTCTGGAAGAAGCCTCGCTCTTTCAGATGCCGTACCAGCTTCGTCAACTCTTCGCTACGATCTGCTGTATTCCATGCCAGCAGATACGAAGGCTCTCTAGGTATAACCACATGACGTAATATTTTTTCAGTCACCCCGACATCTCTGTTTGACCCTGGAGCCACTCCATTACATCCAGCCATCTCTCGGGATCCAACTGCATGGGATCGAAGGTGGAAACTTCTTCAGCACCTTGAATTTCAGCTTTTGATTTCAGTTTCCTATCATTGTGGACCTTCTGATGCCTGTTAAGAGTTGACTAATGTGAAAATGCCTTCCCACACACAGAGCACAGGAATGGCTTCTCGCCCGTGTGTGTTCTCTGGTGTCTCTGAAGATCTGATGGCCATGAAAAGGACTTCCCACACACAGAGCAATTGAATGGCTTCTTGCCTCCGTGTACGTGAGGCTGTGGAGAGCCTCTCTGCTCCATGTGAGCGTAGTAACAGCAGCGGTGTTATCGAGTCAAAAGTACGCTATCGGCCGTAAGGATGTTTAGCGTTGAGTTTTGGATTTTGTTAACTGCTAAGAAAAGAACGTCACTCGTGTCTAACCGAGACGCAAAAAAATCCCATAAATTTGACGACAAACACGTTTAAGAGTTTATCCGCGAAAATAGACACTTACTTGGAGATTCACGGTATATCGATGTCTGTAACCCGTCTGAAGATGTCGCCACGAACTCTCCCGACGCAAAGTCGCCTAACTGTCGACACAGCAATTGTGCTCGCCAGGCTGCGTTGTCTCGCGGTTGAAGGGCGATCAGCAGAGCGACGAGTCGAGCGTCCAACCTCATCAAGTTCCCTCTCGAAATGGCATTGACCTCTGCTTCTGAGCCGCCTTATAACTCCCCCCCCCCCTAGGATCCAATCCTTTGTCTTTCAGGATATTTGCATTCGATTGTTAATTTTGGAAGGCACAATCCGCATGTCTATTAACATACCGAAGGGTAATGTGCCCATTGTGCTTCATGCATGAATATGTAAGTGCATCTCAGTGTGTAATTGTGCGCTTATTTTGAATAAATGGGATTAAAGTGAATGCAGCACTCCGGAGACAAACAGCGAGGCATGGTTTTGCCAGCCACCACCTCGTTTGCCGCAGCGACTTTAATAGCTGCTCTCAAACAACACTGTCACCAATAGTCGTTTATGGGCTAGGGTGTTAAGCGGACAATCAGTCGTTTTGGGCAAGGCGTATGGGATAATACACACCTCTGTTATCCCATAAACACAATACACAGCAGCGAGAAGGCTGCCTTGTTGGCTAGATGTAGTTTGGGTAAGGCGCTTTGACTGGAGTTCGGCGATGTGACTGGGTGATCACACGGATTCCGAAAAGCAGCGGAGACGATACGATCCACTGCGCTCCATCTCCCCACATGGACAACGACATTCTAGTTTCAAAAAAATTACATTGATTCGACACATTCAGTGGACAGTGTGATTCTAATACGACTAGCGGGATTCGAATAATTGTAATTAGATTCTAATCCTGCACATTCTACCCCTGGTTCGCATATTCACTTATCATACGTACGACCACAGTGTGAGAGATTAGCATGATGTTAATGTAAGAAATAAGCATGTAACCGTAGAAAAGGAGGAGAGCGGCCTCCTCGACGAGGAAGTGCAACCCAACGGGTGCAATCCAAAGGGCATGAGAGCATGATATATAATATTACATGTTTGAGTTTAACATGTGAGAGTTTACAATGTCTGAGTTGATCAAATGCGCCGATCAAGGACGTCAATCGGGTGCGATTGATCATAGTTTTTGATCAAAGGCATTATCCCATCACGGAACACCACATCCCTGCGTATATAACAGCAAATAAAGCAACTACAGCAGCAACAACGATATCAGCAACGACAACAGCAGCAACATCACATTTCGAGGGCAATGCAGCTACTTTGATTCTGATTTTTCTGCTGCCCGGCAGGACCCCACACGTCTTTGTAAATGATTGCTATGATCATGTCTGAGCTGAGGTTTGAGCGAATAAAGTTTACTTTGTCTCACCATAACTGTGTGTGGGTTAGTGTCATAGGGGCTAGGCGAATACTACTCATTAATGAACTCGCACTCCTTTATGACCGACATTGTACTAATTTTGGTTGATCGAGTAGAACCAGGCACGTGCCATGTCCAGGCGAATGATTATAAACAATAGTGTCCTTAAATATAATACTTAAATTAACGTTAACACTGGATTCAACGTGCACCTCTTAACAACTGCCTCGCATTTACGACAAATGATTGCATTTGCACATAACATACATTCAAGCACAGTAAAATGCTAATACTATTGTTATTCTAGGAATTCTAATGCGATTCTTACCCTGCACCTCCCACAATTCGCATATCCGATCCCCGGTTCGATTGAACGAACACTTTACATACATATGAGCAAAGTGCAAATATAATACTTCTAATGAGATGTGAATACCGTATCCATAAATTGCCTAAATATGAAAATGCGTCGTTAAACCCGCCACCACCCAACACACCTAATAAGTAAGGGTTGTCACGTCCAGCACAATGGTGTGTTTCAGAGCCAAGCCACAACATATACAATCTGAGTACGACGTTTCGCCAGTAATTACAACAATTTTCATTAGGCGACGGCCAGTTTTGTGGAGACGTCCTCCTGTTTCGTTCCGTAAATAGAGAGGTAGATGTGATGACAAAACGTGTGTGCTCTTCTTGCGCGAAGTGGGGGAGGGGGGGTGTTAATGGATACATATATATATATATGGCTATGGGTACCCATTGCCGTTTGGGTAATGTATATGGTAATCAACGTACATTAGGCATGCGAATTAAGTGAACCCATTGACCTTGTACTTCCTGTCGATTGTGTGTACTAAAATAGCCGTGCCAACGGTAATCCTAATTGAAGAATAGTGACCGGAATAGACATGCTTTAGTAACGAATTGTCATGTTCTGTTTAAGTGACAAACCTTACTATTTTAATGTGGCGGGTTTAACAAAATATATTTTTACTTACGCAATTTAACCCAAAAACCTGTTCGATTTAACATATACTATACATATTTATGAGCAGAGTGCTATTCTAATACTTATAATGAGATTTTAATATCGTACCTCCGTTAATGGTGTAATAAATTATTAAACCAGTTTATAGTAGTTTAATGTTTAGTGCTATCGTTTATAATGTTACAGTTGACATGTTATAGAGTACAGGTGATCTCCAGTATACTTCGGGATTAGGGACCAGAATGCTGCGAAATGATTTATAACGGGGCCATTCGCGTCTAGGAACATGTTAATGGGGAGACAGCCAAGATGCTGCTCGTTAAGGGCAGACTTGTGTGACGGAGTTTAGCGAATACTACCGAATAATTAACTCACACTCATTTATGACAAGATTTGTCGTAATCTTGGTTCATTACGGAGAACAAGACACCTGCTATGTTTACGAATTCTTAGTACATATAGTGTACTTACCTATATTGCTAAAATATCGTTAACACTAGAATAAACTCTTAGCCATCTCATCACGTTGCTTCAAATATGCTCTAGGTTGAGTGTCCTGATGTGGTCTGAAGCATTTACTGTGATTAAATTGAAGCATTCAAAGCGGTCCACAACCCTGAATTGTGCAGCTTGGAATAATGGAGGAATTCGCATTAATTTTTTTTTTGTTTTTTTGAACCTGAGGCCATAATTAGGAGGTACATCACAAGCGAAAGCGATAGTATTTGCCAAGAATATCTTCATTAATCGAGAACGAAAGTAAGAAGTTCGAAGGCTGTCAAATACCGCACCATTTACGAGTTGGTTCTTTGGGGCTGTACAATGTGTCGAGTTGAAGGTGCTAGGTGTTGTCTTCTTCTAACAGCTACTAACGTGCGTGTGATGACTGTTTTTAGGATTTGTCCATTGTTGTTGTTTTTTTTTTAGGCTTTTTTTCTTGAGTTCTGTCACTTGAGTGTTGCAGTTTGAGAATTCGTCTAGTGACAGTGGTGTTTTGCTAAGTATTACATATAAATATTCCGTATTTTGAAATATAATTTAATTTCGGGTTTGTCTATGGCAGTATATAGTGCGGGGTAGATCCGTGTGATGTAAGAAAAAGTTTAGCTGGAGGCATATTAAAAAAAGAAAAATTGCGGCCTAAAATTGTAATGTATGACTTACTGTTGGTAGCTCAGCTTATTGGAGAGTATATTTAGCATATTGATAATATTGATGTAGTTTATATTTTAGTTTTTTACGTGGTGGTATGGCAGCTGCAGCTCCTTATTATTTAAATTCCATCCCTTTATTACTGCTAACCCCAATTCCTCCCTTTCTTCCTGCTAATCCTACATAATGCACTGGCATAATATGACTTTGAGACCCCCCCCCCACCTCCTACACATTCCACAAGTAGTGACTAATCCCCTATCTGCATTTGCCATAAATATTCTAAATTCATCTGTTGATATGCAAATTCCCTTGTCAAGGCGCCCTTCCCCCTCCAGCTTAAATATACGCTGCCAAGCTTGGTGGTGTTCATTCAGACGCTGTCTTTCTGACAGCCCTGTTCTTCACCTGAGGACGGCTGCCTGCGTTGTGGCCGAAACGTCGTGATAATTTTTTTATTCTGTTTTATTTGTATTATTTTATTATTTCCCTTCTACGTAACTTTACCGAAAGAACCAAGAAGATAACCTACACACAGTTATGGTTAAACAAAGTAATATTTAGTCACTTAATTCTCAGTTCAGACGTGATCATCGCAATCATTTCCAGCCCGGCCACAAACAGCCGGGAAGCAGAAGCAGCAGAATCAGAAGTAGCTGCGTCGCCCTCGAAATGTGATGTTGCTGCTTCTGTTGCTGTTATATACGCAGGGAGGTGGTGTTCCATGGTGGGATTACGCCTTTGATCAAAGACTCTGATCAAACGCTCTAACATAGTGAAACATAATATTATAACCTATGAACGCTGTAAAATACTTTTAACTGTTATAGTGGGATTATAATCGCATAAGAATAATTAGAAGCGCACTGTCCTCAAATTAGAATCACACTGGTGTCTTATGTATGGTAAGTGAATATGCGAACCGGGTATAGGATATGCAGGATTAGAATCGAATTACAATTATTCGAATCCCACTAGTCGTCAATTTGTGATTGTTATAATAATTGTAACGATTCATAATCTTATGAGTTTATAATGGGTTTGTGCATGATTCTTATACGACCACACTGTTATTCTAATGATATTATAATACCTTACCTCCGTGTTATCGTTTATAGTATTACAGTTTACATATTATAGAGTACAGTTTATCCCCGGCATATTTCGGGATTAGGGACTGTTACGTTGATGAACGATTAACTACGGGGATCTTTCCCCTCAAGGAACACGTGTTAATCGGGTAGACAGACAAGATGCTGCCGGGTAAGGGCACACTTGTGTGACGGAGATCCTCCACCTGAAATTCTCTGAACATGTTTTTGCTAGGAACATTATAAAATAAAGACCGGACAAACATTTGTTAAAAATACGTTTTTATTCATCTGCAATCATTTTTACGTCAAAGCTCGAAGAGAATATTTATTACGTCCTATGTTCACACATTTCCAGTACAACGCAAACCATTTCCGTTCCAGGAATACCAAAGCGTTAAAGTATCATTCTCCATGATTTCCTTATTAGTTCACCACATTTGTTCAATGTGCGTCTATGTTCAAGTCAAGGCCATATATCCAACGAATGCGTCATCAATGTACATCCTGAAATCGGCTATCTAAAGTCGATTAATACCAATCAAAAACAGCTATATACTTGAAAGAAAAAATCTTAAAAATGTTGAGTAAAGATGTACCTACAGACGCTTTCCAACTTTAGCTCAACAGGAACACTGAACGACTACAATTGAACCCTCTCACAACCAGTGCTCATCACACCACTTCAGCAAGTAATCCGATAACATTACAAACCACCACTGGGCACGTCATTAAACTCTCAAAAAAACTGTAAAACTGAAATGGTCAAAATTACACACAAAAGTACTCGATACGGCTTAAAAGGTATAACCGCATGCAACATTATATTTCAGTCACCCCGAGCTCTCGGTTTGATCCTCGAGCCACTCCATTACATCCAGCCATCTCTCGGGATCCAACTGCATGGGATCGAAGGTGGAAACTTCTTCAGGACTCATTGCAGCACCTTGAATTTCAGCTTTTGATTTCAGTTTCCTATCATTGTGGACCTGCTGATGCCTGTTCATGGTTGATGACCGTGCAAATGCCTTCCCACACACAGGGCACAGGAATGGCTTCTCGTCTGTGTGTGTTCTCTGATGACTCTGAAGATGTGATGACCGTGCAAATGTCTTCCCACACACAGGGCACAGGAATGGCTTCTCGCCCGTGTGTGTTCTCTGATGACTATGAAGATGTGACGAGTGTGCAAATGTCTTCCCACACACAGGGCACAGGAATGGCTTCTCGCCCGTATGTGTTCTCTGATGGTCTTGAAGAGTTGACGAGTGTGCAAATGCCTTCCCACACACAGGGCACAGGAACGGCTTCTCGCCCGTGTGCGTTCTCTGATGAGTTTGAAGAGTTGACGATTGTGCAAATGCCTTCCCACACACAGGGCACAGGAATGGCTTATCGCCCGTGTGTGTTCTCTGGTGACTCTGAAGATGTGATGACTTTGCAAATGTCTTACCACACACAGGGCACAGGAATGGCTTCTCGCCCGTGTGCGTTCTCTGATGAGTTTGAAGAGATGACGATTGTGCAAATGTCTTCCCACACACAGGGCACAGGAATGGCTTCTCGCCAGTGTGTGTTCTCTGGTGTCTTTTAAGATTTGATTGCCGTGAAAATGCCTTTCCACACACAGAGCAATTCAATGGCTCATTGCCTCCGTGTGCGTGGGGATGTGGAGAGCGTCTCTGCTCCATGTGAGCGTAGTAACAGCAGCGGTGTTATCGAGTCAAAAGTACGCTATCGGCCGCAAGGATGTTTAACGTTGAGTTTTGGATGTTGTTAACTGCTAAAACAAGAACGACACTCGCGTCTAACCCGAGACGCAAAAAATCCCGTAAATGTGACGACAAACACGTTTAAGAGTTTATGTGCGAAAATTGACACTTACTTGGAGATTCACGGTTTATCGATGTCTGGAACCCGTGTGAAGATGTCGCCACGAACTCTCCCGACGCAAAGTCGCCTAACTGTCGACACAGCAATTGTGCTCGCCAGTCTGCGTTGTCTCGCGGTTGAAGGGCGATCAGCAGAGCGTCCAACCTCATCAAGTTTCTTCTCGAAATGGCATTGAGCTCTGCTTCTGAGCCGACTTATAACTCCCCCCCCCTAGAATCCAATCCTTTGTCTTTCAGGATATTTACATTCGATTGTTAATTTTGGAAGGCACAATCCGCATGTCTATTAACATACCGAAGGGTAATGTGTCCATTGTGCTGCATGCATGAATATGTAAGTGCATCTCAGTGTGTAATTGTGCGCTTATTTTGAATAAATGGAAAAACACGTTCCCCATGCCCTCCATTGTCCTCTATTTAAAGTGAATGCAGCCCCGTGGTGTTGCCAAAAATCGCCGAGCTTCGGGAGTGAGCACATACAGACGCGTAGAGACCACACTTGCAATATAATCACTCTAACATCAGTAACCAAAATCCGATCTGGTACATGGTCTCCGCTTGGTCTGGATTGTATCTGTCATCACTCCGGAGACAAACACGAGGCATGGTTTGGCCAGCCACCACCTCGTTTGCCAAAACGACTTTAATAGCTGCTCTCAAACAACAATGTCACCAATAGTGGTTCATGGGCTAGGGTGTTAAGCGGACAATTAGTCGTTTTGGGCAAGGCGTATGGGATAATACACACCTCTGTTATCCCATGAACACAATACACAGCATCGGGAAGGCTGACTTGTTGCGGAGATGTAGTTTGGGGAAGGCGCTATGACTGGAGTTCGGCGATGTGACTGGGTGATCACACGGATTCCGAAACACAGCGGAGACGATACAGTCCACTGCACTCCATCTCCCCACATGGACCTCGACATTCTCAGTTTAAAAAAAATGAACATGTATTATAAAAATAAGTTTTTGAAATCATGTGTATTGTTTATATGTAAAAATGTGTGATTGTTATATTCTTTGCATGTGTGTATGTGTCGGGGTCGTTGGCCCCCGAAGTCCCTCCATGCTCCGTGCGTGTGGCAGGGGCCCCGCCCGACGGCTCCCCTCCCTGGTCCGTCCCTCCGCGAGCTCGTGTGAGAGGCATAGCTCGCCGCCCGCTCTCGTTCACCTGCAAACGCTGCGTTGTCTCTCCACGGCTCACGCGCTATTAAACGGGGGTCAGGGGTCGGAGGGCGAACGACGCTGCCCTCACACTGCGCGAGTCCCGGCGGCGACAGACGGAGCGGGGACCTGCGGGCGCACCGACCCCTTCCCCCACACTACGAGCGCACACACCTGCACACACGCGACACCCACTCGTGCGCCGCTCTACGCAGCGCTCACTCACGTGGCGAACTACTGTGTACACACGCGCACCCACACACGCCGCTCCGCGCACTCCAACTCAACTCACGTTATGATCGCGCACCTGTATCACACACGGAGTGAACCCACGCGACACCCGCTCTCGCGCCGCTCTGCGCAGCGCTCCCCCGAGGCGAGCCGCAGCACTACACTCACCCCTGACTACTCGCGTTATGATCGCGCACCTGTATCGCGCACGGGGTGGACGCACGCACCCACACGCAGCTCCCCACGCGACACACTGCTCAACAAGATCACGCGAGACCACGCTTCGCTATTAATGATTTATTATCTGCTACTCGCGAATTGATGCTAAGTCAGTGAGTCGACGAGGCTGGCCCACGCTGATACCTTTATGCCTATTCCCGATTTATCTGCTATGATTATAATTCACCTCCTTACTCGCTGTTAGGTGCTCACGGCGGTCCGTTGATCCCCTGCTCGCAGCGTACCTCGGTGCGTCACACGGACGTCCGGGTCGCTGGGCTGGAGCTGCGTATCGTCGCCTCGCGCTGGAGTGAGAGACTCCGATTTCCCCTTTGCGCCCACTATTTATCCTCCCTACCTCAAAGGGCGTCGGCTCTGAACAATGGGCTCGCGCCCCTCTGGCACGCGCACCGCGGTTCCGGGCGCCTGTGATATGCTAATCAGTGTGCGGCGTTGCGCGGCGTAAATTCTAATTAATCCCTTTCCCTCCCTAACAATGGTGCCTGCGCGCTCAAGCGTAATTATCCCAACCATCCGTGACTATGCGCAAGAGCCCCTGCGGTCCCGCTACTCATGCTGTCCCGTCCCTCCCCTGCTTGCCCCGTCGACACGTGGGTGGTGTGTGTAGGGGATGCGCTTCAACCGCGGTGGCCGAATGCCCCTCGCCGCGGCCACACCATCTTAAGGCAGGTCGCAGTGCCGCGGTGCAACGTAGCGTCGGGGGAGGCCGTCCAATTCCCTGATTGCCGGAAACCGTGAGAGTTAATCCCGATAAGGGTTTCTCAGATAAAAACCGGTCAATCATGTGACCTTCCCTTCCAGCTCTATGGGGGGGGGGGGGGGGGGGAATGCGTGCGGGTGTGTTCATGTGAGGTGAGGTGAGGGGGACGAGGGGTTGGCTCCGTTGCTTGGTGGTGGCGAGGTCGGGGATGGGGCGCCTGCTGAACGGCTTCGTGGCGGCGGCATCACATAATCAACGTACATTAGGCATGCGAATTAAGTGAACCCATTGTCCTTGTACTTCCTGTCGATTGTGTGTACTAAAATAGCCGTGCCAACGGTAATCCTAATTGAAGAATAGTGACCGGAATAGACATGCTTTAGTAACGAATTGTCATGTTCTGTTTAAGTGACAAACCTTACTATTTTCATGTGGCGGGTTTAACAAAATATATTTTTTACTTACGCAATTTAACCCCAAAAACCTGTTCGATTGAACATACACTATACATATTTATTAGCAGAGTGCTATTCAAATACTTCTAATGAGATTTCAATACCGTACCTCCGTTAATGGTGTAATAAATTATTAAACCAGTTAATAGTAGTTTAATGTTTAGTGCTATCGTTTATAATGTTACAGTTGACATGTTATAGAGTACAGGTGATCTCCAGTATACTTCGGGATTAGGGACCAGAATGCTGCGAAACGATTTATAACGGGGCCATTCGCGTCTAGGAACATGTTAATGGAGGACAGCCAAGATGCTGCTCGTTAAGGGCAGACTTGTGTGACGGAGTTTAGCGAATACTACCGAATAATTAGCTCACACTCATTTATGACAAGATTTGTCGTAATTTTGGTTCATTACGGAGAACAAGACACCTGCTATGTTGACGAATTCTTAGTACATATAGTGTACTTACCTATATTGCTAAAATATCGTTAACACTAGAATAAACTCTTAGCCATCCCATCACGTTGCTTCAAATATGCTCTAGGTTGAGTGTCCTGATGTGGTCTGAAGCATTTACTGTGATTACATTGAAGCATTCAAAGCGGTCCACAACCCTGAATTGTGCAGCTTGGAATAATGGAGGAATTCGAGTTGGATCTTTGGGGCTGTATAATGTGTAAAGTTGAAGGTGCTAGGTGTTGTCTTCTTCTAACAGCTACTAACGTGCGTGTGGTCTGTTTTTAGGATTTGTCCATTGTTGTTGAACTTGTTGTCGTGCGCATTTCTTGTTGAGTTCTGCCACTTTAGTGTTGCAGTTTGATAAATAATCCGCCACGTGAGCGTGATGTTTTGCTTAGTGGGAATTTCGCTTTGTTACAATTTGTGATTGTTATAATAATTGTAACGATTCATAAGCTCATGAGCTTATGTGTTTATGCGTTTATTTATGAATAGAAAACTGTCTATTGTTCTTCGATACCATTGAGATGTAACATTCATCCAGCAGTGAAAATCGTGATTCTATAACGACCGTAGTGTAATTGTAATGATTTTAATCCGATCCTTGCACGTACACTATACATACATATGAGCAAAGTGCTATTCTAATAAGACCACACTGTGATTCTACTGCTTATAATGAGATTCTAATACCTTACCTCCGTTCATATCGTTCTAAATTAAAACACTAGTTATAGTCGTTTTATGTTTAGTATTATCGTTTATAGTGTTACAGTTTACATGTTATAGAGTACAGTTTATCCCCGGCACAATTCGGGATTAAGGACTGGTACGTTGAGAAACGATTAACTACGGGACCTTTCCCCTCAAGAAACACGTGTTAATCGGGTAGACAGCAAAGATGCTGCCGGTTAAGGGCACACTTGTGTGACGGAGATCCTCCACCTGAAACTCGCTTAACATGTTTTTGCCAGGAACATAATAAAATAAAGAACGGACAAACATTTGTTAAAAATACGTTTTTATTCATCTGCAATCATTTTTACTTCAAAACTCGAAGGGAATATTTATTTTGTCCTATGTTCACACATTTCCAGTACAATGCAAACCATTTCCGTTCCAGGAATACCAAAGCGTTAAAGTATCATTCCCCATGATTTCCTTATTAGTTCACCACATTGGTTCACTGTGCGTCTATGTTGAAGTCAAGGCCATATATCCAACGAACGCGTCATCAATGTACATCCATAAATCGTATATCTAAAGTCGATTAATACCAACCAAAAAAAGCTATATACTTGAAAAAAACTTTAAAATGTTTTGACAATTGAACCCTCTCACAACCAGTGCTCATCACACCACTTCGGCAAGTAATCCGATAACATTACAAACCACCACTGGGCACGTCATTAAACTCTCATAAAAACTGTAAAACTAAAATGGTCAAAATTACACACAAAAGTACTCGATACGGCTTAATAGGTATAACCACATTACATAATATTTTTTCAGTCACCCCGAGCTCTCTGGTTGACTCTCGAGCCACTCCATTACATCCAGCCATCTCTCGGGATCCAACTGCATGGGATCGAAGGTGGAAACTTCGTCAGGACTCATTGCAGCACCTTGAATTTCAGCTTTTGATTTCATTTTCCTATCATTGTGGACCTTCTGATGCCTGTTCATGGTTGACGAGTGTGCAAATGCCTTCCCACACACAGAGCACAGGAATGGCTTCTCGCCCGTGTGTGTTCTCTGGTGACTCTGAAGATGTGATGAGTTTGTAAATGTCTTCCCACACACAGGGCACAGGAATGTCTTCTCGCCCGTGTGTGTTCTCTGATGAGTTTGAAGAGTTGACGACTGTGCAAATGTCTTCCCACACACAGAGCAAAGGAATGGCTTCTCGCCCGTGTGTGTTCTCTGATGAGTTTGAAGAGTTGATGCCTGCGCAAATGTCTTCCCACATACAGGGCACAGGAATGGCCTCTCGCCCAAGTGTGTTTTCGTATGATCTTTAAGAGTTGATGACCGTGCAAATGTCTGCCCACACACAGAGCAAAGGAATGGCTTCTCGCCCGTGTGTGTTCTCTGATGAGTTTGAAGAGTTGATGCCTGTGCAAATGTCTTCCCACATACAGGGCACAGGAATGGCTTCTCGCCCGTGTGTGTTTTCTGGTGACTCTGAAGATGTGATGAATGTGCAAATGTCTTCCCACACACAGAGCAATTGAATGGCTTCTTGCCCCCGTGTGCGTGGGGCTGTGGAGAGCGTCTCTGCTCCATGTGAGCGTAGTAACAGCAGCGGTGTTATCGAGTCAAGGATGTTTAGCGTTGAGTTTTGGATTTTGTTAACTGCTAAAACAAGAACGAGTTTATCCGCGACAATAGACACTTACTTGGAGATTCACGGTATTTCGATGTCTGGAACCCGTCTGAAGATGTCGCCACGAACTCTCCCGACGCAAAGTCGCCTAACTGTCGACTCAGCAATTGTGCTCGCCAGGCTGCGTTGTCTCGCGGTTGAAGAGTGATCAGCAGAGCGACGAGTCGAGCGTCCAACCTCATCAAGTTTCCTCTCGAAATGGCATTGAGCTCTGCTTCTGAGCCGCCTTATAACTCCCCCCCTAGGATCCAATCCTTTGCCTTTCAGGATATTTGCATTCGAAAGTTAATTTTGGAATGCACAATCCGCATGCCTATTAACATACCGAAGGGTAATGTGCCCATTGTGCTTCATGTATGAATATGTAAGTGCATCTCAGTGTGTAATTGTGCGCTTATTTTGAATAAATGGAAAAACTTTGTCCTCGATTTAAAGTGAATGCAGAGAAATTAGCATGTAACTTTAGAAAAGGAAGAGAGCGGCCTTCTCGACGAGGGAGTGAAACCCAATAGGTAATATTCTTTTACAGCGTTACAATGGATAGGTTGTAGTTCATAGGTTATAATATTACGTTTCACTATGTTAGAGCTTAACATGTGAGAGTATACAATGTCAGATCAAATACGACGATCAAGGGCGTCAATCGGGTGAGTTTGATCAGAGGCTTTAATCAAAGGCGTCATCCCATCACGGGACACCACCTCCCTGCGTTTATCACAGCAACAGAAGCAACTACAACAGCAACAACAGCAGCGACAACAACAGCAGCAACATCACATTTCGAGGGCGACGCAGCTACTTCCGATTCTGCTGCCCAGCTGTTTGTTGTCGGGACCTGCTCTCGCAGGACCCCACACGTCTTTGGAAATGATTGCGATGATCATGTCTGAGCTGAGAATTAAGTCACTCAAGATTACTTTGTTTAACCATAACTTTAGGTAGGTTAGTGTCATAGGGGCTCTGTGAATACTACTCATGAATGAAATCACACTCCTGTATGACCAACATTGTACTAAATTTGGTTGATCGAGTAGAACAAGGCACGTGCCACGTCCAGACAAATTCTTATCAACAACAGTGTCCTTTAATATGATGCTAAAATAAATGTTAACACTGGATTAAACGTGCACCTCTTAACCCCTCCCTCGCATTTACGACTAATGATGTGCATTTGCACATAACATACATTCAAGCACAATAAAATGCTAATACGACCATGTCCTGGAAACCATGGCAAGGTCATCCCATGAGGACTGCCTGGATGAAAACCAGCATGGAAGGGGCCCATTGTGGGGCCAACTATGCTAATGACATAGTCCCGTGTGTGTGTGATGTGAGGTCTCCTGGCAGCAGTCATTCTCCGCTGTAGTCCTGGCATCTGCTGCTCAGCTTCATTCCCCAGCTGTGGTCCCAGTGGCACCGTCTCTCTGGGGAACCGTGTGGTGTGTGTAGCGAGTATCACGGGGTGGGCGGGTAGTGTGGTGATAGCGGTCACGTTTGGCACCGATGCACGACCACCGCCACCACCCCTACTGGGCGGTGGACCTGCCACCACAAAGCAGCACGCGGCGGAGGAGTGAGGCGATCGCTCTCGCCACTCGAGCGAGGCCCCCTCGCTTCCTCTTCTTTTCGTGCATCTCCACCTGCACCTCTTCCATCTTCTCCTCCGTCTCATCCTCCTCCATCCCCTCTTCTTCATCCTCCACCACCATCTTCTTCTCTACCTCCTCCTCTTCTTGCACTACCTCCATCCTCCTCGCCTTCTTCTTCTCCGCTAGCACCATCTCTTCCTCCTTCATCTCCTCCTCAACTTCTGGCACCACCATCTCCACCACCGTCTTCTCTTCCTCCTCCACCACCATTGTTTCCCCTTTGTCCGTCGTCTCCATGTCCTCCACCACGACCATCTGTTCATCCTTTGTTGTCTCCTTGTCCTCCATCTCCGTATTGTCTTTCTCCTCTCCCTCCGTGTTCTCCTCCATTGTCACCATCACAATCTCGTCCTCCTTTGCCTTCTCTTCCTCCGATTTCTCCTTCTCTGTCTCTACCTCATCCTCCATCATCTCCTCCTTCACCTCTTCCTTCGTCTCCTTCTCCATAACCTCTGTCTTCACTTCAAAGGCCTGGACGAGTGAGGAGGGCTGAGCTGGCTCAGATCTGTGAAGAGACAACATGACACTGTTCCACCTTCTTGCTACGGGAGACATCGCCATCTAATAATAATAATAGTTCAATTTGTAACGCGCGCAAATTTGCAGACGTAGTGGCCGCAACTCAGAGGCGCGGAGCCAAGCTCAGAGTCGCTCAAAAGCACGATTGTAGAGGTGAGTTTTTAAGTGTCTCTTGAAGGAGGCGATTGAGGTGATGCTGCGAATGTGCAGAGGGATATTGTTCCAGACTGTTGGGGCTGCCACCGAGAAGCGGCGCATAGACATGACCATCCTGGATCTTGGTATCGAGAGGAGGTCGTGAGTCGCGCTGCGCAGGCATCTGCCGTGTGCTGAGCAGCAAGTTGTCAATAATAAAGAAAGGTACGGCGGGCAGGCGGATATGAAGGCATCGTCCGTGGGTGGAATGTGTGGCGGATTAATTCGAGCTGAATAGAAACAGCAATAACGAAATGTCCAGTGAGTGTGCTTAGTATTGGTGCTGTCATTCTCATGGCGCCAGGCTATCCTTGAGATAGGTGCAGCTGTGTCTGACACAGACTGCTGTAGTTTCACAGTAGTGGGTGGCGTTGCTGTGCAAACTTAGCTGAATAATTTGAAGTGACATTTTTTTGGTTCTTTCCGTAAAGTCACGTCGGTATAAAATAAAATAAATCACAACGTTTCGATTGCAACACAAGCAATCATCATCAGGTGGGAAAACCACAGCAAGAAACATTCTTGCAATAACGACGTGGCCATCGAAACGTCATGATTTAATTTAATTTATTTTATTTCATACCGACGTGAATTTACCGATATAACCAAAGAGTAAGGATCCCTGTAGTCACGAAAACTTCAAATCTAGATTGAAAATGTTCTATATGTATATTCTAATTGACCCCTTGCACATACAGTCCTAAGCATTTCAAATGGCATCGATAGAGATCCTGAACGTCCACTTTGACGGAATGGGTGTGGATCTGTGTGGTCAATGCAGCAGCAATAATAGCCAAGGCGGGAAGCAAGATCTGAACTGTAATGGTGAAGAATGAGTGCACGACCATTTGGTCGCTTCAACACATCCACGATTTCAAAAAAGTGTCCCTCAGTGATTTGTGTTCGAGAGAGCCACCTCCCTTGACATCGAAGGCATCTCAGAGTGCATTGCATGCGATGAGCCTCTCGCATCTCTCATCTCATCGCGTTTTAAATTGGACACCCCTCTCAGTCGTAGCTGTCGCTGTGCATTACGAGGCGACTTGGCAGCTGGCCTGGAAACAGGCGATAGACAGCGAAAATCTCACGGTGGATGGAGGGTTACATGGTGAAGATATGCCCACTTTGTTACGTGGTCTAACCCAGAAACCAGTTATGAAAAATAAATCTGTCCTCAGTGTAGCGGAATGTACACGTGGGGTTTGCAGTGTCTGTGAATTTTGAGAGCGCGACAGGGCTTGAGCACCTGTGCGTCACAGCAACATTGACCTGGGTTTGATTTCCACGTTTGGCCACATTCTCCGTGTGAATTGTGCAGCCACCTGTTCTGGGAAGGTTCTGCAGCCTTCTCCCTGTTACTGAACCCACACATGCAATGCAAATCGTTCAATTTGGATCGCAAACAGAAGCAAAAAACAAAGCAAAAAACAAACTTTCTGGCAAAATGCGAGCAAACTTGGCAGAATCCTCCTGAAAAAAAGTTTTGAGACCGAGTAAGGCTGATGCTGCGTGAGAAGCATGGCAATAAATAACAATAATAAACACACAGGGCGCACACGCAGAGTGGTTTACCGTGGCTCAGCGACTCCGGAGTTTGCTTTATCTTCTTGGAAGCCCTCTTCTCCAAAGCTCGGAGCTATTGGGCCCCACACAGGATTGGAGGACGTGGTTGCGGTGGCGGCAGTGGAAGCGGTGGTGGTGCTGCTGGTGGTAGCGGTCTGGAGCCATTGTCGCTCGATCTTGGCGAGGCGCTGCTCCTCCTCGAGGCGCTTTTGCTCCACAAGACGCTTCTCCTCCATCAAGTGCTCCTCCTCCTCCTCTTGACGCTTCACCTCAACGAGGCGCTTCTCCTGCATGAGACGTTTCTCCTCGAGGAGCTTCACCTTGCGAAAGCGCCTCTCCTCAAGACGCTTCTTCTTTTTCTCGAGACGCTTCAGCTCTATGAGACGCTTCACCTCAAAGAGGCGATTCTCCTCCATGAGGCGCTTCTCTTCCTCGACCCGCTGCACCTCAATGAGGCGCTGCTCCTCGACAAGGCGCTTCTCTTCTTCCACCCGCTTTTCCTCCATGAGGCGCTTCTCTTCTTTGACCCGCTTCACATCTATGAGGCGCTTCTCTTCCTCCAGATGCTTCTCCTTGAGACGCTTCACCTCGCGAAGGCGCTTTTCGTCCATGAAGCGCGTTTCTTCAAGGAGGCGCTTTTCCATGATGCGTTTTACGTCGTTGAGGATATTATTTCGAAGGCACTTCTGCTCCGTTTGGTGCTTCAACTTGGCGAGGTGCTTCACCTCATTGGGGCGCTTCTCTTCCATTGTGCATTTCTCCTTCGCAAGGCGCTTGTCCTCCTGGAGACGCTTCACTCCGCTGAAGTTCTTCACCTCCCCAATGCTCCTCTGTTCACGCGAAAATAAGCACATGACTATTCAGACATGCGCACTCAGGACAAAATATATTCTCGCAGGCACACAAACATGGACGGGCACATAGACAAACAAAAATGCATACTGGCACATCTATGTACGGATGCAAACATGCACATTAACTCATGGCATGACGTGATGATAGAGGGATGGAGTGATGGTGTTGGAGATGGTGTTGTGATATGGAGAGGTGAAATTGTGGAATGTTCTGGAGAGACGGTGCCTTGTGATGGTATTGACGCTTTATGAGGCTCTATGATATTGTATTGATTCTAGATTTGAAGCTTTCGTGACTGTAAGGATTCATAAGAGTATATTGTATTGAGTTGGTGGTGGTGTGGTGTGATGAGAAAGGTGATGTGAAGAGATGGTGTGGTGATGTGAGGTGTAGTGATGTTTTGGTGCAATGGTGTGGGAGTGTGGAGAGAATGTGGTGTTTGACTCCCATAGACCCCATACACACCTTTGGGGAACGATTTTCATAGCTTTGGCCTGGGAAAGGGTCCACTTCATCCATAATGTCCCCCCACGTGGTCGACTGGCGCCATGACTCCCGGGCTACGGAAAACAAAATTAATTCAAAGGACGAGTAATGTATTACAGAACGAAGCACGTGGATATTCACACAACTAATTTTGAGATCCCTGCAATTACCTCTTAACACATAACATGACCTGCTGTTGAGAAACATTAGTCACATGGCAGTAAAACATTACAAGTCATAATTTTTGTAAGCATGTTGAGATCATCAATTTCATAAAGTTGAGACCCCAATTTAAACCAATATGGCTGAAACGCAGCTCTAAATCCATGCTGTCTGCCACACTTGACCTTTACCTCTTCCTATCACCGCCACGTCTACTAAAATAAATTAATAAGGGAGCTGCCTCCTCTGCATAAAAACCACGTGCTGCAGGTATTTGGGACTTACCATCATAGTCCTCCAAGATATCAGCCCACTTGCGTTGTCTGTCCATGTTGTTGGGAAGGAATAGTTTCTGTTTGATGTTGGAGGGCCTGGGGAGGTTGTAAAAACGCTAAGATTTAGCAACCTTTTGAATCACTCATCCTCTCAATTTTTACATATTTGACCACTCGCTGTACCAATCAAATCAATTTCGTGCCGTTTGTTTTACAAGTCCACTCACTCGCTTGTTTGCCCACTCACGCGTGCGTCAGATTACTCACTCATCCACCCACGCGAACATGTTTATTTCAACTGCCTATTGCATTAAACATAATCGCCAGACATAACCGTGATGTTTAACCTCTAATCCAGACAAGCATGTTGATGCACATCCCATTTGTATTAATCGACTGCTTGATAAAGGCCCCCCTATGTCTTGTAGGTCATTGGGGTCAAATGACAATACTTAAATCATTTGTTATGACCCGAGAATGACGTCGTAGGTCACGTCATGCCAGAGGTACCGCCCATGTGGCTGTGACGTCACAGATAGGAGACGTCTATGGCAGCAGCTCGGGTCTGAACTAAAAGGCAGACTCCTCCCCCGTGTTGGATAACATTCAATACATGTAATGCAGGGCACAATTATGCAGGCAATAAGAAAACAATAATTATAGACATGTTAATCATATTATATGAGATTTAAACAGGTTAGTTATGAACGTTTTAAATGTTGACTTGCTTTGGTTCTAAACAATGACAGTAACAGCAACATATCAGAGCATGCCAAGTAACCTAACTAATAGTCCTAATTTGGTCGCATGAAATCCAAATACCAACATATACAAAAGTAATGAAGCTTGTAGTCAAAACGTGCAGTAAAAATAAACAACACACATCGTCAACAGGGACGCTCACCTCGTTGAGGATTCGCTCTGCAAAGGCTTCTTCTGCTGCTGCTCACTCGTGCGCATTCCTCTCGACTGCGGGTGGAGGCGTGGCTATGACGTAACAGAGGTGACGTCACTACAGCGAGGCTCCGCCCCCACGCAATTGGCGGGCGCACCACGTGGTGCAGTGCGGGTGGTGTGCGTCACCGGAAACAGCAGAGTCCTTGGTTCGACATTAAACATTTGCCCCCTCGCTTTGTGCTGTCTTTGATGTCGCCGTTACTGCGGCGAGGACTGAAGCGATGCCTGGCCATCAGGCCTGGCATATACCTAGGCCTCAGGCTTCATATTTGTTCGTAGTTATTTTTTGTTTAATTGGAATTATTCACTTGCATTTCATTAATTACATTTCAAGCGTATAAACACCATCCCATTGGTTTATTTAGTTTTAAATTCAGGTTTGTAGTATAGTTATTGTTCTGTAGTTATATTTAAGTGATTGAGGTGGTTGTACTAAGTATGAATTTGAGTTACATGTAAATTATTATTGTGTAAAGGATTTGTCTGTGTGCAACTATCCTGGCAGTGGTAATATGGGCTTTTTATAATTAAGTTGTTAATGAGATTGTTTATTTGTGTGTGTCTGTTATCTATGTCTGTGTCAGGTTACATATCTATGTTTGTAGCTGTGTGTGTTTGTTATTTATGATGGGTGACGATGATGATGTTTCTTGATAATGGATGGTGGTGATGATGATGATGGGTGGTGATTATGAAGGGTTGTAATGATGATGGGTGGTGATGATGTGTAGTGATTATGATGGGTGGTAGTGATGATGATGGGTGGTGGTAATGATTGGGGAGGTTATGATGATGGGTGGTGATAGTTATGGGTGGTGATGATGATGAGTTGTTGTGATTATGGGTGTTGATGATGATGGATGATTGGTGGTGGTTATGATGAATGTTGGTTGTGATGGTTGGGTGGTGGTGGTGACGATGGTTGATGATGGTGAGTTGATAGTGATAATGATGATAATGGGTGTTGATACTGATTAATTTGTGTTGATAATTATGGGTGGTGATGAGTAAATGAGCAACCACCCGACACATAACAGCAACAGAAGTAACTAAAGCAGCACCAATAACAGCAGCGACAACAGCAGCAGCAACAACACATTTTGAGGGCGACGCAACTACTTCTGATTCTGCTGTTTCTGGTGCTCGACTAATTGTAGCCAGGCCCTGCTCTCGCGGGACCAACCCACACGTCTTCGGAAATTATTGCGATGATCATGTCTGAGCTGAAAATTAAGTGAATAAACGTTACTTTGTTTAACCATAACTGTGTGTAGGTTAGTATCTGGGGGCTCAGCGAATACTACTCATGAAATAACTCGTACTCCTTTATGACCGACATTGTACTAATTTTGGTTGATCGAGACGAACACTGGATTAAACATGCACCTCTTAACCCCTGCCTCGCATTTACGACGAACAATTTGCATTTACACATACCATACAGTCAAGCACAGTAAAATGCTAATACGACAATATTGTTATTCTAGGAATTTGAATTCGATTCTAACCCTGCACTCCCACAGTTCGCATATCCAACCCCCGGGTCGATTGAACGTCAGCTTTCTTTTATATGAGCAGATTGCGATTTTAATACTTCTAATGAGATTCGAATACCGTATCCATAAATCGCCTAAATATGAAAATGTGTCATTAAACCCGCCACCACCCACACACCCAATTAGAAAGGTTTGTCACGTAAGCCGGACATGCTAATTCGTTACTAGTCTAGCACAATGGTGTGATGGAGAGCCAAGCCACAACATTTACAATCTGAGTACGACGTTTCGCCAGTAATTACAACAATCTTCATTAGGCGACGTCCAGTTTTGTGGAGAAGTGCTCCTGTTTCGTTCCGTAAATAGAGAGGTAGATGTGATGACAAAACGTGTGTGCTCTTCTTGCGCGAAGTGGGGGAGGGGGGTGTTAATGGATACACATATATATATATGGCTATGGGTACCCATTGCCGTTTGGGTAATGTATATGGTAATCAACGTACATTAGGCATGCGAATTAAGTGAACCCATTGACCTTGTACTTCCTGTCGATTGTGTGTACTAAAATAGCCGTGCCAACGGTAATCCCTATTGAAGAATAGTGACCTGAATAGACATGCTTTAGTAACGAATTGTCATGTTCTGTATTAGTGACAATCCTTACTATTTTCATGTGGCGGGTTTAACAAAATATATTTTTCCTTGCGCAATTTAACCCAAAAACCTGTTCGATTGAACATATACTATACATATTTATTAGCCGAGTGCTATTCAATACTTCTAATGAGATTTTAATACCGTACCTCCGTTAATGGTGTAATACATTATTAAATCAGTTTATAGTAGTTTAATGTTTAGTGCTATCGTTTATAATGTTACAGTTGACATGTTATAGAGTACAAGTGATCTCCAGTATACTTCGGGATTAGGGACCAGAATGCTGCGAAACGATTTATAACGGGGCCATTCGCCTCTAGGAACATGTTTATGGGGAGACAGCCAAGATACTGCTGGTTAAAGGCAGACTTGTGTGACGGAGATTAGCGACTACTACTGAAGAATTATCTATCATTTATGATAGAATTTGTCATAATTTTGGTTGATTACGGAGAACAAGACACCTGCTATGTTGACGAATTCTCCCATATTGCTAAAATATCGTTAACACTAGAATAAGCTTGCAGTTCTTAGCCATCTCATCACGTTGCTTCAAATATGCTCTAGGTTGAGTGTCCTGATGTGGTCTGAAGCATTTACTGTGATTACATTGAAGCATTCAAAGCGGTCCACAATCCTGAATTGTGCAGCTTGGAATAATGGAGGAATTCGCATTAATTTTTTTGTTTTTTTTTAACCTGAGGCCATAATTAGGAGGTACATCACAAGCGAAAGCGATAGTATTTGCCAAGAATATCTTCATTCATCGAGAACGAAAGTAAGAAGTTCGAAGGCTGTCAAATACCGCACCATTTACGAGTTGGTTCTTTGGGGCTGTACAATGTGTCGAGTTGAAGGTGCTAGGTGTTTTCTTCTTCTAACAGCTACTAACGTGCGTGTGATGACTGTTTTTAGGATTTGTCCATTGTTGTTGAACTTGTTGTCGTGCGCATTTCTTGTTGAGTTCTGCCACTTTAGTGTTGCAGTTTGATAAATAATCCGCCACGTGAGCGTGATGTTTTGCTTAGTGGGAATTTCGCTTTGTTACAATTTGTGATTGTTATAATAATTGTAACAATTCATAAGCTCATGAGCTTATAATGTGTTTATGCGTTTATTTATGAATAGAAAACTGTCTATTGTTCTTCGATACCATTGAGATGTAACATTCATCCAGCAGTGAAAATCGTGATTCTATAACGACCGTAGTGTAATTGTAATGATTTTAATCCGATCCTTGCACGTACACTATACATACATATGAGCAAAGTGCTATTCTAATAAGACCACACTGTGATTCTACTGCTTATAATGAGATTCTAATACGTTACCTCCGTTGATATCGTTCTAAATTAAAACACTAGTTATACTCGTTTTATGTTTCGTATTATCGTTTATAGTGTTACAGTTTACATGTTATAGAGTACAGTTTATCCCCGGCACACTTCGGGATTAAGGACTGGTACGTGGAGAAACGATTAACTACGGGACCTTTCCCCTCAAGAAACACGTGTTAATCGGGTAGACAGCCAAGATGCTGCCGGTTAAGGGCACACTTGTGTGACGGAGATCCTCCACCTGAAACTCGCTTAATATGTTTTTTGCTAGGAACATTATAAAATAAAGAACGGACAAACATTTGTTAAAAATACGTTTTTATTCATCTGCAATCATTTTTACTTCAAAACTCGAAGGGAATATTTATTATGTCCTATGTTCACACATTTCCAGTACAATGCAAACCATTTCCGTTCCAGGAATACCAAAGCGTTAAAGTATCATTCCCCATGATTTCCTTATTAGTTCACCACATTGGTTCACTGTGCGTCTATGTTGAAGTCAAGGCCATATATCCAACGAACGCGTCATCAATGTACATCCTTAAATCGTATATCTAAAGTCGATTAATACCAACCAAAAAAAGCTATATACTTGAAAAAAACTTTAAAATGTTGAGTAAAGATATACTTCCAGACGCATTCCAACTTTAGCTCAACAGGAACACTTAACGACTACAATTGAACCCTCTCACAACCAGTGCTCATCACACCACTTCGGCAAGTAATCCGATAACATTACAAACCACCACTGTGCACGTAATTAAACTCACAAAAACTGTAAAACAAAAATGGTCAAAATTATACACAAAAGTACTCGATACGGCTTTAAAGGTATAGCCACATGACATCACATTTTTTCAGTCACCCCGAGCTCTCTGGTTGACTCTCGAGCCACTCCATTACATCCAGCCATCTCTCGGGATCCAACTGCATGGGATCGAAGGTGGAAACTTCTTCAGGACTCATTGCAGCACCTTGAATTTCAGCTTTTGATTTCAGTTTCCTATCATTGTGGACCTTCTGATGCCTGTTGATGTGTGACTTGTGTGCAAATGTCTTCCCACACACAGAGCACAGGAACGGCTTCTCGACTGTGTGTGTTTTCTTGTGACTCTGAAGATGTGATGACTGTGCAAATGTCTTCCCACACACAGGGCACAGGAATGGCTTCTCGCCCGTGTGTGTTCTCTGATGGTCTTGAAGATTTGACGAGTGTGCAAATGCCTTCCCACACACAGGGCACAGGAATGGCTTCTCGCCCGTGTGTGTTATCTGATGACTCTGCAGATTTGATGCCTGTGCAAATGTCTTCCCACACACAGGGCACAGGAATGGCTTCTCGCCCGTGTGTGTTCTCTGATGACTCTGAAGATGTGATGAGTGTGCAAATGTTTTCCCACACACAGAGCACAGGAATGGCTTCTCACCCGTGTGTGTTCTCTGGTGTCTCTTAAGACTTGATGACCATGAAAATGCCTTCCCACACACAGAGCAATTGAATTGTTCCTGGCCCCCGTGTGCGTGGGGCTGTGGAGAGCGTCTTTGCTCCATGTGAGCGTAGTAACAGTAGCGGTGTTATCGAGTCAAAAGTACGCTATCGGCCGCAGGGATGTTTAGCGTCGAGTTTTGGATTTTGTTAACTGCTAAAACAAGAACGACACTCGCGTCTAACCGAGACGCAAAAAAATCCCGTAAATTTGACGACGGTCACGTTTAAGATTTTATCCGCGAAAATAGATACTTACTTGGAGATTCACGATATATAAACCCGTCTGAAGATGTCGCCACGAACTCTCCGAACGCAAAGTCGCCTAACTGTCGACACAGCAATTGTGCTCGCCAGGCTGCGTTGTCTCGCGGTTGAAGGGCGATCAGCAGAGCGACGAGTCGAGCGTCCAACCTCATCAAGTTCCCTCTCGAAATGGCATTGAGCTCTGCTTCTGAGCCGCTTTATAACTCCCCCCCCTAGGATCCAATCCTTTGTCTTTCAGGATATTTGCATTCGATTGTTAATTTTGGAAGGCACAATCCGCATGTCTATTGACATACCGAAGGGTAATGTGCCCTTTGTGCTTCATGCATGAATATGTAAGTGTAATTTCAGTTGATGAATATATTTTACGTGCCTACTCAACACTTTGGGTAGTTGCTAGATTTGTGGGTAAGACACGAGGTTGCCATTTATTAATTTGAAAAAATCAGTTTGGCATTTATCAATTATAAATAATTCTGACATACATACATAACAATCGAATGCAAATATTCTGAAAGACAAAGGATTAGATCCTAGGGGGGGAGTTATAAGGCGGCTCAGAAGCAGAGCTCAATGCCATTTCGAGAGAGAACTTGATGAGGTTGGGCGCTCGACTCGTCGCTCTGCTGATCGCCCTTCAACCGCGAGACAACGCAGCCTGGCGAGCGAGCACAATTGCTGTGTCGACAGTTAGGCGACTTTGCGTCGGGAGAGTTCGTGGCGACATCTTCAGACGGGTTTCAGACATCGATATACCGTGAATCTCCAAGTAAGTGTCTATTTTCGCGGATACACTCTTAACCGTGTTCGTCGTCAAATTTACGGGATTTTTTTGCGTCTCGGTTAGATGCGAGTGTCGTTCTTGTTTTAGCAGTTAACAAAATCCAAAACTCAACGCTAAACATCCTTTCGGCCGAAAGCGTACTTTTGACTCCATAACACTGCTGCTGTTTCTACGCTCACATGGACAAGAGACTCTCTCCACAGCCCCACGCACACGGAGGCAAGAAGCTATTCAATTGCTCTCTGTGTAGAAAGGCATTTTCACGGCCATCAAGTCTTAAGAGACACCAGAGAACACACACGGGTGAGAAGCCATTCCTGTGCCCTGTGTGTGGGAAGACATTTGCACACTCACCAACTCTTCAAGACCATCAGAGAACACACACGGGAGAAAAGCCATTCCTGTGCTCTGTGTGTGGAAAGGCATTTGCACACTCGTCAACTCTTCAAGACCATCAGAGAACGCACACGGGCGAGAAGCCATTCCTGTGCCCTGTGTGTGGCAAGACATTTACAAAGTCATCACATCTTCAGAGTCATCAGAGAACACACACGGGTGAGAAGCCATTCCTGTGCCCTGTGTGTGGGAAGGCATTTGCACACTCGTCAACTCTTCAAGACCATCAGAGAACACACACGGGAGAGAAGCCATTCCTGTGCCCTGTGTGTGGGAAGGCATTTGCACAGTCATCACATCTTCAGAGTCATCAGAGAACACACACGGGCGAGAAGCCATTCCTGTGCTCTGTGTGTGGGAGAGCATTTGCACGGTCATCAGCCATGAACAGGCACCAGAAGGTCCACAATGATAGTAAACTGAAATCAAAAGCTGAAATTCAAGGTGCTGCAATGAGTCCTGAAGAAGTTTCCACCTTCGATCCCATGCAGTTGGATCCCGAGAGATGGCTGGATGTGATAGAGTGGCTCGGGGATCAAACCGAGAGCTCGGGGTGACTGAAAAAAATATTACGTCATGTGGTTATACCTATTAAGCCGTATCGATAACTTTTGTGTGTAATTTTGACCATTTTAGTTTCACAGTTTTTGTGATAGTTTAATGACGTGCACAGTGGTGGTTTGTAATGTTATCGGATTACGTGCCGAAGTGGTGTGATGAGCACTGGTTGCGAGAGGGTTCAATTGTAGTCGTTAAGTGTCCCTGTTGAGCTGGAATGCGTCTGTAGGTACATCTTTACTCAACATTTTAAACGTTTTTGTCAAGTATATAGCTTTTTTTGATTGCTATTAATCGACTTTAGATAGACGATTTCAGGATGTATATTGATGACGCGTTCGTTGGATATATGGCCTTGACTTCAACATAGACGCACAGTGAACAAATGTGGTGAACTAATAAGGAAATCATGGGGAATGATACTTTAACACTTTGGTATTCCTGGAACGGAAATATTTTGCATTGTACTGGAAATGTGTGAACATAGGATGTAATAAATATTCCCTTCGAGTTTTGACGTAAAAATGATTGCAGATGAATAAAAACGTATTTTTAACAAATGTTTGTCCGGTCTTTATTTTATAATGTTCCTAGAAAAAACATGTTAAGATAATTTCAGGTGGAGGATCTCCGTCACACAAGTGTGCTCTTAACCGGCAGCATCTTGGCTGTCTACCCGATTTACACGTGTTCCTTGAGGGGAAAGGTCCCCGTAGTTAATCGTTCATCAACGTACCAGTCCCTAATCCCGAAGTATGTCGGGGATAAACTGTACTTTAAAACATGTAAACTGTAATACTATAAACTATAACACTAAACATTAAACGATTGTTAACTAGTGTTTTAATTTATAACCATATAAACGGAGTGAAGGTATTATAATATCATTAGAAGCATTAGAATCACAGTGTGGTCGTATAAGAATCACGCACAAACCCATTCTTAACTCATGATATTATGAATCACAAATTGTGACAAAGCGAAATTCCCACAAGCAAAACACCACGCTCACGTGACGAATTCTTAAACAAACTGCAACACTCAAGTGACAGACCTAAAAAAAACGCGGCAAAAAAAAAACAACCTCAATGGACACACGCACGTTAGTAGCTGTTAGAAGAAGACAACACCTAGCACCTTCAACTAGACACATTATACAGCCAACTCGTAAATGGGGCGGTATATGACAGCCTTCGCTGCTGTCGATGGGGCCAAGCAGCGAGTGTTTGACTCAGTCGTTTCAGAATCCGTGTCAAGGATTCATAATCTTAGGTTCTTTCGGTAAAGTAACGTAGGTAAAAATAATAATAAAAGAAAATAATAAATTAAAATAACTAAATTAAATCATGACGTTTCGGAAGCAACAAAAGCCTCCGTCATCAGGTGTAACTTCTGTAGCGTGTGAAAAAAGCTATTCAGGGAGGAGCCAATGAGTGGGGGGGGGGGGGAGAAAACCATCCCCCCCCCCAGACTCATTGGCTCCTCCCTGCCCAGCACCCGATATAAAAAAACACGTGTCTTGAATAACTTACAGTAATTTTACTGGAGCAGTTACACCTGATGACGGAGCCTTGTGTTGCTTCCGAAACCTCGTGATTTAATTGAGTTATTTTCATTTATTTTTATTTTATTATAGCGAAAGAAAGCGTCAAATCAAAATTAGAATATAATTAGAAGTATTAGAATCACAATGTGATCGTAATAGAATCACACTCTGCGCATATTTACGTGTAGTGTACGTGCAAGCGAACTGTGCTCGTATGTATGTAATATGTCCTTGGGAACATGCGAACCGGAGGTCGTATATGCGAACTGGGGGGTGCAGGATTAGCATCGGATTAAAATGATTAGAATAACACTATGGTCGTATTAGAATTACACTGAGCTAGAATGTATGTTAAATGTAGATGCACATCGGGAGTCGTAAATGCGGCCTGGGTGGTGCCAGATTTAGAATCGCATCAAAATTATTAAAATCGCACCATGGTCGTATTAGAATCAAGCTGCCCACTGCTGGTAGAATGTTCCATCTCAATGGAACCGAATAGCAATATACATCTTCTTGATTCTTTCGGTAAAGTCACGTAGAAGGGAAGTAATAAAATAATAAAAATAAAACATAATAAAATAATTCTCACGACGTTTCCAGCCACAACGCAAGCAGCCGTCCTCAGGTGGAGAACAGGTCCGTCAAGTAGACAGAGTCTGAATGTCACGCTCCAGGCTTGGAGCGACTATTTATGCTGGGATGGAGGAGCGAAGAGCGTCTTGACAAAATAATTTGCATATCAAGAGGAATTTAGCATATTTATGGGAAATGCAGATATGTGATTTGCACTTCTTGTGAAATGCGTAGGAGGTGGTCGGGGGGGGGGGTTTCAAAGTCATTATGTCCATGCATTATGCAGGATTAGCAGCATCAAAGGGAGGGAGTAAGGTCAGAATTAATAATATACAGTATTGATATTGGGCGTGGAGCCTACAAACACAACTTTGCGCATTTTGACCTGGTTCTCGACGCCCGTCCCGCGCCCATTGTAGATTCTTGTGCATTTCGGGGCGTCAAGGGCTCGCACCACAGCCTTGAAGGATTAGGCAGGTCCCTGGCTTCGTTTGAAGAATATGACCAGGCTCCAGGCACCGGTACCTCGCACGTGGCGGATCCTTGAGGCACCCCGGGCCTCAGGGGCTCGGAAACTGTGGGCGCCACAACACATTTCCTTTGGCGTACGGTTTCCGTTGCCGAGATCCCCACCACGTTGGATACACCAAACTTGGGCTGTACAGGACATGGGGATGAGCTGTCTGGGTGTGGACGGACATAACTACATGGGTACACACTGCGGCCATTTCACCTCTATGACTTCTACCTGTCGCCGCCATGGGCGGAACAACTTGGGGGACGTAACCGGTGGCACCTGTTGGCAATACAACCATGCCCTGTCCCCGACCGCCCATGGAAGCACGTGTTCCCGCCGCCCCGTGTTCTTTTCATTCGCCACTTGCGCTCTGGCAGGGAAAGTTCCTCGTTATAAATCGTTTCACAACGTTTTGGTCCCGAAACCCGAAGTATACGGGTGATCACCTGTACTCTATAACATGTAAACTATGAACAATAACACTAAACATTAAACATTAAACGACTTTAATTTTTTTTATAATAGATTCCACCATAAACCGAGTTACTGTATGAGAATGTTATTAGAAGCATTTTAATCGCTCATATGTATGTAAAGTATACGTTCAATCGAATCGGGGGACGAATATGCGAACTGTGGGGGTTTGCAGGGTTAGAATCGCATTACAATTATTCTAGTAACAATATGTTCGTATGCGCATTTTACTGTGCTTGAATATATGTTATATACAAATGCGAATCGTTAGTCATAAATGCGAGGCAGGGTTTAAAATGTGCATGTTTAATCCAGTATTAACGTTAATCCAGTGTTAGCATTATATTTAAGGACAATATTGTTAATATCAATTCGTCTGGACATGGCGCGTGCCTTGTACGTCTCGATCAACCAAAATTAGTACAATGTCGGTCATAAAGGTGTGCGAGTTCATTCATAAGCAGTATTTGCTGATCCCCGATGACACAGACCTACACACAAACAAGGTACTCTTTATTAAATTAATTATCAGCTCAGACATTATCATCTCAATCATTTCCAAAGACGTGTGGGGTCCCGCGAGAGCAGGGCCTGGCAACAAAAATATGAGCAGCTGAAGCAGCAGAATCAGAAGTAGCTGCGTCGCCCTCGAAATGTGATGTTGCTGCTGCTGTATTTGCTTCTGCGTCGATCAAGATTGACGCTCTTGATCGTCGCATTTGATAAACTCTGACATTGTAAACTCTCACATGTTAAACTCTAACATAGTGAAATATAATATTATAACCTATGAACTACAACCTATCCATTGTTACGCTTTAAAATACGATTAACTGTTATAGTGCAGAACCACATAATTGGAGGTATGGGATTATAATCGCATACTAATAATTAGAATCGCACTGAGCTAATTAGAATCACACTGTGGTTGTACGTATGGTAAGTTAATATGCCAACCGGGGGTAGGATATGCAGGATTACAATCGAATTACAATTATTCGAATCCCACTCGTCGTATTAGAATCACACTTTCCACTGTTGGATGAATGTGTCGTATCAATGGAATCGAATAGCCATATAAGTATATACAGTATACACAAATAAAGAGTATAACAATCACACATTGTAACATATATACAATAAACATTATTTAAAAAACGTATTTACAAATATATATTCCACTTTTTTAAAACTCAGAATGTCGTCGTTCATGTGGGGAGATGGAGCGCAGTGGATCGTATCGTCTAAGCTGCTTTTCGGAATCCGTGTGATAACCCAGTCACATCGCCTAACTCCAGTGACAGCACCTTACCCAAGCTACATCTCCCCAACAAGGCAGCCTTACCGATGCTGTGTATTGTGTTTGTGGGATAACAGAGGTGTGTATTTTCCCATGCGCCTTGCCCAAAACGACTGATTGTCCGCTTAACAGCCTAGCCTGTAAACCACCATTGGTGATAGTGTTGTTTTAGAGCAGCTATTAAAGTCGTTTTGGCAAACGAGGTGGTGGCTGGCCAAACCATGCCTCGCTGTTTGTCTCCGGAGTTATGACGGATACAAACCAGACCAAGCGGAGACCATGTACCAGATCGGATTTTGGTTACTGTCGACTCAGCAATTGTGCTCGCCATAAACATAATACACAGCATCGGTAAGGCTGCCTTGTTGGGGAGTTGTAGTTTGGGTAGGTGCTGTCACTGGAGTTAGGCGATGTGACTGGGTTATCACACGGATTCGTTAAAGCAGCTTATACGATACGATACAGTGCGCTCCACAACGATATTCTCAGTTAAATAAAGAATGAATAGAAATGTTTAAATACGTTTTTTTTTAATCATGTGTATTGTATATATGTTATAATGTGTGATTGTTATATTCTTTAAATGTGTGTATATACTGTAAATAGCTATTAAATTCCATTACCACACAGCAGCAACTGCAGCAGCAGCAACTGCAGATCTAACTAAAGATGCATTCCAACTTTAGCTCAACAGGAAGACTTAAACACTACAATATTGTCCGGAATTGAATCATATCACAACCACTGCTCATCACGCCACTTCGGCAAGTAATCCGATAACATTACAAACCACAATTGTTCACGTCTATAAACTCTCACAAAAACTGTAAAACTAACAAATATTACCTGACGTAATATTTGGAATGGCTTCTCGCCCGTGTGTGTTCTCTGGTGACTCTGAAGATGTGATGACCGTGCAAATGTCTTCCCACACACAGGGCACAGGAACGGCTTCTCGCCCGTGTGTGTTCTCTGGTGTCTCTTAAGATGTGATGACCGTGAAAAGGACTTCTCACACACAGAGCAATTGAATGGCTTCTTGCCTCCGTGTACGTGAGGCTGTGGAGAGCCTCTCTGCTCCATGTGAGCGTAGTTACAGCAGCGGTGTTATTGAGTCAAAAGTACGCTATCGGCCTCAAGGATGTTTAACGTTGAGTTTTGGATTTTGTTAACTGCTGAAACAAGAACGACACTCGCGTCTAACCGAGACGCAAAAAAATCCCGCTAATTTAACGACGAAAACGTTTAAGAGTTCATCCGCGATAATAGACACTTACTTGGAGATTCACGGTATATCGATGTCTGTAACCGGTCTGAAGATGTCGCCACGAACTCTCCCGACGCAAAGTCGCCTAACTGTCGACACAGCAATTGTGCTCGCCAGGCTGCGTTGTCTCGTGGTTGAAGGGCGATCAGCAGAGCGACGAGTCGAGCGTCCAACCTCATCAAGTTCCCTCTCGAAATGGCATTGAACTCTGCTTCTGAGCCGCCTTATAACTCCCCCCCCCCTAGGATCCAATCCTTTGTTTTTCAGGATATTTGCATTCGATTGTTAATTTTGGAAGGCACAATCCGCATGTCTATTAACATACCGAAGGGTAATGTGCCCATTGTGCTTCATGCATGAATATGTAAGTGCATCTCAGTGTGTAATTGTGCGCTTATTTTGAATAAATGGGATTAAAGTGAATGCAGCACTCCGGAGACAAACAGCGAGGCATGGTTTTGCCAGCCACCACCTCGTTTGCCGCAGCGACTTTAATAGCTGCTCTCAAACAACACTGTCACCAATAGTCGTTTATGGGCTAGGGTGTTAAGCGGACAATCAGTCGTTTTGGGCAAGGCGTATGGGATAATACACACCTCTGTTATCCCATAAACACAATACACAGCAGCGGAAAGGCTGCCTTGTTGGGGAGATGTAGTTTGGGTAAGGCGCTTTGACTGGAGTTCGGCGATGTGACTGGGTGATAACACGGATTCCGAAAAGCAGCTTAGACGATACGATCCACTGCGCTCCATCTCGCCACATGGACAACGACATTCTAGTTTCAAAAAAATTACATTGATTCGACACATTCAGTGGACAGTGTGATTCTAATACGACTAGCGGGATTCGAATAATTGTAATTCGATTCTAATCCTGCACATCCTACCCCTGGTTCGCATATTCACTTACCATACGTACGACCACAGTGTGAGAGATTAGCATGATGTTAATGTAAGAAATAAGCATGTAACCGTAGAAAAGGAGGAGAGCGGCCTCCTCGACGAGGAAGTGCAACCCAACGGGTGCAATCCAAAGGGCATGAGAGCATGATATATAATATTACATGTTTGAGTTTAACATGTGAGAGTTTACAATGTCTGAGTTGATCAAATGCGCCGATCAAGGGCGTCAATCGGGTGCGATTGATCATAGTTTTTGATCAAAGGCATTATCCCATCACGGAACACCACATCCCTGCGTATATAACAGCAAATAAAGCAACTACAGCAGCAACAACGATATCAGCAACGACAACAGGAGCAACATCACATTTCGAGGGCAATGCAGCTACTTCTGATTCTGATTTTTCTGCTGCCCGGCAGGACCCCACACGTCTTTGTAAATGATTGCTATGATCATGTCTGAGCTGAGGTTTGAGCGAATAAAGTTTACTTTGTCTCACCATAACTGTGTGTGGGTTAGTGTCATAGGGGCTAGGCGAATACTACTCATTAATGAACTCGCACTCCTTTATGACCGACATTGTACTAATTTTGGTTGATCGAGTAGAACCAGGCACGTGCCATGTCCAGGCGAATGATTATAAACAATAGTGTCCTTAAATATAATGATAAAATTAACGTTAACACTGGATTCAACGTGCACCTCTTAACAACTGCCTCGCATTTACGACAAATGATTGCATTTGCACATAACATACATTCAAGCACAGTAAAATGCTAATACAATTGTTATTCTAGGAATTTTAATGCGATTCTTAGCCTGCACCTCCCACAATTCGCATATCCGATCCCCGGTTCGATTGAACGAACACTTTACATACATATGAGCAAAGTGCAAATATAATACTTCTAATGAGATGTGAATACCGTATCCATAAATTGCCTAAATATGAAAATGCGTCGTTAAACCCGCCACCACCCAACACACCTAATTAGTAAGGGTTGTCACGTCCAGCACAATGGTGTGTTTGAGAGCCAAGCCACAACATATACAATCTGAGTACGACGTTTCGCCAGTAATTACAACAATCTTCATTAGGCGACGGCCAGTTTTGTGGAGACGTCCTCCTGCTTCGTTCCGTAAATAGAGAGGTAGATGTGATGACAAAACGTGTGTGCTCTTCTTGCGCGAAGTGGGGAAGGGGGGTGTTAATGGATACATATATATATATGGCTATGGGTACCCATTGCCGTTTGGGTTATTTATATGGTAATCAACGTACATTAGGCATGCGAATTAAGTGAACCCATTGACCTTGTACTTCCTGTCGATTGTGTGTACTAAAATAGCCTGCTAACGGTAATCCTAATTGAAGAATAGTGACCGGAATAGACATGCTTTAGTAACGAATTGTCATGTTCTGTTTAAGTGACAAACCTTACTATTTTGATGTGTCGGGTGGTGGCGGGTTTAACAAAATATATTTTTTACTTACGCAATTTAACCCCAAAAACCTGTTCGATTGAACATACACTATATATATTTATGAGCAGAGTGCTATTCAAATACTTCTAATGAGATTTTAATACCGTACCTCCGTTAATGGTGTAATACATTATTAAACCAGTTTATTGTAGTTGAATGTTTAGTGTTATCGTTTATAATAGTACAGTTGACATGTTATATAGTACAGTGGATCTCCAGTATACTTCGGGATTAGGGACCAGAATGCTGCGAAACGATTTATAACGGGGGCCATTCGCCTCTAGGAACATGTTTATGGGGAGACAGCCAAGATGCTGCTCGTTAAGGGCAGACTTGTGTGACGGAGATTAGCGACTACTACTGAATAATTAGCTCACACTCATTTATGATAGAATTTGTCATAATTTTGGTTGATTACGGAGAACAAGACACCTGCTAAGTTGACGAATTCTTAGTACATATATTGTACTTACCCATATTGCTAAAATATCGTTAACACTAGTGTAATAAACCTCCTTGAGACGGCTTCCGGAATCAGTCCTTTTCATTTTCAACTTCCACAGTTACACTTTACACACACTCCCCGTTGCTGGCAGACAACGGAGAGAGTGCAGACTTCTCGCAAAGTCCCCACCGCGCACGTGGCACCCAGAGCCCCGTACGCGCGTGACTCTTGCTCTTGTCGTCCCCAAGTCTGCTCACGACTGTCCTCTCTCCCTCTCTCTTAATCCCTTCGTCACGTGGTACCCCCCAGCCAATCATCTATAGACAGCGTTGACCGTTCCCGATGGTTCCCTGTCAATCCCTGGACCACGCCTCTGATCCGGCTCCCCATTAGCTGAGGCCCCGATTGGCCAGGCCAATGACCCCTGCTAACACGCCGCGATCACGCCAAGGCCATGCTCCCTGGCTCATCTCTTATTGGCTACAAAGCAGGACCGGCAAGCCAATCCCCACGTGAACCCTCTATGGCTGTTATTACACTAGAATAAGCTTGCAGTTCTTAGCCATCTCATCTCGTTGCTTCAAAGATGCTCGAAGTTGAGTGTCCTGATGTGGTCTGACGCATTTACTGTGATTAAATTGAAGAATTTAAAGCGGTCCACAACCCTGAATTGTGCAGCTTGGAATAATGGAGGAATTCGCATTTATTTTGTTGGTTTTTTGAACCTGAGGCCATAATTGGGAGGTACATCACAAGCGAAAGCGATAGTATTTGCCAAGAATATCTTCATTAATCGAGAACGAAAGTAGGAAGTTCAAATGGTGTCATATACCGCCTAATTTTTGAGTTGGATATTTGGGGCTGTATAATGTGTAAAGTTGAACGTGTTAGGTGTTGTCTTCTTCTAACAGCTACTAACGTGCGTGTGGTCTGTTTTTAGGATTTGTCCATTGTTGTTGAACTTGCTGTCGTGCGCATTTCTTGTTGAGTTCTGCCACTTTAGTGTTTGTTAAATAATCCGCCACGTGAGCGTGATGTTTTGCTTAGTGGGAATTTCGCTTTTTTACAATTTGTGATTGTTATAAAAATTGTAACGATTCATAAGCTCATGAGCTTATAATGTGTTTGTGCGTTAATTTATGAATATAAAACTGTCTATTGTTCTTCGATACCATTGAGATGTAACATTCATCCAGCAGTGAAAATCGTGATTCTATAACGACCGTAGTGTAATTGTAATGATTTTAATCCGATCCTTGCACGTACACTATACATACATATGAGCAAAGTGCTATTCTAATAAGACCACACTGTGATTCTACTGCTTATAATGAGATTCTAATACCTTACCTCCGTTTAGATCGTTCTAAATTAAAACACTAGTTTATAGTCTTTTTATGTTTAGTATTATCGTTTATAGTGTTACAGTTTACATGTTATAGAGTACAGTGTATCCCCGGCATACTTCGGGATTAAGGACTGGTAGGTTGAGAAACGATTAACTACGGGGACCTTTCCCCTCAAGGAACACGTGTTAATCGGGTAGACAGCCAAGATGCTGCCGTTTAAGGGCACACTTGTGTGATAGAGATCCTCCTCCTGAAATAATCTTAAAATGTTTTTGCTAGGAACATTATAAAATAAAGAACGGACAAACATGAGTTAATAATACGTTTTTATTCATCTGCAATCATTTTTACGTCAAAACTCGAATGGAATATTTATTATGTCCTATGTTCACACATTTCCAGTACAATGCAAACCATTTCCGTTCCAGGAATACCAAAGCGTTGAAGTATCATTCCCCATTATTTCCTTTTTAGTTCATCACGTTTGTTCACCTGTGCGTCTATGTTGAAGTCAAGGCCATATATCCAACGAACGCGTCATCAATGTACATCCTGAAATCGACTATCTAAAGTCGATTATTACCAACCAAAAAAAACTTTATACTTGAAAAAAAACCTTTTAAAATGTTGAGTAAAGCTCTAACTACAGACGCATTCCAACTTTAGCTCAACAGGAACACTTAACGACTACAATTGAACCCTCTCACAACCAGTGCTCATCACACCACTTCGGCAAGTAATCCGATAACATTACAAACCACCACTGTGCACGTAATTAAACTCACAAAAACTGTAAAACAAAAATGGTCAAAATTATACACAAAAGTACTCGATACGGCTTAATAGGTATAGCCAAATGACATGATATTTGTTCAGTCACCCCGAGCTCTCTGGTTGACTCTCGAGCCACTCCATTACATCCAGCCATCTCTCGGGATCCAACTGCATGGGATCGAAGGTGGAAACTTCTTCAGGACTCATTGCAGCACCTTGAATTTCAGCTTTTGATTTCAGTTTCCTATCATTGTGGACCTTCTGATGCCTGTTCCTGGTTGATGAGTCTGCAAATGTCTTCCCACACACAGGGCACTGGAATGGCTTCTCGCCCGTGTGTGTTCTCTGATGATTATGAAGATTTGATGACTTTGAAAATGTCTTCCCACACACAGGGCAAAGGAATGGCTTCTCGCCCGTGTGTGTTCTCTGATGACTATGAAGCGTTGATGAGTCTGCAAATGTCTTCCCACACACAGGGCACAGGAATGGCTTCTCGCCCGTGTGTGTTCTCTGATGACTATGAAGATTTGATGACTTTGAAAATGTCTTCCCACACACAGGGCACACGAATGGCTTCTCGCCCGTGTGTGTTTTCTGATGGTGTTGAAGAGTTGATGACTGTGCAAATGCCTTCCCACACACAGAGCACAGGAACGGCTTCTCGCCCGTGTGTGTTCTCTGGTGTCTCTGAAGATGTGATGGCCATGAAAAGGACTTCCCACACACAGAGCAATTGAATGGCTTCTTGCCTCCGTGTACGTGGGGCTGTGGAGAGCGTCTCTGCTCCATGTGAGCGTAGTAATAGCAGCGGTGTTTTCGAGTCAAAAGTACGCTATCGGCCGCAAGGATGTTTAGCGTTTATCCGCGAAAATAGACACTTACTTAGAGATTCACGGTATATCGATGTCTGGAACCCGACTGAAGATGTCGCCACGAACTCTCCGGACGCAAAGTCGCCTAACTGTCGACACAGCAATTGTGCTCGCCAGGCTGCGTTATCTCGCGGTTGAAGGGCGATCAGCAGAGCGACGAGTCGAGCGTCCAACCTAATCAAGTTCCCTCTAGAAATGGCATTGAGCTCTGCTTCTGAGCCGCCTTATAACTCCCCACCTAGGATCCAATCCTTTGTCTTTCAGGGTATTTGCATTCGATTGTTAATTTTGGAAGGTACAATCCGCATGTTTATTAACATACCGAAGAGTAATGTGCCCATTGTGCTTCATGCATGAATATGTAAGTGCATCTCAGTGTGTAATTGTGCGCTTATTTTGAATAAATGGAAAAACTTTGTCCTCGATTTAAAGTGAATGCAGAGAAATTAGCATGTTACTTTAGAAAAGGAAGAGAGCGGCCTTCTCGACGAGGGAGTGAAACCCAATAGGTAATATTCTTTTACAGCGTTACAATGGATAGGTTGTAGTTCATAGGTTATAATATTATGTTTCACTATGATAGAGCTTAACATGTGAGAGTATACAATATCATAGTTGATCAAATGCGACGATCAAGGGCGTCAATCGGGTGAGTTTGATCAGAGGCTTTAATCAAAGGCGTCATCCCATCACGGAACACCACCTCCCTGCGTTTATCACAGCAACAGAAGCAACTACAACAGCAACAACAGCAGCGACAACAACAGCAGCAACATCACATTTCGAGGGCGACGCAGCTACTTCCGATTCTGCTGCCCAGCTGTTTGTAGTCGGGACCTGCTCTCGCAGGACCCCACACGTCTTTGGAAATAATTGCGATGATCATGTCTGAGCTGAGAATTAAGTCACTTAAGATTACTTTGTTTAACCATAACTTTAGGTAGGTTAGTGTCATAGGGGCTCTGTGAATACTACTCATGAATGAAATCACACTCCTGTATGACCGACATTGTACTAAATTTTGTTGATCGAGTAGAACAAGGCACGTGCCACGTCCAGACGAATTCTAATCAACAACAGTGTCCTTAAATATGATGCTAAAATAAATGTTAACACTGGATTAAACGTGCACCTCTTAACCCCTCCCTCGCATTTACGACTAATGATGTGCATTTGCACATAACATACATTCAAGCACAATAAAATGCTAATACGACCATGTCCTGGAAACCATGGCAAGGTCATCCCATGAGGACTGCCTGGATGAAAACCAGCATGGAAGGGGCCTATTGTGGGGCCGGCTATGCTAATGACACAGTCACGTGTGTGTGTGTGATGTGAGGTCTCCTGGCAGCAGTCATTCTCCGCTGTAGTCCTGGCATCTGCTGCTCAGCTTCATTCCCCAACTGTGGTCCCAGTGGCACCGTCTCTCTGGGGAACCGTGTGGTGTGTGTAGCGAGTATCACGCGGTTGGTAGTGTGGTGATAGTGGTCACGGTTGGCACCGATGCACGACCACCGCCACCACCCCTACTGATCGGCGGACCTGCCACCACAAAGCAGCACGCGGCGGAGGAGTGAGGCGATCGCTCTCGCCACTCGAGCGAGGCCCCCTCGCTTCCTCTTCTTTTCGTGCATCTCCACCTGCACCTCTTCCGTTTTCTCCTCCGTCTCGTCCTCCTCCATCCCCTCTTCTTCATCCTCCACCACCATCTTCTCCTCTACCTCCTCCTCTTCCTGCGCCACCTCCATCTTCTCCATCTTCTTCTCCTCCGCTAGCACCATCTCTTCCTCCTTCATCTCCTCACCTTCCGGCACCACCATCACCACCGTCTTCTCTTCCTCCTCCACCACCATTGTTTCCCCTTTGTCCGTCGTCTCCATGTCCTCCACCACGACCATCTGTTCATCTTTTGTTGTCTCCTTTTCCTCCATCTCCGTATTGTCTTTCTCCTCTCCCTCCGTGTTCTCCTCCATTGTCACCATCACAATCACGTCCTCCTTTGCATTCTCTTCCTCCGATTTCTCCTCCTCTGTCTCTACCTCATCCTCCATCATCTCCTCCTTCACCTCTCCCTTCGTCTCCTTCTCCACAACCTCTGTCTTCACTTCAAAGGCCTCGACGAGTGAGGAGGAGGGCTGAGCTGGCACAGATCTGTGTACAGACAACACGACACCGTTCCACCTTGCTGCTACGGGAGACATCGCCATCTTCCCATCGTCCGTGGGTGTAATGTGTGGCGGATTAATTCGAGCTGAATAGAAACAGCAATAACGACATGGCCAGTGAGTGTGCTTAGTATTGGTGCTGTCATTCTCATGGCGCCAGGCTATCCTTGAGATAGGTGCAGCTGTGTCTCACACCGACTGCTGTAGTTTCACAGTAATGGGTGGCGTTGCTGTGCAAATTTAGCTGAATAATTTGAAGTGACATTTTTTTGGTTCTTTCGGTAACTTCACGTAGGTATAAAATAAAATAAATCACGACGTTTCGATTGCAACACAAGCAATCATCATCAGGTGGGAAACCACAGTAATACATTTTCTTGCAATAACGACATGGCCATCGAAACGTCGTGATTTAATTTATTTGATTTCATACCTACGTGAATTTATCGATATAACCAAAGAGTATGGATCCTTGTAGTCACGAAAACTTCAAATCGAGATTGACATTTTTATATGTATGTTCTAATTGACCCCTTGCACATAATGTCCTAAGCATTTCAAATGGCATCGATAGAGATCCTGAACGTCCACTTTGACGGAATGGGTGTGGATCTGTGTGGTCAATGCAGCAGCAATAATAGCCAGGGCGGGAAGCAAGATCTGAACTGTAAGCGGTGAAGAATGAGTGCACGACCATTTGGTCGCTTCAACACATCCACGATTTCAAAAAAGTGTCCGTCGGTGATTTGTGGTCGAGAGAGCTACCTCCCTTGACGTCGAATGCATCTCAGAGTGCATTGCATGCGATGAGCTTCTCGCATCTCTCATCTCATCGCGTTTTAAATTGGACACCCCTCTCAGTGGTAGCCGTCGCTGTGCATTACGAGGCGACTTGGCAGCTGGCCTAGAAACGACGTATCGGACGTAACGATGACTGCAGCAGACATCGTTTTGGTCACAGCAGACATCGCGGATATCGCGATTTCCACCTGAAGGCGTTTGTGTTTTGTCCGAAACGTGATTTATTTTGTTTTATTTCTACCTACGTGACTTTACCGAAAGAACAAACGAGTATTAATTCCTGCAGTTACGAAAGCTTCAAATCAATATTAGAATATCATGGGAAGTATGATAAGCGCAATGTGCTCGTAATAGAATCACACTGCACATATGTATGCATATTACATACATACTATGGTCGTATGTAATATGTATGTCCGTTGGACATGCGAACCGGGGGTCGGATATGCGAACTGGGGGATTAGGATCGGATTAAAATGATTAGAATAACACTCTGGTCGTATTAGCATTACACTGAGCTAGAATGTATGTTATATGTAGATGCACATCGGGAGTCGTGAATGCAACCTGGGAGGTGCGCGGTTTTGATCGCATTAAAATTATTATAATAACAACGTGGTCCTATTAGAATCACGCTGTCTACTGCTGCTGATGATCGGATGGCGGCTTCCGATTCGGGCTCTGCTCTTCATTTACTCGCCTGGTTGGTGCCGCGGGACGCAGCGTCTCATCCGACAAGCGTTGTAGCAGCTGGGTGATGGCACCCGTGAGTTTGTCAACTTACTCTTCAAGTTGAGGCCGTCTCCCTCGTGGTCTCCTGTCTCTGGGCGTGCTGTGGGTTGCTCATGGCCGAGTTGGAGCTGCATGTTGAATCGGGTGTAGACGTTATTTTAGCAACATATTTAAGTACAGTGTTGTGTTTAGAATGCGTCTAGACAAGGAAGGTGACTTGTCCTACACGGGCAGCCAAAATGATTACAATTTCTGTCATCAAACAGTATGAGTTCATTCATGAGTAGTATTCGCTGAGCCATGATGACATTAACCTACATACAGTTATGATTAAACAAAGTAATATTTAGTCACTTAATTCTCAGTTCAGACGTGATCATCGCAATCATTTCCAAAGACGTGTGCGGTCCCGCGAGAGCAGGGCCCGGCTACAAATAGCCGGGCAGCAGAAGCGGCAGAATCAGAAGTAGCAGCGTTGCCCTCGAAATGTGTTGTTGCTGTTGTTGCTGCTGTAGTTGCTTCTTTTGAAGTTATATACACAGGGAGGTGGTGGTCCGTGATGGGATGACGCCTTTGATTAAAGCCTCTGATCAAACTCACCCGTTTGAAGCCCTTGATCGTCGCATTTAATCAACTCTGATATTGTAGACTCTCACATGTTAAGCTCTAACATAGCGAAACAATATTATAACCTATGAACTACCACCTATCCATTGTAACGCTGTAAAAGAATATTACCCATTGGGTTTCACTCCCTCTTCGAGAAGGACGCTCTCTTCCTTTTCTAAAGTTACATGCTAATTTCTCACGTGAACATCACTAACCCCGGCCACTTCTTTATGACCCGAGGTCTAACCTTTTAAAACAGTCTGCCTCAGCAGCAGACCATGCTTTTCCACATGACGGACGCTTGGTTGCGCCTGAAACGTCGTGATTTATTAAATGCCTAGAACCAAAGAGTATATAATATTATAAACTATGAACTACAACCTATCCATTTTAACTCTGTAAAATACTATTAATTGTTATAGTGTATAATCACGTAAATGGAGGTATGGGATTATAATCGAGGACAATGGATGGCATGGGGAACTTGTTTTTCCAGCGCTAATCCCATTTATTCAAAATAAGCGCACAATTACACACTGAGATGCACTTACAAATTCATGCATGAAGCACAATGGGCACATTACCCTTCGGTATGTTAATATACAAGCGGATTGTACATTCCAAAATTAACAATCGAATGCAAATATCCTGAAAGACAAAGGATTGGATCCTCGGGGGGGGAGTTATAAGGCGGCTCAGAAGCAGAGTTCAATGCCATTTCGAGAGGGAACTTAATGAGGTTGGACGCTCTGCTGATCGCCCTTCAACCGCGAGACAACGCAGCCTGGCGAGCACAATTGCTGTGTCGACAGTTAGGCGACTTTGCGTCGGGAAAGTTCATTGCGACATCTTCAGACGGGTTCTAGACATCGATATACCGTGAATCTCCAAGTGTCTATTTTCGCGGATAAACTCTTAAACGTGTTTGGGATTTGTTTGCGTCTCGGTTAGACACGAATGTCGTTCTTGTTTTAGCAGTTAACAAATCGAAAACTCAACGCTAAACATCCTTGAGGCCGATAGCGTACATTTGACTCAATAACACCGCTGCCGTTACTACGCTTACATGGAGCAGAGACGCTCTCCACAGCCCCACGCACACGGAGACAAGAAGCCATTCAATTGCTCTGTGTGTGGTAAGTCCTTTTCACGGCCATCACATCTTCAGAGCCACCAGAGAACACACACGGGTGAGAAGCCGTTCCTGTGTTCTGTGTGTGGGATAGCATTTTCACTTTCAGAAAACTGCCAACGCCATCAGAAAACACACACGGGCGAGAAGCCTTTCCTGTGCCCTGTGTGTGGGAAGGCATTTGCACATTCATCACATCTTCAGAGTCATCAGAGAACACACACTGGCGAGAAGCCGTTCCTGTGCTCTGTGTGTTGGAAGACATTTGCACGGTCATCAACTCTTCAAGATCATAAGAAAACGCACACGGGTGAGAAGCCATTCCTGTGCCCTGTGTGTGGGAAGACATTTGCTAAGTCATCAAATCTTCAGAGTCACCAGAGAACACACACGGGCGAGAAGCTATTCCTGTGCCCTGTGTGTGGGAAGACATTTGCACACTCGTCAACTCTTCAAAACCATCAGAGAACACACACGGGTGAGAAGCCGTTCTTGTGCCCTGTGTGTGGGAAGACATTTGCACACTCATCAACTCTTCAAACTCACCAGAGAACACACACCGGTGAGAAGCCGTTCTTGTGCCCTGTGTGTGGGAAAACATTTGCACAATCATCAAATCTTCAAGCTCATGAGAAAACACACACGAGCGAGAAGCCATTCCCGTGCTCTGTGTGTGGGAAAGCATTTGCACGGTCATCAACCATGAACAGGCATCAGAAGGTCCACAATGATAGGAAACTGAAATCAAAAGGTGAAATTCAAGGTGCTGCAATGAGTCCTGAAGAAGTTTCCACCTTCGATCCCATGCAGTTGGATCCCGAGAGATGGCTGGATGTAATGGAGTGGCTCGAGGATCAAACCGAGAGCTCTGGGTGACTGAAATATAATGTTGCATGCGGTTATACCTATTAAGCCGTATCGAGTACTTTTGTGTGTAATTTTGACCATTTTAGTTTTACAGTTTTTGTGAGAGTTTAATGACGTGCCCAGTGGTGGTTTGGAATGTTATCGGATTTCATGCCGAAGTGGTGTGATGAGCACTGGTTGTGAGAGGGTTCAATTGTAGTCGTTAAGTGTTCCTGTTGAGCTAAAGTTGGAATGCGTCTGTAGTGAGATCTTTACTCAACATTTTAAACGTTTTTTCAAGAATCTAGCTTTTTTTAATTGGTATTAATCGATTTTAGATAGCCGATTTCAGGATGTACATTGATGACGCGTTCGTTGGATATATGGCCTTGACTTCAACATAGACGCACAGTGAACAAATGTGGTAAACTAATAAGGAAATCATGGGGAATGATACTTTAACGCTTTGGTATTCCTGGAACGGAAATGGTTTGCATGGTACTGGAAATGTGTGAACCTAGGACAAAATAAATATTCCCTTCGAGTTTTGACGTAAAAATGATTGCAGATGAATAAAAACGTATTTTTAACAAATGTTTGTCCGGTCTTTATTTTATAATGTTCCTAGCAAAAACATGTTAAGAGAATTTCAGGTGGAGGATCTCCGTCACACAAGTGTGCCCTTAACCGGCAGCATCTTGGCTGTCTACCCGATGAACACGTGTTCCTTGAGGGGAAAGGTCCCCGTAGTTAATCGTTTCTCAACGTACCAGTCCTTAATCCCGAAGTGTGCCGGGTATAAACTGTACTCTATAACATGTAAACTGTAACACTATAAACGATAATACTAAACATAAAACGACTATAACTAGTGTTTTAATTTAGAACGATCTAAACGGAGGTAAGGTATTAGAATCTCATTATAAGCATTAGAATCACAGTGTGGTCTTATTAGAATAGCACTTTGCTCATATGTATGTATAGTGTACGTGCAAGGATCGGATTAAAATCATTACAATTACACTACGGTCGTTATAGAATCACGATTTTCACTGCTGGATGAATGTTCCATCTCAATGGTATCGAAGAGCAATAGACAGTTTTCTATTCATAAATAAACGCATAAACACATTATAAGCTCATGAGCTTATGAATCGTTACAATTATTATAACAATCACAAATTGTAACAAAGCGAAATTCCCACTAAGCAAAATATCACGCTCACGTGGCGAATTCTTTAACAAACTGCAACACTAAAGTGGCAGAACTCAACAAGAAATGCGCACGACAACAAGTTCAACAACAATGGACAAATCCTAAAAACAGACCACACGCACGTTAGTAGCTGTTAGAAGAAGACAACACCTAGCACCTTCAACTTTACACATTGTACAGCCCCAAAGATCCAACTCGAAAATTAGGCGGTATATGACACCATTTGAACTTCCTACTTTCGTTCTCGATTAATGAAGATATTCTTGGTAAATACTATCGCTTTCGCTTGTGATGTACCTCCTAATTATGGCTTCAGGTGCAAAAAAACAAAAAAAAAATTAATGCGAATTCCTACATTATTCCAAGCTGCACAATTCAGGGTTGTGGACCGCTTTGAATGCTTCAATTTAATCACAGTAAATGCTTCAGACCACATCAGGACACTCAACCTAGAGCATATTTGAAGCAACGTGATGGGATGGCTAAGAGTTTATTCTAGTGTTAACGATATTTTAGCAATATAGGTAAGTACACTATATGTACTAAGAATTCGTCAACATAGCAGGTGTCTTGTTCTCCGTAATGAACCAAAATTACGACAAATCTTGTCATAAATGAGTGTGAGCTAATTATTCGGTAGTATTCGCTAATCACCGTCACACAAGTCTGCCCTTAACGAGCAGCATCTTGGCTGTCTCCCCATTAACATGTTCCTAGACGCGAATGGCCCCGTTATAAATCGTTTCGCAGCATTCTGGTCCCCAATCCCGAAGTAGACTGGAGATCACCTGTACTCTATAACATGTCAACTGTAACATTATAAACGATAGCACTAAACATTAAACTACTAGCAACTGGTTTAATAATGTATTACACCATTAACGAAGGTACGGTATTAAAATCTCATTAGAAGTATTTGAATAGCACTCTGCTAATAAATATGTATAGTATATGTTCAATCGAACAGGTTTTTGGGGTTAAATTGCGTAAGTAAAAATATATATTTTGTTAAACCCGCCACATGAAAATAGTAAGGTTTGTCACTTAAACAGAACATGACAATTCGTTACTAAAGCATGTCTATTCCGGTCACTATTCTTCAATTAGGATTACCGTTGGCACGGCTATTTTAGTACACACAGTCGACAGGAAGTACAAGGTCAATGGGTTCACTTAATTCGCATGTATAATGTACGTTGATTACCATATAAATAACCCAAACGGCAATGGGTACCCATAGCCATATATATATATGTATCCATTAACACCCCGCCCTTCCCCACTTCGCGCAAGAAGAGCACACACGTTTTGTCATCACATCTACCTCTCTATTTACGGAACGAAACAGGAGGACGTCTCCACAAAACTGGCCGTCGCCTAATGAAGAGTGTTGTAATTACTGGCGAAACGTCGTACTTAGATTGTATATGTTGTGGCTTGGCTCTCAAACACACCATTGTGCTGGACGTGACAACCCTTACTAATTAGGTGTGTTGGGTGGTGGCGGGCTTAACGACGCATTTTCATATTTAGGCAATTTATGGATACGGTATTCACATCTCATTAGAAGTATTATATTCGCACTTTGCTCATATGTATGTAAAGTGTTCGTTCAATCGAACCGGGGATCGGATATGCGAATTGTGGGAGGTGCAGGGTAAGAATCGCATTAAAATTCCTAGAATAACAATAGTATTAGCATTTTACTGTGCTTGAATGTATGTTATGTGCAAATGCAATCATTTGTCGTAAATGCGAGGCAGTTGTTAAGAGGTGCACGTTGAATCCAGTGTTAACGTTAATTTTAGCATTATATTTAAGGACACTATTGTTTATAATCATTCGCCTGGACATGGCACGTGCCTGGTTCTACTCGATCAACCAAAATTAGTACAATGTCGGTCATAAAGGAGTGCGAGTTCATTAATGAGTAGTATTCGTCTAGCCCCTATGACACTAACCCACACACCGTTATGGTGAGACAAAGTAAACTTTATTCGCTCAAACCTCAGCTCAGACATGATCATATTTATATAAATATATTCCGTCTTTTGTTATTCGATGATATCTAGCAGTGAAAATCGTGATTGTAATATGACCATTCTAATGCTTCTAATGATATTATAATACTTTACCTCCGTTTATATGGTTATAAATTAAAACACTGGTTTATAATCGTTTAATATTTAGTGTTATCGTTTATAGTATATATTACAGTTTACATGTTATAGAGTACAGTTTATCCCCGACATACTTCGAGATTAGGGACTGGTACGTTGATGAACGATTAACAACGGGGACCATTCCCCTCAAGTAACACGTGTTAATCGGGTAGACAGCCAAGATGCAGCCGGTTAAGGGCACACTTGTGTGTTTTTGCTAGGAACATTATAAAATAAAGAACGGACAAACATTTGTTAAAAATAAGTTTTTATTCATCTGCAATCATTTTTACGTCAAAACTCGAAGGGAATATTTATTATGTCCTATGTTCACACATTTCTAGTACAATGCAAACCATTTCCGTTCCAGGAATACCAAAGGGTTAAAGTATCATTTCCATGATTTCACCACATTTGTTCACTGTGCGTCTATGTTGAAGTCAAGGCCATATATCCAACGAACGCGTCATCAATGTACATCCTGGAATCGGCTATCTAAAGTCGATTAATACCAATAAAAAAGCTATAAACTTGAAAAAGAACCCGTTTAAAATGTTGAGTAAAGATGTACCTACAGGCGCATTTCAACTTTAGCTCAACAGGGACACTTAACGACTACAATTGAACCCTCTCACAACCAGTGCTCATCACACCACTTCGGCACGTAATCCGATAACATTATAATATTTTTTCAGTCACCCCGAGCTCTCGGTTTGATCCCCGAGCCACTCCATTACATCCAGCCATCTCTCGGGATCCAACTGCATGGGATCGACGGTGGAAACTTCTTCAGGACTCATTGCAGCACCTTGAATTTCAGCTTTTGATTTCAGTTTACTATCATTGTGGACCTTCTGATGCCTGTTCATGCTTGATGACCGTGCAAATGCTTTCCCACACACAGAGCACCGGAATGGCTTCTCACCCGTGTGTGTTCTCTGATGAGTTTGAAGAGTTGATGCCCGTGCAAATGCTTTCCCACACACAGGGCACAGGAATGGCTTCTCGCCCGTGTGTGTTCTCTGATGGTCTTGAAGAGTTGACGAGTGTGCAAATGCCTTCCCACACACAGGGCACAGGAATGGCTTCTCGCCCGTGTGTGTTTTCTGATGGTGTTGAAGAGTTGACGAGTGTGCAAATGCCTTCCCACACACAGAGCACAAAAATGGCTTCTCGCCTGTATGTGTTCTCTGGTGTCTTTGAAGATGTGATGCCCTTGAAAATGCCTTCCCACACACAGAGCAATTGAATGGCTTCTTGCCTCCGTGTGCGTGGGGCTGTGGAGAGCCTCTCTGCTCCATGTGAGCGTAGTAACAGCAGCGGTGTTATTGAGTCAAAAGTACGCTATCGGCCTCAAGTATGTTTAGCGTTGTGTTTTGGATTTTGTTAACTGCTAAAATAAGAACGACACTCGCGTCTAACCGAGACGCAAAAAAATCCCGCAAATTTGACGACGAACACGTTTAAGAGTTTATCCGCGAAAATAGACACTTACTTGGAGATTCACGGTATATCGATGTCTGGAACCCGTCTGAAGATGTCGCCACGAACTCTCCCGACGCAAAGTCGCCTAACTGTCGACACAGCAATTGTGCTCGCCAGGCTGAGTTGTTTCGCGGTTGAAGGGCGATCAGCAGAGCGACGAGTCGAGCGTCCAACCTCATCAAGTTCCATCTCGAAATGGCGTTGAGCTCTGCTTCTGAGCCGCCTTATAACTCCCCCCCCTAGGATCCAATCCTTTGTCTTTCATGATATTTGCATTCGATTGTTAATTTTGTAAGGTATAATCCGCATGTCTATTAACATACCGAAGGGTAATGTGCCCATTGTGCTTCATGCATGAATATGTAAGTGCATCTCGGTGTGTAATTGTGCGTTTATTTTGAATAAATGGAAAAACTTTGTCCTCGATTTAAAGTGAATGCAGAGAAATTAGCATGTAACTTTAGAGAGCGGCCTTCTCGACGAGGGAGTGAAACCCAATAGGTAATATTCTTTTACAGCGTTACAATGGATAGGTTGTAGTTCATAGGTTATAATACAGTATTATGTTTCACTATGATAGAGCTTAACATGTGAGAGAGTATACAGAGTTGATCAAATGCGACGATCAAGGGCCTCAATCGGGTGAGTTTGATCAGAGGCTTTAATCAAAGGCGTCATCCCAACACGGAACACCACCTCCCTGCGTTTATTAGAGCAACAGAAGCAACTACAGCAGCAACAACAGCAGCGACAACAACAGCAGCAACATCACATTTCGAGGGCGACACATCTACTTCCGATTCCGAGTGCTATCGCAGGACCCCACACGTCTTTGGAAATGATTGCGATGATCATGTCTGAGCTGAGAATTAAGTCACTCAAGATAACTTTGTTTAACCATAACTTTAGGTAGGTTAGTGTCATCGGGGCTGTGTGAATACTACTCATGAATGAAATCACACTCCTGTATGACCGACATTGTACTCATTTTGGTTGATCGAGTAGAACAAGGCACGTGCCATGTCCAGACGAATTCTTATCAACAACATTGTCCTTAAATATGATGCTAAAATAAATGTTAACACTGGATTAAACGTGCACCTCTTAACCCCCCCCCTCGCATTTACGACTAATGATTTGCATTTGCACGTAACATACATTAAAGCCCATTAAAATTCTAATACGACCATATTGTTATTCTAAAATTTGAATGCGATTCTTGCCCTGTACCCCCCCCCCCCCCCCCCCCACAGTTCACATATCCGACCCCCGGTTCGATTGTACAGATAATTTACATACATATCTGTATGTCCCCCAAGTTGCTCCGCCCATGGCGGGGTCAGCTAGAGGTCATAGAGGTGGGTGATGTAAAGACAGTGCATCAACTAAGGGAATAGTGGTGACAACAAGATAGAGAGAGTTCGAGAAGGGAAGGCGAGACCAAGTATGGGCGGAGGTTCACGCCGAGAATTAGAGAGGGGGAGGAACGAGGTTTGGGGCTGTGTTGGCTGGTTGCTGTCTCGTCGTCGTTGTTGCTATATCGTGACGCCTGGGGTCTGAAACCGCGTTAAAGGCTAAATCAAAGAACCCTCTGCAATATGAGTTCGAAGTCATTACAATTGTAACGATTCATTATTTTACGGGCTAATATTGCGTTTGTGCGATTATTTTACATATTCAAACTGAATATTGCTATTTGATGCCATTGAGATGGAACATTCATCCAGCAGTGGACAGCTTGATCTTAATACCACCAAAGTGTTATTCAAATAATTTTAATCCCATCCTGATTCTGCACCTTCCATTTCACATATTCCACGTACATACATTTTACATACAGACATGTTACATACTCACGAGCATAGTGTGATTCTTAGAGGACCACGGTGTGAAGCTAAGAATTCGAATGAGATTCGAATATCACACTTCAATGTACGGTGTTCTAATCTGTAACACTAGTTTATGATGTTATTTTATTGCATTATAATGTATCACTCATAGCTTATATTGTTAGAGTTCACAACATTATAGTTTACTATAACACTAGTTTGTAGTGTTATTTAAAGCGTTTCAATGTATAGCTGATAGTTTAAAGGTTATATTGTTAGAGTTTATAATTTCGATTTAAAGCTTTCGTGACTGCAGGGATTCATCTTCTTGGTTCTTTCCGTAAAGTCACGTAGAAGGGAAGTGATAAAATAATAAAAATAAAACATAATAAAATAATTCTCACGACGTTTCGGCTACAACGCAAGCAGCCGTCTTCAGGTGAAGAATGAAACACTGCCAAGCTTGGAGCGTAAACATAAGCTGGGTTGGAGGTGGAAGAAGAGCGCCTTGACAAAATAATTTGCATATCAAGAGGATTGCCAAAAACCGCCAAGCTTCGGGAGTGAGCACGTACAGACGCTTAGTGACCACACTTGCAATACAATCACTCTAACATTAGTAACCAAAATCCGATCTGGTACATGGCCTCCGCTTGGTCTGGTTTGTATCCGTCATCACTCCGGAGACAAACAGCGAGGTATAGTTCGGCCAGCCACAACCTCATTTAGCGCAGCGACTTTAATAGCTGCTCTCAAACAAGTCACCAATAGTGGTTTACAGGCTAGGCTGTTACGTGGTTCTGCAATCAGTCGTTTTGGGCAAGGCATATGGGATAATACACACCTCTGTTATCCCATAAACACAACACACAGCAGCGGGATACCCCGTACTATGTACTGCCATAGACAAACCCAACATTAAATTATATACTGTATTACTATACACAATCTATACCTTCGACTATAATATGACCCTAAGTATTATTCTACCAACCCTACTGTATACGCCCCGCCCACCTCCTACGCATTTTCCAAAAATATGCTAAATTCATCTGGATATGCAAATTATTTTTGTCAAGGCGCTCTTCTTCCCCCTCCAACCCAGCTTAAATATACGCTCCAAGCTTGGTGGTGTTACATTCTTCACATGAGGACGGCTGCTTGCGCTGTAGCCGAAACATCGCGAAAATTATTTTATTATGTTTTATTTTTATTATTTTATTATTTTCCTTCTACGTGACTTTACCGAAAGAACCAAGAAGATGAATGCCTGCAGTCACGAAAGCTTTAAATCGAAATTTAGTCGTTTAATGTTTAGTGTTATTGTTTATTTATAGTGTTATCAGTTTACATGTTATAGTGATCCCCGGTATACTTCGGGTTTCGGGACCAGAACGTTGCGAAACGATTTATAACGAGGACCTTTCCCAGCCAGAGTGCAAGCCGCTAATGAAAAGAACACGGGTGGTGGGAACACGTGCTTCCATGGGCCGTCGGGGACAGGGCATGGTGTATTGCCAACAGGTGCCACCGGGTACGTCCCCCAAGTTGCTCCAACAATGGCGGTGTCTTGTAGAAGTCATAGAGGTGAAATGGCCGCAGTGTGTACGAATGTAGTTATGTCCGTCCCCACCCAGACAGCTCATCCCCATGTAATGTACAGCTAAAGTCTGGTGTGTCCAAGGTGGTGGGGCACTCGGCAACGGAAACCGTACGCCAAAGGAAATGTGTTGTTATGCCCACAGTTTCCGAGCCCCTGAGGCCCGGGGTGCCTCAAGGATCCACCACGTGCGAGGAACCGGTACCTGGAGCCTGGTCATATTCTTCAAAAGAAGCCAGGGACCTGCCTAATCCTTCAAGGCTGCGGTGCGAGCCCTTGACGCCCCGACATGCACAAGATTCTACCATGGGCGCGGGACGGGCGTCGAGAACCAGGTCAAAATGCGCAAGGTTGCGCTTGAAGGCTCCACGCCCAATATCAGTACTGTATATTATTAATTCTGACCTTACTCCCTCCCTTTGATGCTGCTAATCCTGCATAATGCATGGACATAATGACTTTGAAACCCCCCCGCCCACCTCCTACGCATTTCACAAGAAGTGCAAATCACATATCTGCATTTCCCATAAATATGCTAAATTCCTCTTGATATGCAAATTATTTTGTCAAGACGCTCTTCGCTCCTCCATCCCAGCATAAATAGTCGCTCCAAGCCTGGAGCGTGACATTCAGAGTCCGTCTACTTGACGGACCTGTTCTCCACCTGAGGACGGCTGCTTGCGTTGTGGCCGAAACGTCGTGAGAATTATTTTATTATGTTTTATTTTTATATTTTATTACTTCCCTTCTACGTGACTTTACCGAAAGAACCAAGAAGATGTATATTGCTATTCGGTTCCATTGAGATGGAACATTCTACCAGCAGTGGGCAGCTTGATTCGAATACGACCATGGTGCTATTTTAATAATTTTGATGCGATTCTAAATCTGGCACCACCCAGGCCGCATTTACTACTCCCGATGTGCATCTACATTTAACATACATTCTAGCTCAGTGTTATTCTAATACGACCCTAGTGTTATTCTCGTCATTTTAATCCGATCATAATGCTGCACCCCCCCCGTTCGCATATCCGACCACCGGTTCGCATGTCCAAAGGCCATAGATGCATATTACATACGTTCATACGAGCACAGTTCGCTTGCACGTACACTATACATACATATGCGCAGAGTGTGATTCTAATACGATCACATTGTAATTCTAATACTTGTAAAGATGATAATACCGTACCTCTGTTTTTGGTGTTATAAATGGTTAATCTAGATTATAGTATTTTAATGTTTCGTGTTATCGTTTATAGTGTTACAGTTCACTTGTCATAGCGTTCAGGATTCCCTGTATACTTGATGAATAGGGACCGTAACGTTGTGAATCGATTTATAATGGGGCCCTTTCCCCTCCAGGAACACATGTTAATATGATGCCCGTTATGTGACAGAGATGCTCCACCTGAAAATCGGCTCCACACGTCTTTGCTATTAACATTTTAAAATTAAAACGGACAAGCAGTTGTTGAAAATAATGTCTTATTCATCTGCAAGAATATTTACAGTACTACAACTCGTATCGAAAGTTTATGATGTCCTATGTTCAAACAGTTACAGTACAATCTTGATTTGAAGCTTTCGTGACTGCAGGAATCCATACTCTTTGATTCTTTCGTTAAAGTCACGAAGGTCGAAAAATAATAGATCACATTATTGATCTATTATTATCTATTATTTTGTCTACCTATATGACGTTACCGAAAGAACCAAAGAGTATAGCTACAGTACAATGCAAATCAAGTCACTTCCAGGAATACCAAACCAAAGTATAATTCGCCATTGATCTCTTAATTAGTTCACCACATTTGTTCATTGTGCGTCTGTGTTTAAGTCCAAGCCAAACATGCAACAAACGCGTCATCAATGTACATCCTGAAATCGGTTATCTAAAGTCGCTTATTACCAACGAAGGGTAATGTGCCCATTGTGCTTCATGCATGAATATGTAAGTGCATCTCAGTGTGTAATTGTGCGCTTATTTTGAATAAATGGGTTTAGCGCTGTAAAAACACGATCCCCATGCCCTCCATTGTCCTCGATTTAAAGTGAATGCAACCCCGTGGCGTTGCCAAAAACCACCGAGCTTCGGGAGTGAGCACGTACAGACGCGTAGTGACCACACTTGCAATACAATCACTCTAACATCAGTAACCAAAATCCGATCTGGTACATGGTCTCCGCTTGGTCTGGTTTGTATCCGTCATCACTCCGGAGACAAACAGCGAGGAATGGTTTGGCCAGCCACCACTTCGTTTGCCAAAACGACTTTAATAGCTGCTCTGAAACAACACTGTCACCAATGGTGGTTTACAGGCTAGGCTGTTAAGCGGACAATCAGTCTTTTTGGGCAAGGCGTATGGGAAAATACACACCTCTGTTATCCCACAAACACAATACACAGCATCGGTAAGGCTGCCTTGTTGGGGAGATGTAGTTTGGGTAAGGTGCTGTCACTGGAGTTAGGCGATGTGACTGGGTTATCACACGGATTCCGAAAAGCAGCTTAGACAATACGATCCACTGCGCTCCATGTCCCCACATAAACGACGACATTCTGAGTTTTAAAAAAGTGGAATATATATTTGTAAATACGTTTTTTATATAATGTTATTTGTATCTATGTTACAATGTGTGACTGTTATACTCTTTATTTGCGTATACTGTATATACTTATATGGCTATTCAATTCCATTGATACTACACATTCATCCAACAGTGGAAAGTGTGATTCTAATACGAGTGGGATTCGAATAATTGTAATTCGATTCTAATCCTGCATATCCTACCCCCGGTTGTCATATTAACTTACCATACGTACAACCACAGTGTGATTCTAATTAGCTCAGTGCGATTCTAATGATTAGTATGCGATTATAATCCCACACCTCCAATTATGTGGTTCTGCACTATAACAGTTAATCGTATTTTAAAGCGTAACAATGGATAGTTTGTAGTTCATATGTTATAATATTATATTTCACTATGTTAGAGTTTAACATGTGAGAGTTTACAATGTCAGAGTTGATCAAATGCGACGATCAAGAGCGTCAATCTTGATCGACGCAGAAGCAAATACAGCAGCAGCAACATCACATTTCGAGGGCGACGCAGCTACTTCTGATTCTGCTGCTTCCGCTGCTCAGATATTTGTTGCCAGGCCCTGCTCTCGCGGGACCCCACACGTCTTTGGAAATGATTGAGATGAAGATGTCTGAGCTGATAATTAATTTAATAAAGAGTACTTTGTGTGTAGGTCTGTGTCATCGGGGATCAGCGAACACTGCTTATGAATGAACTCGCACACCTTTATGACCGACATTCTACTAATTTTCGTTGATCGAGACGAACAAGGCACGTGCCATTTTCAGACGAATTGATATTAACAATATTGTCCTTAAATATAATGCTAACACTGGATTAAGGTTAACACTGGATTAAACATGCACATTTTAAACCCCTGCCTCGCATTTATGACTAACGATTCGCATTTGCACATAACATATATTCAAGCACAGTAAAATGCGCATACGAACATATTGTTACTAGAATAATTTTAATGCGCTTCTAACCCTGCAAACCCCCACAGTTCGCATATCCGTCCCCCGATTCGATTGAACGTACACTTTACATACATATAAGTGCGATTAAAATGCTTCTAATGACATTCTCATACCGTAACTCCGTTGATGGTTTAATCTATTATATAAAAAAAAATTAAAGTCGTTGAATGTTTAGTGTTATTGTTCATAGTGGTATCAGTTTACATGTTATAGAGTACATGTGATCGTCCGTATACTTCGGGTTTCGGGACCAGAACGTTGTGAAACGATTTATAACGAGGAACTATCCCTGCCAGAGCGCAAGTGGCGAATGAAAAGAACACGGGGCGGCGGGAATACGTGCTTCCATGGGCGGTCGTAGACAGGTTGTATTGCCCAAAGGTGACACCGGGTACGTCCACCAAGTTGCTCCGCCCACGGCGGCGACAGGTAGAAGTCATGGAGGTGAAATGGCCGCAGTGTGTACCCATGTAGTTATGTCCGTCCACACCCAGACAGCTCATCCCTATGTCCTGTAGAGCCCAAGTCTGGTGTGTCCGACGTGGTGGGGCGCTCCGCAAGGGAAACCGTACTCCAAACGAAATGTGTTGTGATGCCCACAGTTTCCGAGCCCCTGAGGCCCGGGGTGCCTCAAGGATCCGCCACGTGCGGGGAACCGGTGCCTGGAGCCCAGTCACATTCTTCGAACCCTTTACGCCCCGTAATGCACAAGAATCTGCCATGGGCGAGGGACCAGCGTCGAGAACCAGGTCAAAATGCGCAAGGTTGTGCTTGAAGGCTCTACGCCCAATATCAATGCTGTATATTGCTATTCGGTGCCATTGCGATGGAACATTCTACCAGCAGTGGGCAGCTTGATTCTAATACGACCATGGTACGATTTTTATAATTTTGATGCGATTCTAAATCTGGCACCACCCAGGCCGCATTTACGACTCCCGATGTGCATCTACATTTAACATACATTCTAGCTCAGTGTAACAATGCTTATGCTCTCCCTTATGCCCCTCTGCTTGCCTTGTCGATACGTGCGTGGGTGTGGGGGGTGCGTTTCACCCGCGGTGGCCGAATGCCCTTCGCCGCGACCATACCATCTTAAGGCCGGTCGCAGCGCCGCGAAGTAGCGTCGGGGGAGGTCGTACAATTCCCTGGTCGCCGGAAACCGTGAAAGTTAATCCCGATAAGGGCTTCTCGGATAAAAACCGGTCGGTCAGGTGACCTCCCCTCGGAGCTCTATGGGGGGTGGGGAATGCGTGCGGGTGTGTTCATGTGAGGTGAGGTGAAGGGGACGCGGGGTCGGCTCCATCGCTTGGTGGTGGCGAGGTCGTAGATGGGGCGCCTGCTGAACGGCTTCGTGGCGGTGGCATCACAGTAATTTTTACCGTTTTAGTTTTCCAGTTTTTTGAGAGTTTCGTGACCTGCACATTGGTGGTTTGTAATGTTATCGGATTACTTGCCGAAGTGGTGTGATGAGCACTGGTTGTGAGAGGGTTCAATTGTAGTCGTTAAGTGTTCCTGTTGAGCTAAAGTTGAAATGCATCTGTAGGTACATCTTTACTCAACATTTTAAACGTTTTTTTTCAAGTATATAGCTTTTTTTGATTGGTATTAATCGACTTTAGATAGCCGATTCCAGGATGTCCATTGATGACGCGTTCGTTGGATATATGGCCTTGACTTCAACATAGACGCACAGTGAACAAATGTGGTGAACTAATAAGGAAATCATGGGGAATGATACTTTAACGCTTTGGTATTCCTGGAACGGATATGGTTTGCATTGTATTGTAACTGTTTGAACATAGGACATAATGCATTCGGTTCGAGTTTTGACTTAAAAATGATTGCAGATGAATAAAAATGTATTTTTAACAAATGTTTGTCCGTTTATTTATTCATACCAACAACGTGTTTTAAGCGAGTTTCAGGTGGAGGATCATCGTCACACATCTGCCCTTAACCGGCAGCATCTTGGCTGTCTCCCCATTAACATGTGTTCTGTCTCCCCATTAACATGTGTTCCTGGAGGGGAAAGGGCCCCATTATAAATCGATTCACAAAGAATATGAATTCGATTCACAACGTTACGGTCCCTAATCATCAAGTATACAGGTAATCCTGTACGCTATGACACGTGAACTGTAACACTATAAACGATAACACGAAACATTAAAATACTATAAATTAGTTTAATTATTTATAAAACCAAAAATAGAGGTACGGTATTATAATCTCATTTCCAGTATTAGAATTGCAATGTGATCGTATTAGAATCACACTCTGCGCATATGTATGTATAATAGTTACGGTATGAGAATGTCATTAGAAGCATTTTAATCGCTCATATGTATGTAAAGTATACGTTCAATCGAATCGGGGGACGGATATGCGAACTGTGGGGGTTTGCAGGGTTAGAATCGCATTAAAATTATTCTAGTAACAATATGTTCGTATGCGTATTTTACTGTGCTTGAATATATGTTATGTGCAAATGCGAATCGTTAGTCATAAATGCTAGGCAGGGTTAAAAATGTGCATGTTTAATCCAGTGTTAACGTTAATCCAGTGTTAGCATTATATTTAAGGACAATATTGTTAATATCAATTCGTCTGGACATGGCACGTGCCTTGTTCGTCTCGATCAATCAAAATTAGTACAATGTCGGTCATAAAGGTGTGCGAGTTCATTCACAAGCAGTGTTCGCTGATCCCCGATGACACAGACCTACACACAAACAAAGTACTCTTTTTTCTTCTTGGTTCTTTCGGTAAAGTCACGTAGAAGGGAAGTAATAAAATAATAAAAATAAAACATAATAATTATTTTATTATGTTTTAACATAATAATGATTTTATTATGTTTTATTTTTATTATTTTATTACTTCTCTTCAACGTGTCTTTAACGAAAGAACCAAGAAGATGAATCCCTGCAGTCACGAAAGCTTTAAATCGAAAAGTACTTTTTATTAAATTAATTATCAGCTCAGACATCTTCATCTCATTCATTTCCAAAGACGTGTGCGGTCCCGCGAGAGCAGGGCCTGGCAACAAATATCTGAGCAGCGGAAGCAGCAGAATCAGAAGTAGCTGCGTCGCCCTCGAAATGTGATGTTGCTGCTGCTGTATTTGCTTCTGCGTCGATCAAGATTGACGCTCTTGATCGTCGCATTTGATCAACTCTGACATTATAAACTCTCACATGTTAAACTCTAACATAGTGGAATATAATATTATAACCTATGAACTACAACCTAGCCATTGTTACGCTTTAAAATACGATTAACTGTTATAGTGCAGAACCACATAATTGGAGGTATGGGATTATAATCGCATACTAATAATTATAATCGCATTGAGCTATAAAATACTATCATAAACTAGTGTTACAGTGATATTCGAATCTCATTTGATATTCTTAGCTTCACACCGTGGTCCTCTAAGAATCACACTATGCTCGTGAGTATGTAACATGTCTGTATGTCATATGTCTGTATGTAAAATGTATGTATGTAATACGGACGTGCGAACCAAGGGTGGAATATGTGAAATGGAAGGTGCAGGATCAGGATGGGATTAAAATTATTTGAATAACACTTTGGTGGGATTAGGATCAAGCTGTCCACTATTGGATTAATTTTCCATCTCAATGGCATCAAATAGCAATTTTCAGTGTGAATGTTAAATATTCGCACAAACCCAATATTAGCCCGTGAAATAATGAATCGTTACTATTGTAATGACTCCGGACTCACACTGCAGAGGGTTCTTTTATTTAGCCATTAACGCGGCTTAGGACCCTGGCGTCACGATATAGCAACTACGACGAGACGGCAACCAGCCTCGACACGAATCCCTGCCAACACAGCCCCGAACCTCGTTCCTCCCCCTCTCTTATTCTCGGCGTGAACCTCCGCCCACACATGGTCCCGCCTTCCCTTCTCGAACTCTATCATGTTGTCACCACTTGTCCCTTAGTTGATGCACTGTCTTTACATCACCCACCTCTATGACCTCTACCTGACCCCGCCATGGGCGGAGCAACTTGGGGGACATACCCGGTGGCACCTGGAGGCAATACAACCATGCCCTGTCCCCCACTGCCCATGGAAGCACGTGTTCCCGCCGCCCCGTGTTATTTTCATTAGTGGATTGCGCTCTGGTGGGGAAAGGTCCTCGTTATGAATCGTGTCGCAACATTCAGGTCCAGAATACCGAAGTATACCGGGAATCACCTGTACTTAAAACATGTAAACTGATAACACTATAAACAATAACACTAAACATTAAACGACAAAAAAACCTACCAACTGGATTTATAATTTATACCACCATAAACGGAGGTACGGTATTTTAATTTCATTAGAAGTATTATAATGGAACTCTACACATGACGGTCGGATATGTGAACTGTGGGGGGTCGAGGGTAAGAATCGCATTAAAATTTTAGAATGACAATTTGGTCGTATTAGCAAATTACTGTACTTGAATGTGTGTTATGTACAAATGCAAATTGTTAGTCGTAAATGCGAGGGAGGGGTTAAGAGGTGCACGTTTAATCCAGTGTTAACATTTATTTTAGCATCATATTTAAGGACACTGTTGTTGATAAGAATTCGTCTGGACATGGCACGTGCCTTGTTCTACTCGATCAACCAAAATTAGTACAATGTCGGTCATACAGGAGTGTGATTTCATTCATGAGTAGCATTCACACAGCCCCGAAGACACTAACCTACCTAAAGTTATGGTTAAACAAAGTAATCTTGAGTGACTTAATTTTCAGCTCAGACATGATCATCGCAATCATTTCCAAAGACGTGTGAGCTCCTGCGAGAGCAGGTCCTGACTACAAACAGCTGGGCAGCAGAATCGGAAGTAGCTGCGTCGCCCTCGAAATGTGATGTTGCTGCTGTTGTTGTCGCTACTGTTGTTGCTGCTGTAGTTGCTTCTGTTGCTGTGATATACGCAGGGAAGTGGTGTTCCGTGATGGGATGACGCCTTTGATTGATTAAAGCCTCTGATCAAACTCACCCGATTGACGCCCTTGATCGTCGCATTTGATCAACTCTGATATTGTTGACTCTCACATGTTAAGCTCTATCATAGTAAAACATTATATTATAACCAAGGAACTACAACCTATCCATTGTAACGCTGTAAAATAATATTACCTATTGGGGTTCACTCCCTCGTCGAGAAGGCCGCTCTCTTCCTTTTCTAAAGTTACATGCTAATTTCTCTGCATTCACTTTAAATCGAGGACAAAGTTTTTCCATCTATTCAAAATAAGCGCACAATTACACACTGAGATGCACTTACATATTCATGCATGAAGCACAATGGACACATTACCCTTCCGTATGTTAATATACATGCATATTGTACCTTCCAAAATTAACAATCGAATGCAAATATCCTGAAAGACAAAGGATTGGATCTTAGGGGGGGAGTTATGAGGCGGCTCAGAAGCAGAGCTCAATGCCATTTCGAGAGGGAACTTGATGACGTTGGACGCTCGACTCGTCGCTCTGCTGATCGCCCTTCAACCGCGAGACAACGCAGCCTGGCGAGCACAATTGCTGTGTCGACAGTTAGGCGACTTTGCGTCGGGAGAGTTCGTAAATGGGGCGGTATATGACAGCCTTCGCTGCTGTCGACGGGGCCAAGCAGCGAGTGTTTAACTCCATTGTTTCAGAATCCGTGTCATCAACCGGTCACAGCGCCTTACCCAAACTACATCTCCCCAACAAGGCAGCCTTCCCTATGCTGTGTATTTTAGCAGTATATTTACGAATGCACTTGAAGATAACAATTTGTCTAGAAAAGGCAGGCGACTTGTTCTACCAACACGATTTCAAATTTCGATCCGAAAGAAGTATGAGTTCATTCATGAGTAGTATTCACTAAGCCCCGATGGCACTAACCTACGCACAATTATGATTAAACAAAGTAAACATTAGTCGCTCATCCCAGCTCAGACATGATGATGATTATAGCAATTATTTCCAAATCCGTGTCGGGTCCCACGAGAACAGGGCAAGGCCACAAACTCTCAGATTGAAGAAGTCGCTGCTTTGCCATCGAATGGTTTCGTAGCTGCTGTAGTTGCTTCTGTTACTGTTATATCGGCAACATGTTGGTGTCCCGTGATGGGATAACGTCTTTGATAAAAAAAAAAAACTATGATCGAACCTACCAGACCAACGCCCATCGATCGACGTCTTGGATATACTCTCACATTGTAAACTCTCACATTGTAAATTCTCACACTGTGAACTTTAACATTATGAACTTCAACAATGGTAACTTAAAAACATTCACATATACATTTGAAGAATCTACAAATTACTGTAAACTAGTGTTATAGTAAACTCTAAATTTGTGAACTCTAACAATATAACCTATGAGCTATACATTATAACGCTATACAATAACATTATTAACTAGTTCTAGATTTGAAGCTTTCGTGACTGCAATGATTAATACTCTTAGTTCTTTCGGTAAAGTCACAGACATAATTTCAACCGTGATGATGGGTACAAACTTAGTAATCAATAGAAAGATGTTATCAACCATGCAAAAAATATTTAATTACACATTTTTGGACCATCTTATCTGACAGGCACTATTTTACTTCACCGAGTGTTAACATCCCTAACGTTTAACAGTACTCTTTATTGGCAGCCAACACTGGTATAAACATGAGCATTTCCGCTCCTTTTCTATTATGTACATCCACAGTTACTTGCGCAACACGTCCCTGACCACGAGTCCATTCATCCCACAGTGACTTGCGCACAAACAACATAACAAAGAGCGGCTTAATCGTATCTGATTCATTTACCCACCCAGCAGTATAACAAAATCAGTAATTGACCACTTCATAACTCCTCCTCCCTTGATCACTATATAAGGTACAGATATTTTGCTGTGACGGTTTCACCTGAAGACGGAAGCTTGTGTTGCCTCCGAAACGTCGTGATTTTTATTGTTTTATTTGTATTAATTTTAATTTAATTTTTTACCTACGTTACTTTACCGAAAGAACTAAGAGTATGAATCCTTGCAGTCACGAAAGCTTCAAATCTAGAATCATTTCCACCCTTCATAATCACCACCCATCATCATCATCACCACCATCTATTATCAAGAAACATCATCACCACCCATCATAAATAACAAACACACACAGGTACAAACATAGATATGTAACCTGACACAGACGTAGATAACAGACACACACAAATAAACAATCTCATTATCAACTTAATCATAAAAAGCCCATATTACCACTGCCAGGATAGGTGCACACAGACACATCCTTTACACAATAATAATTTACATGGAACTCAAATGCACACTTAGTACAACCACCTCACTCACTTAAATATAACTACAGATCAATAACTATACTACAAACCTGAATTTAAAAGTAAAAAAACCAATGGGATGGTGTTCATACGCTTGAAATGTAATGAATGAAATGCAAGTTAATAATTCCAATTAAACAAAAAATAACTACGAACAAATATGAAGCCTGAGGCCTAGGTATATGCCAGGCCTGATGGCCAGGCATCGCTTCAGTCCTCGCCGCAGTAACGGCGACATCAAAGACAGCACAAAGCGAGGGGGCAAATGTTTAATGTCGATCCGAGGACTCTGCTGTTTCCGGTGACGCACACCACCCGCACTGCACCACGTGGTTCGCCCGCCAAGCGCGTGGGGGCGGAGCCTCGCTGTAGTGACGTCACCTCTGTTACGTCATAGCCACGCCTCCACCCGCAGTCGAGAGGAATGCGCACGAGTGAGCAGCAGCAAAAGAAGCCTTTGCAGAGCGAATCCTCAACGAGGTGAGAGCGTCCCTGTTGACGATGTGTGATGTTTATTTTACTGCACGTTTTGACTACAAACTAAAGCTTCCTTATTTTTGAATATGTTGGTATTTGGATTTTCTGCAACCAAATTAGGACTATTAGTTAGGTTACTTGGCATGCTCTGATATGTTACTGTTACTGTCATTGTTTAGACCCAAAGCAAGTTAACTTTTAAAACGTTCATAACTAACCTGTTTAAATCTCATATAATATGATTAACATGTCTATAATTATTGTGTTCTGATTGCCTGCATAATTGTGCCCTGCATTGCATGTATTGAATGTTATCCAACACGGGGGAGGAGTCTGCCTTTTAGTTCAGACCCTAGCTGCTGCCATAGACGTCTCCTATCTGTGACGTCACAGCCACATGGGCGGTACCTCTGACATCACGTGACCTACGACGTCATTCTCGGGTTATAACAAATAATTTAAATATGGTCATTTGACCCCAATGACCTACAAGACATAGGGGGGGGGGCTATATCAAGCAGTCGATTAATAACAAATAGGCTGTGCATCAACATGCTTGTCTGGATTAGAGGTTAAACATCACGGTTATGTCTGGCGATTATGTTTAATGCAATAGGCAGTTGGATTAAACATGTTCGCGTGGGTGGATGAGTGAGTGATCTGACGCACGCGTGAGTGGGCAAACAAGCGAGTGAGTGATTTGATTGGTACAGCGAGTGGTCAAATATGTAATAATTGAGAGGATGAGTGATTCAAAAGGTTGCTAAATCTGAGCGTTTTTACAATCTCCCCAGACCCTCCAACATCAAACAGAAACTATTCCTTCCCAACAACATGGACAGACAACGCAAGTGGGCTGACATCTTGGAGGACTATGATGGTAAGTCCCAGTTACCTGCATCACGTGGCTTTTATGATGAGGAGGCAGCTCCCTGATTAATTTATTTTAGTGGACGTGGCTTGGTGGTGATGGGAAGAGGTAAACGTTCAAGTGTAGCAGACAGCATGGATTTAGAGCTGCGTTTCAGCCATGTTGGTTTAAACGGGGGTCTCAACTTTATGAAATTGATGATCTAAACATGCTTACAAAAATATGACTTGTAATGTTTTACTGCCATGTGACTAATATTTCTCAACAGCAGGTCATGTTATGTGTTAAGAGGTAATTACAGGGATCTCAGAATTAGTTGTGTGAATCTCCACGTGCTTCGTTCTCTAAGACATTACTCGTCCTTTGAATTAATTTTATTTTCCGTAGCCCGGGAGTCATGGCGCCAGTCGACCACGTGGGGGGACATTATGGATGAAGTGGACCCTTTCCCAGGCCAAAGCTACGAGCATCCCTCCCAAAAGGTGTGTATGAGGTCCATGGGGGTCAAACACCACATTCTCACACCATTTCACCACACCATTGCACCAAAGCATCACTACAACTCACATTATCTCTTCACGTCACCTTTCTCATCACACCACCACCAACTCAATACACCGTCACAGAGCCTCAATGCGTCAATACCATCACGACACCATCTCTCCAGAACATTCCACAATTTCACCTCTCTATATCACAACACCATCTCCCAACACCATCACTCCATCTCTCCACCATCACGTAATGCCATATCCCACTCGTGCAGGCAAATGAAGTCGCCATTCATTACCAATGAAGACAGAATGATATCATGCAATCTCATGAATTATGTCTGTGAGCTGATTGGAAGTTGCCATTCCAGTTGCCCATTATGGGTGCTGCAATAAAATTTGTCCAGATCATGGGCATCCAGATCTTTACAATGGAACATTCTGTGGAAACTATTGCCCGTGATGATTGTTGCCAACAATCGCCATGAAATCGCATTAAGTGCGTGTATTGTATTTGTGAGAATATGAGGATATAACATGTATTTTGATAACATTAGGTGATGGTGTATATTCATACGTGTGCTAGCATGTTTGCATGAGTTAATGCGCATTATTGCATCCGTACATAGATGTGCAAGTATGCATTTTTGTTTGTATATGTGTCCGTCCATGTTTGTGTGCCTGCGAGAATGGATTTTGTCCTGAGTGCGCATGTCTAAATGGTCATGTGCTTATCTTCGCGTGAACAGAGGAGCATTGGGGAGGTGAAGAACTTCAGCGGAGTGAAGCGTCTCCAGGAGGACAAGCGCCTTGCGAAGGAGAAATGCACAATGGAAGAGAAGCGCCCCAATGAGGTGAAGCACCTCGCCAAGTTGAAGCACCAAACGGAGCAGAAGTGCCTTCGAAACAAAATCCTCAACGACGTGAAACGCGTCATGGAAAAGCGCCTCCTTGAAGAAACGCGCTTCATGGAGGAGAAGCGCCTTCGCGAGGTGAAGCGTCTCAAGGAGAAGCATCTGGAGGAAGAGAAGCGCCTCATAGATGTGAAGCGGGTCGAGGAAGAGAAGCACCTCATGGAGGAGAATCGCCTCTTTGAGGTGAAGCGTCTCATAGAGCTGAAGCGTCTCGAGAAGAAGAAGAAGCGTCTTGAGGAGAGGCGCTTTCGCAAGGTGAAGCTCCTCGAGGAGAAACGTCTCATGCAGGAGAAGCGCCTCGTTGAGGTGAAGCGTCAAGAGGAGGAGCACTTGATGGAGGAGAAGCGTCTTGTGGAGCAAAAGCGCCTCGAGGAGGAGGAGCGCCTCGCCAAGATCGAGCGACAATGGCTCCAGACCGCTACCACCAGCAGCACCACCACCGCTGCCACTGCCGCCACCGCAACCACGTCCTCCAATCCTGTGTGGGGCCCAATAGCTCTGATCTTTGGAGAAGAGGGCTTCCAAGAAGATAAAGCAAACTCCGGAGTCGCTGAGCCACGGTAAACCACTCTGCGTGTGCGCCCTGTGTGTTTATTATTGTTATTTATTGCCATGCTTCTCACGCAGCATCAGCCTTACTCGGTCTCAAAACTTTTTTTCAGGAGGATTCTGCCAAGTTTGCTCGCATTTTGCAAGAAAGTTGCTACTGTTTGCGATCCAAATTGAACGATTTGCATTGCTTGCGTGGGTTCAATAACAGGGAGAAAGCTGCAGAACTTTCCCAGAACAGAGGGCTGCATAATCCACACGGAGAATGTGGCCAAACGTGGAAATCAAACCCAGGTCAATGTTGCTGTGACGCACAGGTGCTCAAGCCCTGTCGCGCTCTCAAAATTCACAGACACTGCAAACCCCACGTGTACATTCCGCTATACTGAGGACAGATTTATTTTTCATAACTGGTTTCTGGGTTAGACCACGTAACGAAGTGGGCATATCTTCACCATGTAACCCTCCTTCCACCGTGAGATGTTCGCTGTCTATCGCCTGTTTCCAGGCCAGCTGCCAAGTCGCCTTGTAATGCACAGCGACAGCTACCACTGAGAGGGGTGTTCAATTTAAAACGCGATGAGATGAGAGATGCGAGAGGCTCATCGCATGCAATGCACTCTGAGATGCCTTCGACGTCAAGGGAGGTGGCTCTCTCGACCACAAATCACTGAGGGACACTTTTTTGAAATCGTGGATGTGTTGAAGCGACCAAATGGTCGTGCACTCATTCTTCACCGCTTACAGTTCAGATCTTGCTTCCCGCCCTGGCTATTATTGCTGCTGCATTGACCACACAGATCTACACCCATTCCGTCACAGTGGACGTTCAGCATCTCTATCGATGCCATTTGAAATGCTTAGGACATTATGTGCAAGGGGTCAATTAGAATATACATATAGAACATTTTCAATCTAGATTTGAAGTTTTAGTCACTACAGGGATCCATACTCTTTGGTTATATCGGTAAATTCACGTAGGTATGAAATAAAATAAATTAAATTAAATCACGTTTCGATGGCCATGTCGTTATTGCAAGAAAGTTTCTTGCTGTGGTTTTCCCACCTGATGATGATTGCTTGTGTTGCAATCGAAACGTTGTAATTTAATTTATTATATTTTATACCTACGTGACTTTAACGAAAGAACCAAAAAAATGTCACTTCAAATTATTCAGCTAAATTTGCACAGCAACACCACCCACTTCTGTGAAACTACAGCAGTCTGTGTGAGACACAGCTGCACCTATCTCAAGGATAGCCTGGCGCCATGAGAATGACAGCAGCAATACTAAGAACACTCACTGGCCATGTCGTTATTGCTGTTTCTATTCAGCTCGAATTAATCCGCCACACATTCCACCCACGGACGATGGGGAGATGGCGATGTCTCCCGTAGCAAGAAGGTGGAACGGTGTCGTGTTGTCTTTTCACAGATCTGAGCCAGCACAGCCCTCCTCCTCACTCGTCCAGGCATTTGAAGTGAAGACAGAGGAGAAGGAGACGAAGGAAGAGGTGAAGGAGGAGATGATGGAGGATGAGGTAGAGACAGAGGAGGAGAAATCGGAGGAAGAGAAAGCAAAGGAGGACGAGATTGTGATGGTGACAATGGAGGAGAACACGGAGGGAGAGGAGAAAGACAATACGGAGATGGAGGACAAGGAGACAACAAAGGATGAACAGATGGTCGTGGTGGAGGACATGAAGACGACGGACAAAGGGGAGACAATGGTGGTAGAGGAGGAAGAGAAGACGGTGGTGGAGATGGTGGTTCCGGAAGGTGAGGAGGAGATGAATGAGGAAGAGATGGTGCTAGCGGAGGAGAAGAAGATGGAGAAGATGGAGGTGGCGCAGGAAGAGGAGGAGGTAGAGGAGAAGATGGTGGTGGAGGGTGAAGAAGAGGGGATGGAGGAGGAGAAGATGGAAGAGGTGCAGGTGGAGATGCACGAAAAGAAGAGGAAGCGCGGGGGCCTCGCTCGAGTGGCGAGAGCGATCGCCTCACTCCTCCGCCGCGTGCTGCTTTGTGATGGCATGTCCACCGCCCAGTAGGGGTGGTGGCGGTGGTCGTGCATCGTGACCACTATCCCCACACTACCCACCCACCCCGTGATACTCGCTACACACACCACACGGTTCCCCAGAGAGACGGTGCCACTGGGACCACAGCTGGGGAATGAAACTGAGCAGCAGATGCCGCTGCCAGGAGACCTCACATCACACACACATGGGACTATGTCATTAGCATAGCCGGCCCCACAATGGGCCCCTTTTATGCTGGTTTTCATCCAGGCAGTCCTCATGGGATGACCTTGCCATGGTTTCCAGGACATGGTCGTATTAGCATTTTATTGTGCTTGAATGTATGTTATGTGCAAATGCACATCATTAGTCGTAAATGCGAGGGAGGGGTTAAGAGGTGCACGTTTAATCCAGTGTTAACATTTATTTTAGCATCATATTTAAGGACACTGTTGTTGATAAGAATTCGTCTGGACGTGGCACGTGCCTTGTTCTACTCGATCAACCAAATTTAGTACAATGTTGGTCATACAGGAGTGTGATTTCATTCATGAGTAGTATTCAGAGCCCCGATGACACTAACCTACCTAAAGTTATGGTTAAACAACGTAATCTTGAGTGACTTAATTCTCAGCTCAGACATGATCATCGCAATCATTTCCAAAGACGTGTGGGTTTCCTGCGAGAGCACGTCCCGACTACAAACAGCTGGGCAGCAGAATCGGAAGTAGCTGCGTCGCCCTCGAAATGTGATGTTGCTGCTGTTGTTGTCGCTGCTGTTGTTGCTGTTGTAGTTGCTTCTGTTGCTGTGATATACGCAGGGAGGTGGTGTTCCGTGATGGGATGACGCATTTGATTAAAGCCTCTGATCAAACTCACCCGATTGAGGCCCTTGATCGTCGCATTTGATCAACTCTGATATTGTCTAGCTCTATCATTGTGAAACATAATATTATAACCTATGAACTACAACCTATCCATTGTAACGCTGTAAAAGGGGTTTCACTCCCTCGTCGAGAAGGCCGCTCTCTTTCTTTTCTAAAGTCACATGCTAATTTCTCTGCATTCACTTTAAATCGAGGCCAAATTTTTTCCATTTATTCAAAATAAGCGCACAATTACACACTGAGATGCACTTACATATTCATGCATGAAGCACAATGGACACATTACCCTTCGCTATGTTAATATACATGCAGATTGCAACTTCCAAAATTAACAATCGAATGCAAATATCCTGAAAGACAAAGGATTGGATCCTAGGGGATCCAATCCTTTGTCTGCTGATCGCCCTTCAACCGCGAGACAACGCAGCCTGGCGAGCACAATTGCTGTCGACAGTTAGGCGACTTTGCGTCGGGAGAGTTCGTGGCGACATCTTCAGACGGGTTCCAGACATCGAAATACCGTGAATCTCCAAGTAAGTGTCTATTTTCGCGGATAAACTCTTAAACGTGTTCGTCGTCAAATTAGCGGATTTTTTTGCGTCTCGCTTAGACGCAAGTGTCGTTCTTCTTTTAGCAGTTAACAAAATCAACGCTAAACACTTTAAATCGAGGTCGATTGCGTACTTTTGACTCGAAAACACCGCTGCTATTACTACGCTCACATGGAGTAGAGACGCTCTCCACAGCCCCACGTACACGGAGGCAAGAAGCCATTCAATTGCTCTGTGTGTGGGAAGGCATTTTCATGGCTATCACATCTTCAGCGACACCAGAGAACACACAAATGTCTTCCCACACAGTCATCAACTCTTAAAGACCATCAGAAAACACACACGGGCGAGAAGCCATTCCTGTGCCCTGTGTGTGGGAAGACATTTGCAGACTCATCAACTCTTCAAACTCATCAAAGAACACACACGGGCGTGAAGCCATTCCTGTGCTCTGTGTGTGGAAAGGCATTTGCACAGTCATCAACCATGAACATGCATCAGAAGGTCCACAATGATAGGACACTGAAATCAAAAGCTGAAATTCAAGGTGCTGCTATGAGTCCTGAAGAAGTTTCCACCTTCGACTCCATGCAGTTGGATCCCGAGAGATGGCTGGATGTAATGGAGTGGCTCGAGAGTCAACCTCCTTTTCTACAGTTACATGCTTATTTCTTACATTAACATCATGCTAATCTCTCACACTGTGGTCGTACATATGGTAAGTGAATATGCGAACCTTGTATAGGATATGCAAGATTAGAATCTAATTACAATTATTCGAATCCAACTATTCTAATAATATTATAATACCTTGCCTCCGTGAATATGGTTATAAGTTTATAATCGTTAAATGTGTAATAAATGGACTCGACCACGATGTCTGGTCCAGTGTCCTTTATTTGGGTTCGTCTTCTCTTCCCACACGGCTGACTCACTCTCAGACCCTCCGCTCGGCGCCGACGCTGCTGCCGCACCCGTCGCCGCCAATAGCCTCTTTGCTGGTCTCCTCGTGTCGCTCCCGTAGCCTCTAGCAGCCTTGCTGCTGTTCCCCCACACGCAGCCCCTCCGGCTGCTGTCGCTCCCGTAGCCCTCTTGCTCTGCAGCTCCAGGCTGGCTGCTGTAGCCCCTAGCAGCCTCGCTGCTGTCTCTCACACGCAGCCTCTCCGGCTGCACTCGCTGCTCCCAGCTTTCGCCCTCCGTGGCCTCACCCTCGTCCAGTCTCCATTCTTCCCTTTCCCGACTGCCCCGATCTCTTCCTGTCTCACCGCTATACCATCTCCCTCTCACGTGACCCTGACTCCTCCCTCACATGACGTCACATCCGCCAAGCCCTTTACGCCCGCATTACACCACCCTCCCCCGTAGATAAAATTCCAGCCGTCCTCGGCTGAAACAGAACCAAATAATGCGGGCGAAGGCATCACAACCAGGAGTCCCCCAGACACAATAGACCTTATAACAACAACAACAAGTAACAAAAGGGGAAGGATCAGGAACCGGCACAGAACAACAAGAATAATAATAGCACAAAGCACAACACAACGGCCACCAACACGCCAAAAATGGCACACGCGCACAACCCAGAAATGTGGTGTCTCAAAGCGTGTCCATGTTGTTGTTCCATCCGCTCGGCTCAAGTCCAACATCAAAGAGCAAGTGGTAGAGCAGAATGACGAACGGCGCTCAATTGCTCCTTCAAGTCCTCATCCAGCTAGCACACCAGGTAACACCCAGTGCGACGGGAGCTGAAGAATCTGTGACGAGAAGGAGAATCCAATCCCCTGAGGCACAGCACAACAACGCACATCCGCATGTCGTACACGACAGCCAGCCGGCCTCAGGGTAGTGGAGATGATGTAAATCCGGCCCGCTTAAAAAAAAAAAAACCCCAATAATTACCCAAATTAACCGCGATCGATGCCCCAGTATTTACATTTTAACAACAATATTATTTACACGTGACAACAACAAAAAAAAATTCTGCTCTTACCCACCAGCAGTCCTCCCTTGAGGACCAGCACAGACCTCAGACGTACACAGCATGTACCCACAGTCACTCTCAACAAACCAACAAACCCCTAATCGCACACCCTCGCGTGCAGAGAGCCACGCTCCCCAGCGGTAACGTTTAACTCGCCGTAACCCTCACCGTGGTCGTCGACCCACAGCAACATCCATTTACCATACTCTCGGCTAGTGCCATTTCGGGGATGAGCAGCACTCGGCCATGCTCCTCCCTTACTATCCCATCAGCGATGGACACACACCAGCCTCTTATAGTATGACGCTTTATAGCCAAGGGAAGATCAATCCCTCGGCAAGGCCAGATATCAACGACCCCCCCCCCACGGGGTAATGTTCTCTTATAGAGACAATAACGCCCTAACCCAAATCCCGTGAGCCCCCGGCACACCAGGTTCAGTCTGCCACCGCACAACTGAACCATGACTCCCCGAGCCATATGAGCACACGGCCCATTAGTTTAAGACATACCACGGAGGTTTCGCCTCCGGGCTGTTAGGTCAGCCATTAGCTATAGGCTGATGTGACCACAACACGTGCATCACCCAATCAACAATGGCAGGCATAACGGATGGAATATTTGGCCCACCGAGGTTTTTCCCGCGCGTTCAAAATGGCGGCCCCCTTCGCCCAGCGCGTTCGCGCAATATCTCGCGCGCACTCAAAATGGCGGCCCTTTTCGCCCAGCGCGTTCGTGCAATATCCCGCGCGCACTCAAAATGGCGGCCCTTTCCGCAAAGTGCATTGTCGCCATACCCCGCGTGCGCGCAAAATGGCGGCCCAACGTGCGAACACGTGGCCAGTTTTCTCCATTCGTGCACCCCAGCTTCCCTTTGCTGGGGGTCACAAAATGCATCCCCCGTCTTATTGTAACAATCCCAACAACGATAGACGCACAGCCCCAGCTTGCTGCGCGCAGCAGTCATATCGGGGAATTTTTAACCAATATTTTACCAACCACATTGGTTACACAACCCAATTCGCAAAGCAACTCGTGGCTGCATGCGATCAACCGAATACGCGACGCCACTTGGCGCCAATTTACGGTCCCATTAGCATTAACCTTTGAGACACCCACAACGGCGTCATCACGCCCCCTCAAAGCGCGCTCTCTCTCCCACAAAGCGCAATGACCCATAATATACACAAAATCGCGTATACATAACATCCATACGACCAAATAATAGGGTCCCCCTCGAATTTGTTACCAATTCCCAAACAGGTACGCACAATTAATAACATCCCAACCCCAATAGTCAACCAATGCATCGCACCCCATAACCGTACAGAACGGTGTAAACAGCACATGCAGTCAGCACATCGCGATCACACGCGCACATTTAAGCACAATAGCAAGCCGATCTGCAGGCAACCAACACACCATTAATGCAGTCGTAACATTGCAGCAACAACACAAATATTCTCTCTCTTGCAACAACCACATCGCACATAGCACCTCGCAGCACAATACACCAAAAAAATATATATATTTTTCAATTAAGGCCATCGCACAAGGTAACCCACGAGATAATACAGCGCAAGATACCCGACGCTCCCGAGTTAATAATTAACTTCACCATCAAGATAACAACTCCACGCCGCAGCGCACACACACAATTTGACACTCAGCAAGTACAGCAGACTCTCCGTCCATTCTCAACACACGCACACACTTTAATTGACACCGAGCAACAAGCAGATAGCGCGTTCATCGTTATTACACACACATACACACAGTCCGAACCGCGCTCCGCACAATCAAGTCATGAGAGAAAAAAAACAAAATCGCCCCCCCCGGCCCTCGAAAGATGGGTGAGGTGTGTGTAAAGGCCGGGTGCGTATCGTTACGACTCGCCCGGGGCTGCAGCAAGAAGAGGACGGCAGGGCGGCAACTTGAGTCGTCTCGCAGAACTCGTTCGGCGACTTGACTGCTCCGTTGTCACGCACCCGAGCCAGGACGGGAAGCTCCCGCCCCAGCAGCTGCAGCATCGTCGTCCTCTCCTCGCAGCTCGTCCTCGCGCAGCAGCTCACAGCAGGCTGCTCTCCCCGAGGCACCTCCCGATAACAGCGCGAAGCTGCATCACCGCCGCGATGTTGAAAATGGCGGCGTCTCCCCGCCGCGGTGAAGACAAGATGGCGGCTTCCCGCCTTTCTTCGCCAGCCGCGCCCAAGATGGCGTCTTCGTGCCGCGTGGCCGATGGCGGCGACAGCGAAGACAACACGGACTCCTGCGGACCACCACCCTCTCCTTCCGACGCCACCCTTGGCGTGCCGAGCTCACACCACTGTGCAAGCATGTTCTTAAGAGTTCCAAGTTGGTCCGCCATCTGTTGACATGGGGAATCCCCGTCCGTTGATGCTGACGGGCCCGCCACCCCGGCGACATCTTCAACTCCAGTTCCCCTGCTCACTTCAGCAGGGCTCTTTTCCACGACTCCAGCTGCATCCATCGTCGGAGGAAGATGAAGCCGATGCCGGAGACGGAATATTCTTTTTCTTCTCAGTTGTTTAGCCATGCCGTTGCACTTCTGACACCAATGTAATAAATGGACTCGACCACAGTATCTGGTCTGGTGTCCTTTATTCGGGTTCGTTTCTGTTTCCCACACGGCTGTCCTTTATCTGGCTCCTTCCACACGGTGCCGACCTCGCTGTCGCTCCCGTCACCGCCAAGAGCCCCGCTGTTGGTCTCCGTCGCTCCCTAAGCTCCTTAGCAGCCTTGCTGCTGTTCCCCCACACGCAGCCCCTCCGGCTGCTGTCGCTCCCGTAGCCCTCTTGCTCTGCAGCCCCCGGCTGCTGTAGCCCCTAGCAGCCTCGCTGCTGTCTCCCCCACGCAGCCCCTCCGGCTGCTGTCGCTCCCGTAGCCCTCTTGCTCTGCAGCCCCCGGCTGCTGTAGCCCCTAGCAGCCTCGCTGCTGTCTCCCACACGCAGCCTCTCTGGCTGCTGTCGCTGCTCCCAGCTTTCGCCCTCCCTGGCCTCACCCTCGTCCAGTCTCCAACCAACTCTCTTCCATCCCGCTGGCTGGCGCTGTCACCGAGCCCCTCAGCCACCAGGCTGAGGGCACGGCGACCACCCAACGCGGTCTCCACTCTTCCCTCGCCCGACTGCCCCGATCTCTTCCTGTCTCACCGCTATACCATCTCCCTCTCACGTGACCCTGACTCCTCCCCCACATGACGTCACATCCGCCAAGCCCTTTACGCCCGCATTACATATGTAACATGTATGTATGTAATATGGACGTGCCAACCAATGGTGGGATATGTGAAACGGAAGGTGCAGGATCAGGATGGGATTAAACTTTTTTGAATAACACTTTGGTGGTATTAGGATCAAGATGTCCACTGCTGGATGAATGTTCCATCTCAATGGCATCAAATAGCAATATTCAGTATGAATGTGTAAAATAAACGCACAAACCCAATATTAGACCGTGAAATAAAGAATCGTTACAATTGTAATGACTGCAGAGGGTTCTTTGATTTAGCCTTCAACGCGGCTTAGGACCCAGGCGTCACGATATAGCAACGACGACGAGACAGCAACCAGCCAACACAGCCACAAACCTCGTTCCTCCCCCTCTCTCATTCTCGGCGTGAACCTCCGCCCACACATGATCCCGCCTTCCCTTCTCGAACTCTATCATGTTGTCACCACTTGTCCCTTAGTTGATGCACTGTCTTTACGTCACCCACCTCCATGACCTCTACCTGACCCGGCCATGGGCGGAGCAACTTGGGGGACATACCCGGTGGCACCTGTAGGCAATACAACCATGCCCTGTCCCCCACTGCCCATGGAAGCACGTGTTCCCGCCGCCCCGAGTACTTTTCATTAGCGGATTGCGCTCTGGTGGGGAAAGGTCCTCATTATGAATCGTTTCACAACGTTCAGGTCCCGATTACCGAAGTATACCGGGAATCACCTGTACTTAAGAACATGTAAACTGATAACACTATAAACAATAACACTAAACATTAAACGACAAAAAAACCTACCAACTGCTTTTATTATTTATACCACCATAAACGGAGGTACGGTATTTTAATTTCATTAGAAGTATTATAATGGAACTCTACACATGTTTGTTAATTGTCCGTTCAATCGAACCGATGGTCGGATATGTGAACTGTGGGGGGTAGAGGGTAAGAATGGCATTCAAATTTTAGAATGACAATTTGGTCGTTTTAGCAAATTACTGTACTTGAATATATGTTATGTGCAAATGCAAATTGTTAGTCGTGAATGCGAGGGAGGGGTTAAGAGGTGCACGTTTAATCCAGTGTTAACATTTATTTTAGCATCATATTTAAGGACACTGTTGTTGATAAGAATTCGTCTGGACATGTCATGTAACTTGTTCTACTCGATCAACCAAAATTAGTACAATGTCGGTCATACATGAGTGTGATTTCATTTATGAGTAGTATTCACAGAGCCCCGATGACACTAACCTACCTAAAGTTATGGTTAAACAAAGTAATCTTGAGTGACTTAATTCTCAGCTCAGACATGATCATCGCAATCATTTCCAAAGACAAGTGTGGGGTCCTGCGAGAGCAGGTCCCGACTCCAAACAGCTGGGCAGCAGAATCGGAAGTAGCTGCGTCGCCCTGGAAATGTGTTGTCGCTGCTGTTGTTGCTGCTGCTGTAGTTGCTTCTGTTGCTGTAATAAACGCAGGGATGTGGTGTTCAGTGATGGGATGACGCCTTTGATTAAAGCCTCTGATCAAACTCACCCGATTGACGCCCTTGATCGTCCGTTAATTATTTAACAATGTTTATATCAAAAACGTGTGGATCCGAGTTTCAGGTGCAGCATCTCCGACACGTAAGTCTGACAATAACCGGCATCATTTTGGCTGTCTCCCTATTTTCACGTGTTTCTGGAGGGGAAAGGTTCCTATTGTAAATCGATTCGCAATGTTATGCGCCCTTATCCCGAAGTATCACTCTATGACATGTAAACTGTAAATTTCGATTTAAAGCTTTCGTGACTATTCACATACCTACATTTCCCATATCCCTTCCCTTTGATGCTGCTAATCCTGCATAATGCACAGGCATATGCAGTACTAATCACATTCCTGCATTTCCCATAAATATGCTAAAGTCCTCTTGATATGCAAATTCCTTTGTCAAGGTGCCCAGCTTATATAGATGCTCCAAGCTCGTGTGCTGTTTCATTCAGACGCTGTCGCCTCGACAGACCTGGTTTTCACCCGAGGACGGCTGCTTGCGTTGTGGCCGAAAAGTCGTGAGAATTATTTTATTATGTTTTATTTTTATTATTTTATTACTTCCCTTCTACGTGACTTTACCGAAAAGAACCAAGAAGATGTAAACTGTAATTTAGAAACAATAACAATGAACATTAAATGACGATTATCTATAAACTAGTTTAGTAATTTATAACACCACAAACAGTTGAACGGTATTAGAATATCATTAAAGGTATTAGAATTACACCGTGGTCATATTAGGATCGCACTCTGTTCATATGTATGTGTAGAGAAGTAATCGCGGACATGACGTCATGCTCGCCTCCGGGGGCGATGACTTCACGGAAAGTGACGTCATACTCGCCTGGGGGCAGGATGATGTCATGTCTCGGAGGGAAACAGAAGGGAGAGCCCGTGTCGTCATCGGGGTCTGTGCTGAAGTCGGGGCTCGGAGTCAGGTGGAACGGGGAGCCAGGGGCAAGGGGGTCGGGATAGGAAAGAGCGCAGCGCCAGGGCTGGAGGTGGCTGCGCTCCTCGGTCGGCCGTGTTGGCTGAGCCCACGGCCGGCGCAGAGGAGGCAGCACGGGGCAGCCGACTGTGTCGGGGGGACCAGTGGGACCGAGCCCGGGACCCCTCACCCCTGGGAAGTTGTTACACCTGGTGTATGTCAATAACTTTAATAAACCATCGGCGAAAGAACTTAAACCTCACATTCGTCTCCGAGTGCGTCCTGGGAACTTCTCTACATATGTATAATAGTGTACGGGCATGTGAACTGTGCTCGTATGTATGTGTAATGCGGGCGTAAGCGACCTTCCGGATGTGACGTCACGGGGGGGTGGAGTCATGTGACGTGGGAGGAAGGTTCGGGTCCTTAAGGGGGTAAACCGGAAGGAGAAGGCAGTCGGGTTGTGAATGGAAAAGAGTGAGGCCACGTGGGCGAACAGGAGGAGGGGGGCACCGTCGGATCGGGAGCCAACCCCGGGGACAGTAGGGAGCTACTGGGTGGTGTGAAGCTGCAGATAGTAAAGCCAGTAAGGCTGTGTGTTAGAGGCAGCGGTGTGGCTGCCAGGAGTTGCAGGAGCGACGAAGAGGGAGACAGCACGAGGCTGTCAGAGCAGCGGAGTGACCGAGAGAGAGAGAGGAGCTGCAGCAAGTACAGTCAGGGGGGGCTGTGTGAGAGTAACAGCAGCGGGGCTGCTGTGGTGCTACGGGAGCGACAAGGAACAGCAGCGGGGCTGCTGGTGGTGACTGGAGCGACATCGGAGCCAGCACTGTGGGGACTGAACAAATAGGAGACAGCCGTGTGGGAAATATAGTTCGAACCAAATAAAGGACACTGAGCCAGACATCGTGGTCAAGTCTTTTATTACACTGGTGTCAGAAGTGAAACGGCATGTCGAAGCAAGTAAGGAAGAAAATTCCTCCGGCGCCAGCATCGGCTTCTTCATCCGACGACGACGATTTCCCTCCAACCATGGATTCTGCTGGGGTGGTGGAGGAGAGCCCTGCTGAAGCGAGCACGGGGACGGGAGTGGAAGATGTCGGCGCGATGGCGGGTCCGTCAACATCATCGGACGCTGATCGAAGATGGCAACAGATGGCGGAACAACTGGAGGCACTCAAGGACGTCCTGGCACAACTATGTCATCTCGTCACGCCAAGGACGACGGAGGAAGCAGAAGGTGCTCCACGGCCCGCCACGTTGCCTGCCCTGCCGCCGCCATTGGCCACGCGGCAAGAAGCCGCCATCTTGCGCGCTCCGCAGCGCCAAACCGCCATCTTGGCCACGCCGCGGACTGACGCCATTTTGAATTTGCCTCCAGAACAACCATCATTGGAAGACGGCGTGAAGAGGAGTCGGAGTCGCCACCTTACCACAGTTAAGGAATTCTCCATCGGGGGCGATTGGAGCGCTTTCGCCTGCCAATTCTTGGCGGCGGTTCGTTCAGCAAGATGGACCGATGCTGAGGCCTTGGAAGTGTTGCCGACTCTACTGGACGACGAACCTGTTCGATTTTTCCGTTCCATAACGGCCGATAAGAAGAAGACTTTACGTGGAGTTTTTGAAGAAATGGCCGACGCTTATGAGCCACCTGACGACGCGCATCGGCGATTCGCTCAACGACAACGAGCACCCGAGGAATCGCCCGTGGCGTTCAGGGGTGCGGTGCTGGAGCTGGCCATGGCAGCATATCCTGAGACGCCACAAGACCTGCTCGAGCCTCTCATATTAGGAAAAATGCTGGAGCTGTCTCGGGATCTGGGGATCCCCATGCCTGTGTGTGGGCATGAGAAGCTCACTTCCCGGGCGGCAGCAAAGTGTCTAGATGCGCAGTTTAATCTCCGTCGCTGGAAGCAAGTGGCGGCATGGACGGGGGGGCCCGTCAAAGAGGGGGGCGCGCTGGGGTGGGACACTACGAAGGCGGTCTACGTGCCGGATGAGCGGGGCCCTCAGGAGCTGACGGCTGCCTCCGCTCCATGGTCGGGACGCGGCGGGCCGGGGCCGCGCGCTACGCTACCGGAACGGAGCCGTCGGGATGCAAGGCCTCGCTTCGGCGCAACGATGTCGACTGCTTCCGCTGCGGGCGTAGGGGCCACTACGCCAAGGACTGCTGGGCCCGCTTCCCGGGTCTGCCGCAGCAGGAGGCCTCAGTACCGGACAAGCCGACCAAAGAACCTCCGAAACAGGCATGTCGGCACGCACCAGACACCCGGCAAGGCTTTGCACCTCACCCACCACCTTCGTTGCGCGAACCTAATGTTGTTGTTAAAGAAGGGCCTTCGACGGGGCCTTGTCGCTCGGTGACGCAGTGGCGCAAATTGGCACGGAGAGTTGTCGCGGCCGCTACGGGTTCGTCCACTGTACCGGGGTCTATACAAGGGGTGGACGTGCGCATTTTGGTCGACTCCGGAGCGTCTGCGACTATTATATCGGATGCCATTTTCCATCTGTTGGACATCCTGCCGGGGGCTGTGCGTCCGGTTTATGGGTCGTGCGTCGCTGCGAACGGGGGTAGCATGGGTATCGTGGGCCAGGTGGATGCTAAGATATCTATTGGGGATGTGTCGGCTTCGGGCGTTGTGTTAATATCAAGATCTTTGGCGGTTCCTTGCTTATTAGGCACCGATTTTTTGGCTAAGATGCCCCTTTTGATCAAAATCAATGAGAATTGTATTGAATTGCCGGGGGGCCGTCAAATCTCGTTTCTGCCGTCGCCCTGGGGGTGACCTGCTTCGGCCGTACAAGTGCAGGCGCTGTCCGTTGCATCTGTGGATATCCCACCTGGTTCACAGATGCTTATACCCTTGCGGTATCGGAAGCCCCTGCCTGATCGGCTAGGAGCAGTAGGGGTCTTGTTGTCACCGTCCGCCATGATAACTACCGGGTTGGCGTTAGTTGGGGCACAGACCATCGTCCGGCCGGATCAATTACCGTTTTTACAGGTGCTCAATGCGGGGGTGGAAAACGTCCGTGTTCCGGCCGGTATGGTTGTGGCACATGCCACTACGGCGTTTGCGACGCACGATTGTCCGCATAGCCGGGGAGTGGTTGCTGGTGTTTCCGAGCCAAGGGGTTCGGATAATCGTTGGATTGCTGACTTATGTGACGGAAATTCTTCCCTGTCCATGGAGCAACGTGGGGCGCTGCGTAAATTGTTGTTGACGTATTCGGATGTGTTCAGCTCCGATGATTTGGATCTGGGCCGCACATCGTTGCTTTACCATCACATTGATACGGGCAACGCTGCCCCTATTCGATTAAATTCGCATCGGATGAGCCCTGCGGAGCGAGAACACGTTCGGGGGGCAGTGGAAGACATGTTGGCTGCGGACATTATATCGCCATCTAACAGCCCATGGGGCGCTCCTGTGGTCTTGGTTAAGAAAAAGGAAGGCAAATTGCGATTTTGTGTTGATTTCCGAAAATTGAATAAGATATCGGTGGCAGATGCGTACCCCCTGCTGCGTATGGACGACTCCCTTGACGCATTGTCGGGGGCTAAGTTCTTTTCCACACTGGACCTCTCTTCGGGATTTTGGCAGCTTCCCCTTGACGAGTCCTCACGGGAGAAAACCGCATTCCGTACGCCGCAAGGGTTATTTCAATTCAACTGCCTTCCGATGGGATTGAATGCGGCCCCTGCTACATTTCAAAGATTGATGGAGCTCGTTTTGACGGGGTTGCAGTGGGAGACGTGTCTTATATATTTGGACGATATTATTGTCTTCAGCCGCACATTTGAGGAACATTTAACGTGGCTGGAGACAGTGTTCACGAGGATGCGCTCTGCGAATTTGAAATTCAAACCAAAGAAATGCCACCTACTGCAACGGTCCGTCCGTTATTTGGGGCACATTGTGAGTGCTGAGGGGGTGTCCACGGATCCAGAAAAGACGGCGTGCGTCCGGGATTGGCCGACTCCGGCCACCGTGGGGGATGTTCGGCGGTTTTTGGGATTTGCCTCGTATTACCGAAGATTTGTGCCGGGTTTTGCGACGATTGCGAGGCCCTTGCATCTCCTTACGGGTAAAGGACGGAAGTTTGTTTGGGGACAGCCGGAAGAGGCGGCCTTTCGGAGTCTGCGTGATCTATTGGCTACGGCCCCAACATTGGACTATCCCGATTTTGATCACCCGTTCATTCTTGATACGGACGCGAGTGACACCGGTATTGGGGCGGTATTATCACAGTCTAAAGGGGGTGTAGAGCGCGTCGTGGCGCATGGTAGCCGAGTCTTGTCTCCTGCGGAAACCCGCTACTGTGTCCCTCGCAGAGAACTTTTGGCGGTTGTTTTTTTCCTACGGCAATTTCGACCGTATCTCTACGGTCGTTCTTTTATTGTGCGTACGGATCATGCGGCCTTGCAATATGCACTTAAAATGGACCAGCCATCCGGACAGTTGGCACGTTGGTTGGACACGCTGCAGGAATTTTCCTTCCAAATTCAACATCGGAAGGGAGTGCGCCATGCGAACGCTGACGCACTTTCCAGATTACCGCCGCGCGCCCCTTGTAAATGTGCGTCGGGGACGCACAGGTGTTCGCCGATTCTAAACCCCCCTCAGCCGCTTACGTTGGCCGTCGAGAAGTCGAATACTCCGATTGAACCGGGACCGACTGACGGGGTTTTGAATCTGCCACGGTCTGTCTGGATTCGGGAACAGATGATGGATGGGTCGTTGTTGTCCTTGCGGAAGCGGTCTACGAGAGACAATGGTAGTCCGAGTACGGCTGTGGGGCCGCAAACCGCTCTCCGAGATGGTCTGCTTATGTGGCGGGAGGGGTTCCAGGAACCCTGGCGTCTGGTGGTACCAACGTCCTTGCGATTCGAGTTGATTAGAACTCTCCATTGTGACACACTCTTACATTTAGGGGTGCAAAAGACCTTGTTGACGTTGCAACGTCATTATTTTTGGCACGGCATGGCGACAGATGTCGTAGGGCACGTGCGCGCGTGCCCTGAGTGCGCCCGACGTAAGCCGCCTAAACGTCCTTACGTGCCGCCAATCCAGCCGATTCAGGTGTCTCGCGTCAATGAATTGGTGGCACTGGACATATTGGGACCCTTCCCACCATCGGCGAGGGGTAATAAATATTTGCTGGTAGGGGTTGAGTACCTCTCCCGTTGGCCGATGGCCTGGCCGTTGCCCGATCAATCGGCCGCGGCCATTACCGACGCCTTTTTGTTTGGGTACATTATGGACAAGGGGGCGCCTGAGAGACTCCTCACGGACCAGGGCCGAAATTTCTCTTCTAAATTATTGGCGGAAGTGTGCGCGGGCCTTGGGACTAAGAAAGTACGGACATCCCCATACCATCCGCAGACGGATGGTATGGTTGAACGGCTGAACAGGACATTGTCCGCCATGCTTTGCCATACTGTGAGTGAACAACAATCAGATTGGGATCTGCACATCCCCGGAGTGCTTTCGGCGTACAGGATGACGCCTCATGCTGCTACAGGGTATTCGCCATTTTACCTTATGTATGGTCGGGAAAACGTGCCGCCGGTGGATGTGCAAATGGGAACTGGGTTGAAGGGACCTCGTAAACCACTCCCTGAATACATTCAGGATACGGTCCGACGGGTCACGGAGGCGCGGGAGAATGCCCGCGTGGCTACGGCCAAAGCCCAGGCCCGGAACGAGCGGTATGCTCGACGATCCGAGGGAGAATGCCCCTGGAAGGTTGGGGACCTGGCCTGGCTCCATTGTCCGCAGGTACGGCCGGGAACCTCTCCTAAATTGCACAAGCCTTGGCAGGGTCCCGTACGCCTCATTGAGGTTCCCAACCCACAGTCGGCACGCGTTCAGATTGGATCTCGTCGCTGGTTTGTTCATACGTCGCGGTTGAAACCATATGTTGCTCCCCTACATGATGCGTCATCTCCCAATGTTGCCTTGCCGGGGTCTGTTGCTGCTGACTCTGACTCTCCCCTGCCTGCGTCCATTGATCTTGCTAGAGCGCCTGTCGTACCTGTTCCAGACAGGCCGGCCGTGACACCGCGGGGGACGAGGGGCCCTGCTCGGAGGGCGCATGCCAGGTCTGCGGGACCTTCGAGCCCTGCAGCCCTTCCGACCCCGCTGCAGGCACATTCGCGGGACACGGCCAAGACTAATTCGTCAGGGACACGGGACGTTGGTGGACTTCCAACCGCAGCAGGGGAATTACCCCCTGTCATTCCTCGAGTTCCATCGCGTTCCCGTTCTGCAAGTGGGCCGCCGACCGTCCGGGACGGGCCGGCGACCCGCACACGTTCCAAATCGCTTACGTTTCGTTGATTGTATGTTGTGTTATTGTTCTTGTTCTTATCGCTGTATTTATTGCATGCTTCTCGTACGTTCGTTGATGTTATTTGTGTTGTTGTTCTTGTTGTTATATTGCATGCTTAGTGTCCTTTAGGGGGGAAGGTCGGTTCGCCGCATTATGGTTTGGTATTGTTCAGCCGAGGTCGGCTGGAATTTTCTCTACGGGGGAGGGTGGTGTAATGCGGGCGTAAGCGACCTTCCGGATGTGACGTCACGGGGGGGTGGAGTCATGTGACGTGGGAGGAAGGTTCGGGTCCTTAAGGGGGTAAACTGGAAGGAGAAGGCAGTCGGGTTGTGAATGGAAAAGAGTGAGGCCACGTGGGCGAACAGGAGGAGGGGGGCACCGTCGGATCGGGAGCCAACCCCGGGGACAGTAGGGAGCTACTGGGTGGTGTGAAGCTGCAGATAGTAAAGCCAGTAAGGCTGTGTGTTAGAGGCAGCGGTGTGGCTGCCAGGAGTTGCAGGAGCGACGAAGAGGGAGACAGCACGAGGCTGTCAGAGCAGCGGAATGACCGAGAGAGAGAGAGGAGCTGCAGCAAGTACAGCCAGGGGGGGCTGTGTGAGAGTAACAGCAGCGGGGCTGCTGTGGTGCTACGGGAGTGACAAGGAACAGCAGCGGGGCTGCTGGTGGTGACTGGAGCGACATCGGAGCCAGCACTGTGGGGACTGAACAAATAGGAGACAGCCGTGTGGGAAATATAGTACGAACCAAATAAAGGACACTGAGCCAGACATCGTGGTCAAGTCTTTTATTACATATGTAATGTGTATGCATGCCATTTGGACTTGCGAACCGGGGGTCGGATATGCGAACTGGGGCGTGCAGGATTAGAAATCGGATGAAAATTATTAGAATAACACTATGGTAGTATTAGAATTACACTAATCTAGAGTGTATGTTATATGTAGATGCGCATTTGGAGTCGTAAATGCAAACTGGGAGGTTATCTGTTTAGAATGTCATCAATTAGTATAATAACAACGTGGTCCTATTAGAATCGGGCTTAGCTCTTTCTTTCTTTGCCTGCATGGTGCCGCGGGACGCAGCATCTCTGAAGGTGATGCTGTTGTTGCTGTTGTTGCTGCTGCTGCTGCTGCAGTTGTTGCTGCTGCAGTTGTTGCTGTTGTTGCTGTTGCTGCTGTTGTTGCTGTTGTTGCTGCTGCAGTTGCTGCTGCTGTTGCTGTTGTTGCTGTTGCTGCTGTTGTTGCTGCTGTTGCTGCTACTGTTGCTGCTGCAGTTGCTGCTGCTGCAGTTGCTGTTGCTGCAGTTGCTGTTGCTGCAGTTGCTGCTGCCGCAGTTGCTGTTGCTGCAGTTGCTGTTGCTGCAGTTGTGGTCCTCTTCGAATCACCATACGGTCGTAAGTATGTAACATGTTTCATTATCAACGTTTTTGGGTTTAGATCGCGTTATTTATAAATGTGTCGTAACCCTCTACCACCCGACACGGCCAATCAGTAAAAAATGTGTCACGTTGACAAAAGACAAATAGTTCACTGCTTTAGCCAACTGGTGTGTTGAAGCCACAACATTTACAATTTGAGTACGACGTTTCGCTGGTAATTGCATCCAGCATCATCGGGCAATTCGCCAGAATGGTGAGGCTCTGCTCTGTCTCCCGTTCTTATATAGAGCAGCAGCAGGGTGACGTCATCATTAACTCATTAACTCATCAGGTGAAAAGATTCAAGGGGGGAGTGATTGTAATTATATACTAGATTAGTAATCAGGCTATTGTTACGATGCAAGTTGTAGATCAGTAATCATTTGGAATGTGTTTTATTGTGATTATGCTACATTAGTAATCAGTTAGTGTATGTTTCCCTTATAAGGAATTATAATGTATCTTATTTAATAATACGCTTCCAGGCCGCACTAAGCCTGTAGCTGTCTGAGCAATTAAAGTTATTTCTGTTTCTCTCAATTTCAATCGATTCTCTAATTAGTCTTTGCCAGTAGTAACTAGTTTTACACAACACTTCCACGTTGTCAAAATCAATTGAGTGTCCCTGTTGGCATGCATGTTCTGCGACTGCCGACAGTTGTGTTTGTGATAGTTTAATATTTATCTGGTGTTCTTTTAGTCTTACACTAACGTTACGCCCTGTCTGTCCAATATAGCATCTGCCACATACACAATTAATCCGATATACACCTTCTGTTGATAGCTTTACATCGGTAGGACATCATCATTCATAAGAAATGCAGAACATCTTGTGAATATGATCAAAGATATTAAACTTAACCCTAATGATATTTTGGTGAGTTTTGATGTGATTTCGCTATTCACTAAGGTTCCAGTGAGCGAGTCGCTTAGATTACTTGATACACTGGTAAAGAATACAGGTTTACCAAAAGATATTCCGAAACTCGCAGACCATTGTTTAAATAACACTTACTTCTTATGGAGAGGCGAATTCTTTAAACAAAGGGAGGGAGCAGCAATGGGCTCTCCTTTATCTCCTGCTATAGCAAATTTGTACATGGAAAACTTTGAAACCAGAGCACTTGTCTCGAGCACATTAAAACCATCCTTTTGGTTTAGATATGTGGATGACACTTTGGTTGTCTGGCCACATGGTAAAGATACACTTAACGATTTTCTAAATCATCTCAATGCACAAAACCTGGCCATTCAGTTCACCATGGAAATGGAGGTGAATAACACACTCCCGTTCCTGGATATTTTACTTGGGCATGGCCTAAATGGTAAAATAACACACAGCGTTTACACAAAGCAAACGCACACTGATGCCTATCTGAATGCAGATTCACATCATCACCCAGCTCAGAAATCCTCTCTTATCAAGACGCTCATACATCGGGCTAAAACAGTGTCAGATGGTGAAAGTCTAGTGAGAGAGATTAAACATGTTAAAGAAGCACTAAGACAGAATGGCTACAATAATGCTCAAATTAACAGAGCACTAAAAGCCAAATCACGATCGCAAAGCAACACTGCTGAAAGCGATCAGATTATTAAAACAATAAAAATACCATTTATCTCAGGAGTAACTGACAAATTAGCCCGTGTTTTGCAAAAGCAAAACATTACAGTAAGATTTGGTACAGTACACAAAATTCAACAACTAGTAACGTGCACTAAAGACGAATTACCTAAATTATCAACAGAAGGTGTATATCGGATTAATTGTGTATGTGGCAGATGCTATATTGGACAGACAGGCCGTAACGTTAGTGTAAGACTAAAAGAACACCAGAGAAATATTAAACTATCACAAACACAACTGTCGGCAGTCGCAGAACATGCATGCCAACAGGGACACTCAATTGATTTTGACAACGTGGAAGTGTTGTGTAAAACTAGTTACTACTGGCAAAGACTAATTAGAGAATCGATTGAAATTGAGAGAAACAGAAATAACTTTAATCGCTCAGACAGCTACAGGCTTAGTGCGGCCTGGAAGCGTATTATTAAATAAGATACATTATAATTCCTTATAAGGGAAACATACACTAACTGATTACTAATGTAGCATAATCACAATAAAACACATTCCAAATGATTACTAATCTACAACTTGCATCGTAACAATAGCCAAAAACGTTGATTATGAAACATGTTACATACTTACGACCGTATGGTGATTCGATGAGGACCACGGAATGATTGTAATAATTCGAATATCACACTTCAATGTAGGTTGTTCTAATCTATAACACTAGTTAATAATGTTATTGTAATACGTTATAATGTATAGCTCACGCTAATCCCATCCTGATCCTGCACCTTCCGTTTCACATATCCCGAAATTGGTTCGCACGTCCATATTACATACATTTTACATGCATACATGTTACATACAGACATATTACATTCATGCATATTACATACAGACATGTGTAGGTTAGTGCCATCTGGGCTTAGTGAATACTACTCATGAATGAAATCATACTTCTTTCGGATATAAATTGAAATCATGTTGGCAGAACAAGTCGCCTGCCTTTTCTAGACAAAGGCTGCCTTGTTGGGGAGATGTAATTTGGGTAAGGCGCTGTGACCGGGTGATGACACGGATTCTGAAACAATGGAGTTAAACACTCGCTGCTTGGCCCCGTCGACAGCAGCGAAGGCTGTCATATACCGCCCCATTTACGAGTTGGCTGTATGATGTGTATAGTTGAAGGTGCTAGGTGTTGTTTTCTTCTAACAGCTACTAACGTGCGTGTGTTGTCTGTTTTTAGGATTTGTCCATTGATGTTGTTATTTTTATTGCGGCGTTTTTTGTTGAGTTCACTTGAGTGTTGCAGTTTGTCTAAGAATTCGTCACGTGAGCGTGGTGTTTTGCTTGTGGGATTTTGTTTTTGTCACAATTTGTGATTGTTATAATAATTGTAACGATTCATAATCTCATGAGTTTATAATGGGTTTGTGCGTGTATTTATATAAATATATTCCGTCTTTTGTTATTCGATGATATCTAGCAGTGAAAATCGTGATTGTAATATGACCATTCTAATGCTTCTAATGATATTATAATACTTTACCTCCGTTCATATGGTTATAAATTAAAACACTGGTTTATAATCGTTTAATATTTAGTGTTATCGTTTATAGTATATATTACAGTTTACATGTTATAGAGTACAGTTTATCCCCGACATACTTCGAGATTAGGGACTGGTACGTTGATGAACGATTAACAACGGGGACCATTCCCCTCAAGTAACACGTGTTAATCGGGTAGACAGCCAAGATGCAGCCGGTTAAGGGCACACTTGTGTGTTTTTGCTAGGAACATTATAAAATAAAGAACGGACAAACATTTGTTAAAAATAAGTTTTTATTCATCTGCAATCATTTTTACGTCAAAACTCGAAGGGAATATTTATTATGTCCTATGTTCACACATTTCTAGTACAATGCAAACCATTTCCGTTCCAGGAATACCAAAGGGTTAAAGTATCATTTCCATGATTTCACCACATTTGTTCACTGTGCGTCTATGTTGAAGTCAAGGCCATATATCCAACGAACGCGTCATCAATGTACATCCTGGAATCGGCTATCTAAAGTCGATTAATACCAATAAAAAAGCTATAAACTTGAAAAAGAACCCGTTTAAAATGTTGAGTAAAGATGTACCTACAGGCGCATTTCAACTTTAGCTCAACAGGGACACTAAACGACTACAATTGAACCCTCTCACAACCAGTGCTCATCACACCACTTCGGCACGTAATCCGATAACATTATAATATTTTTTAGTCACCCCGAGCTCACCTTGAATTTCAGCTTGCAGCACCTTGAATTTCAGCTTTTGATTTCAGTTTACTATCATTGTGGACCTTCTGATGCCTGTTCATGCTTGATGACCGTGCAAATGCTTTCCCACACACAGAGCACAGGAATGGCTTCTCACCCGTGTGTGTTCTCTGATGAGTTTGAAGAGTTGATGCCCGTGCAAATGCTTTCCCACACACAGGGCACAGGAATGGTTTCTCGCCCGTGTGTGTTCTCTGATGGTCTTGAAGAGTTGACGAGTGTGCAAATGCCTTCCCACACACAGGGCACAGGAATGGCTTCTCGCCCGTGTGTGTTTTCTGATGGTGTTGAAGAGTTGACGAGTGTGCAAATGCCTTCCCACACACAGAGCACAAAAATGGCTTCTCGCCTGTATGTGTTATCTGGTGTCTTTGAAGATGTGATGCCCTTGAAAATGCCTTCCCACACACAGAGCAATTGAATGGCTTCTTGCCTCCGTGTGCGTGGGGCTGTGGAGAGCCTCTCTGCTCCATGTGAGCGTAGTAACAGCAGCGGTGTTATTGAGTCAAAAGTACGCTATCGGCCTCAAGTATGTTTAGCGTTGTGTTTTGGATTTTGTTAACTGCTAAAATAAGAACGACACTCGCGTCTAACCGAGACGCAAAAAAATCCCGCAAATTTGACGACAAACACGTTTAAGAGTTTATCCGCGAAAATAGACACTTACTTGGAGATTCACGGTATATCGATGTCTGTAACCGGTCTGAAGATGTCGCCACGAACTCTCCCGACGCAAAGTCGCCTAACTGTCGACACAGCAATTGTGCTCGCCAGGCTGCGTTGTCTCGCGGTTGAAGGGCGATCAGCAGAGCGACGAGTCGAGCGTCCAACCTCATCAAGTTCCCTCTCGAAATGGCGTTGAGCTCTGCTTCTGAGCCGCCTTATAACTCCCCCCCCTAGGATCCAATCCTTTGTCTTTCATGATATTTGCATTCGATTGTTAATTTTGTAAGGTATAATCCGCATGTCTATTAACATACCGAAGGGTAATGTGCCAATTGTGCTTCATGCATGAATATGTAAGTGCATCTCAGTGTGTAATTGTGCGCTTATTTTGAATAAATGGAAAAACTTCGTCCTCGATTTAAAGTGAATGCAGAGAAATTAGCATGTAACTTTAGAAAAGGAAGAAAGCGGCCTTCTCCACGAGGGAGTGAAACCCAATAGGTAATATTCTTTTACAGCGTTACAATGGATAGGTTGTAGTTCATAGGTTATAATATTATGTTTCACTATGATAGAGCTTAACATGTGAGAGTCTACAATATCAGAGTTGATCAAATGCGACGATCAAGGGCGTCAATCGGGTGAGTTTGATCAGAGGCGTTTTATCACAGTGTGAGAGTTTACAATGTAAGAGTATATCAAAGGCGTCGATCAATGGCTTCGATCTGGTAGGTTGCATCAGAGTTTTTCATCAAAGGCGTTATCCCATCACGGGACACCGATATGCTGCGTATATAACAGTAACAGAAGCAACTACAGCAGCTACGAAACCGTTCGATGGCAAAGCAGCGACTTCTGCTTCTGCTCCAACTGCTGCCCGGCTGTTTGCACGCCGGCTCTGCTCTCGTGGGACCCCACACGTCTATGGAAATAATTGAATTGATCCTATCTGAGCTGAGATTTGAGCGACTAATGTTAACTTTGTTTAAACATAACTTAGTGTAGGTTAGTGTCATCGGTGTTTAGCGAATACTACCGAAGAATTAGCTCACATTTACGACGTAATTGTCCGTGTGTTGGGCGCGGATCTTACGAGCGCAACCTTGCGCATTTTGACCTGGTTCTCGACGCCGGTCCCTCGCCCATGGTGGAATCTTGTGCCTTTCGGGGCGTCAAGGGTTCGAACCACAGCCTTGAAGGGTTAGGCAGGTCCCTGGCTTCTTTTGAGAAACATGACCGGGCTCCAGGCACCGATTCCTCACACGTGGGGGATCCTTGAAGCACCCCGGGCCTCAGGGGCTAGCAAACTGTGAGCTGCACAACACATTTCCTTTGGCGTACGGTCAAGTTGCCAAGCACCCCACCACGTCGGACACACCAGACTTGGGCTGTACAGGACATGGGGATGAGCTGTCTGGGTGGGGACGGACATAAGTCTTGAGGCGGGATGGGTGGACGAACCAACGCCGACGCCCTATCTACGTTCGTACACACTTAGGCCGTTTCATCTCTATGACTTCAGCTGTATCACTATAAACGATATCACTCAACGTTAAATGACTATAAACTGGTTTTCTAATTCATTACACCATAAACGGAGGTACGGCATTCAAATCTAATTAGAAGTATTATAACCACACTGCTCATATGTATGTAAAGCGAACGTTCCATCGAACCGGGGGTTGGATATGCGAACTATGGGGGGTGCAGGGTTAGAATCGAATTCAAATTCCAAGAATAACAATATTGTCGTATTAGCATTTTACTGTGATTGACTGTATGTTACGTGTAAAATGCAAATTGTTAGTCGTAAATGCGAGGCAGGGGTTAAGAGGTGCATATGTAATGTAGTAACTCCACGGGAGACGACTTCACGGGTAACACACTCTTTATTTTATCAAACTGGGTTACAGGTGACTAACACCTACTTTGTATCTCGGGTGACAAACACCCACTTCGCTACTTGGCGACTAACGCCCACTGAGTTACTCGGATGACCAACATCCACTTAGTACTCGGGTGACAAACACCCACTTAGCTACTTGGCGACTAACGCCCACTGAGTTACTCGGATGACCAACATCCACTTAGTACTCGGGTGACAAACACCCACTTAGCTACTTGGCGACTAACGCCCACTGAGCTACTCGGATGACCAACATCCTCTTAGCTACTTGGCGACTAACGCCACTGAGCTACTCGGATGACCAACATCCACTTAGTACTCGGGTGACAAACACCCACTTAGCTACTTGGCGACTAACGCCCACTGAGCTACTCGGATGACCAACATCCACTTAGCTACTCGGCGACTAACGCCACTGAGCTACTCGGATGACCAACATCCACTTAGCTACTCGGCGACTAACGCCACTGAGCTACTCGGCTTCACTAGGTCTTCAGCTCCGTCTTCGGGTCTTCAACTGGGTAACTCTCTCCGAGTGCTCTCGCGCGTCCCCCTTTATACCCCACCTGCGGACGTCGCTGCGAGCACCCACTTATTCGACCAATCGCCGGGTGCTGGCTACGATCCTCTTTTCCCACATCTCATCGTGCCTCACCACTCACTCCGCGCCGCCTCGTCATCTGTCACTCCCGGCGCGCGCGTCCACACCACGCCCACAACGCGTGCCCAACCCCGCACCCCGCGCCGCCCCGTGATCCATCACTGTCACAGTCGGCGCACGTCAATACCACCACTACACATACATGTTACATGCATACATGTTACACGCATACATACTACATGCATACATGTTACATGCACACATGTTACATGCATACATGTTACATGCATGCATACTACATGCATACATGTTACTACGTACAGACATGTTATATGCACATATACTTACTACAAACAGACATATAAAATGCACATATACTTACTACATACAGACATGTTACATGCATGAATGTTACATACTTACGACCGGAGTGTGATTCTTAGAGGACCACGGAGTGATTCGAATAATTTGAATGCGATTCGAATATCACACTTCAATGTAGGTTGTTCTAATCGAATTACAATTATTCGAATCCCACTATAGTCGTATTAGAATCACACTGTCCACTGTTGGATGAATGTGTGGCAATAGAAGTTAATGGCTATTTACAGTATATACACACATTTAAAGAGTATAACGATCACACAGTATAACATATATACAATACACATGATTTCAAAACGTATATAAACATTTCTATTCATTTTTTTTTTAAACTGAGAATGTCGTTGTCCATGGGGACGGAGCTCGGTGGAATGTATCGTCTCCGCTGTGTTTCGGAATCCGTGTGATCACCCAGTCACATCGCCTAACTCCAGTCACAGCGCCTTACCCTTCAAAAATAACACTACAAACTAGTGTTATAGTAAACTATAATGTTGTGAACTCTAGCAATATAAGCTATGAGCGATACATTATAACGCTATAAAATAACATCATAAACTAGTGTTACAGATTAGAACACCGTACATTGAAGTGTGATATTCGAATCTCATTCGAATTCTTAGCTTCACACCGTGGTCCTGTCTTTGCCGCTGGCCCCCGAGGTCTCTCCCTGCTGGGCGCCGACTGCAGGGGTCCCGCCGTTCCCCGACCCCTCGCTGGTCTGCGAACAGATGCTGCCGCCGCTGGGCTCATCGCTCGCGGGGTAAGGACTGTCGCCCGACGGTTCACCTCCCTGGTTCGCACCTCCGCGAGAGAGGCATGGCTCGTCGCCGGCTCCCATACGCCTGTAAACACAGCGTTGCCTCTCCGCCAATCCAATGCGACGCCTCCCCTCACACAGCCCCGCGCAGCGATCACACGCTCTGAACGGGGGTCAGGGGTCGGAGGGCGAATGACTTTGCTCGCGCACGCGCGACCGCCGCGAGCGGGTGATAACGTTCGTTTAAAGGGACCGCGGAACGGGTGTTTACGGTGGGTGTGAGCCCTCACACCGCACAAGTCTCCACGGCGACAGACGGAGCGGGTACCCGTGTTCTCTAACACACGTAAACTGTAACACTTTAAAGATAACATGAAACATGAAACGACTATAAACTAGTTTTTTATGTAATTTATAATACCGTAAACGGAGGGACAGTATTAGAATATCTATACTCTTTTGGTGCTTTCGGCAAAGTCACGTAGGTAAAAATAAAACAAAATAAATCAAGACGTTTCGGACGCAACACAAGCGCCCGAAACGATGTCTGCAGCAGACATCGTGCTGCTCGCAGCAGACATCGCGGATATCGCGATTTTCACCTGAAGACGGGCGCTTGTGTTTCGTCCGAAACGTGATTTACTTTGTTTTATTTTTACCTACGTGACTTTACCGAAAGAACCAACGAGTATTAATTCCTGCAGTCACGAAAGCTTCAAATCAATATTAGAATATCATTAGAAGTATTATAATCACAATGTGATCGTAATATAATCACACTGCACATATGTATGCATATTACATACATACATACTATGGTCGTATGTATGTAATATGTATGTTCGTTGGACATGCGAACCGGGGTTCGGATATGCGAACTGGGAGATTAGGATCGGATTAAAATGATTAGAATTAATCTATGGTCGTACTGAGCTAGAATGTACGTTATATGTAGATGCATATCGCGAGTCGTAAATGCAAAATGGGAGGTGCGCGGTTTTGATCGCAGTAAAATTATTATAATAACAACGTGGTCCTATTATAATCACGCGATCTACTGCTACTGATGTTCGGGTGGCGGCTTCCGATTCGGGCTCAGCTCTTCCTTTACTCGCCTGGTTGGTGCCGCGGGACGCAGCGTCTCATCCGACAGGCGTTGCAGCAGCTGGGTGATGGCATCCGTGAGTTTGTCAACTTTCTCTTCAAGTTGAGGCCGTCTCCCTCGTGGTTTGCTGCCTCTGGGCGTGCTGTGGGTTGCACATGGCCGAGGTGGAGCTGCATGTTGAATCGGGTGTAGACGTTATTTTAGCAATATATTTAAGGACCGTGTTGTGTAAACCTCCGCCCACACTTGGTCTCGCCTTCCCTTCTCGAACTCTCTCTATTCTGTTGTCACCTCTTGTCCCTTAGTTGACGCACTGTCTTTACATCACCCACCTCTATGACCTCTACCGCCATGGGCGGAGCAACTTGGGGGATTTCCCCGGTGGCACCTGTAGGCAATACAACCATGCCCTGTCCCCCACTGCCCATGGAAGCACGTGTTCCCGCCGCCCCGAGTTCTTTTCATTAGCGGATTGCGCTCTGGTGGGGAAAGGTCCTCGTTATGAATCGTTTCGCAACGTTCAGGTCCAGAATACCGAAGTATACCGGGAATTACCTTTACTTAAAACCTGCAAATTGATGACACTATAAACAATAACACTTAACATTAAACGACCAAAAAATTATCAACTGGTTTTATAATTTAGAGCCCAATAAACGTAGGTACGGTATTTAAATCTCATTAGAAGTATTAAAATCGCACTCTACACATATGTATGTAAAGTATCTGTTCAATCTAACCGGGGGTCGGATATGTGAACTGTGGGGGGTACAGGACAAGAATATCATTCACATTTTAGAATAACAATATGGTCGTATTCGCATTTTACTGTGCATGAATGTATGTTATGTGCAAATGCAAATCGTTAGTCATAAATGCGAGGGAGGGGTTAAGAGGTTCACGTTTAATCCAGTGCTAACATTTATTTTAGCATCATATTTAAGGACACTGTTGTTGATAAGAATTCGCCTGGACATGGCACGTGCCTTGTTCTACTCGATCAACCAAAATTAGTACAATGTCGGTCATACAGGAGTGTGATTTCATTCATGAGTAGTATTCACAGAGCCCCGATGACACTAACCTACCTAAAGTTATGGTTAAACAAAGTAATCTTGAGTGACTTAATTCTCATTTCCAAAGACGTGTGGGGTCCTGCGAGAGCAGGTCCCGACTACAAACAGCTGGGCAGCAGAATCGGAAGTAGCTGCGTCGCCCTCAAAATGTGATGTTGCTGATGTTGTTGTCGCTGCTGTTTTTGCTGCTGTAGTTGCTACACATTATACAGCCCCAAAGAACCAACTCGTAAATGTTGCGGTATTTGACAGCCTTCGAACTTCTTACTTTCGTTCTCGATTAATTAAGACATTCTTGGCAAATGCTATCGCTTTCGCTCGTGATTTGCCTCCTAATTATTGGCCTCAGTTTTCGAGAACCAACAAAATAGATGAGATGTCCTCAAGTATTCCAAGCTGCACAATCCACGGTTTCAGACTGCGTTTAACAGGCAAATGTTATCAAAGTAAACAATTCGGACAACAGCAGGACACTCAATCTCGAGCATCTGCGAAGCAACAATATGAGGGCTAAGACCTACAAGTTTATTCGAGTGTTGACGTTATTTTAGCTATGTAGTTAAGTACATGTATATGATAAGAATTCGTCGACATGGCAGGTGTCTTGTTCTCCTTAATCAACCAAAATTATGACAAATTATGTCATAAATGAGTGTGAGCTAATTCTTCGGTAGTATTCGCTAAACACCGATGGCACTAACTTACACTAAGTTATGTTTAAACAAAGTAAACTTTAGTCGCTCAAATCTCAACTCAGATAGGATCATCGCAATTATTTCCATAGACGTGTGGGGTCCCACGAGAGCAGAGTCGGCGTGCAAACAGCCGGGCGGCAGTTGGAGCAGAAGCAGAAGTCGCTTCTTTGCCATCGAACGGTTTCGTAGCTGCTGTAGTTGCTTCTGTTACTGTTATATACGCAGCATGTTGGTGTCCCTTGATGGGATAACGCCTTCGATGAAAACTCTGATGCAACCTACCAGATCGATGCCATCGATCGACGCCTTTTGATATACTGTTACATTGTAAACTCTCACACTGTGAACTTTAACATTATGAATTCCAACAATATAAATTAAACATTAACATATACATTTGAAGAATATACAAAATACTGTAAATTAGTGTTATAGTAAACTCTAACAATATAAGCTATGAGCTATACATTATAAGGCTATACAATAGCATTATTAACTAGTGTTATAGATTAGAACAACCTATATTGAAGTGTGATATTCGAATCGCATTCAAATTATTCGAATAACTCCGTGGTCCTCTTCGAATCACACTACAGTCGTAAGTATGTAACATATATGTATGTAACATCTCTGTATGTAGTAAGTATGTGTGCATGTAACATGTCTGTTTGTAGTAAGTATATGTGCATGTAACATGTCTGTATGTAACATGTATGTATGTAATACATACATGTAACATGTAAGTATGTAATACATACATGTTACATGCATACATATGTGAAACGGAACGTGCAAGATCCGGATGGGATTAAAATAATTTGAATAACACTTTGCTGGATGAATGTTCCATCTCAATGGTATCAAATAGCAATATATATAATTGTAATTCGATTTTTATCCTGCATTTCGTACCCCTGATTCGCATATTCACTTACCATACGTACGACCACGGTGTGAGAGATTAGCATGATGTTATGTAAGAAATAAGCATGTAACCGTAGAAAAGGAGGAGAGCGGCCTCCTCGACGAGGGAGTGCAACCCAACGGGTGCAATCTAAAGGGCATGAGAGCATGAGATATAATATTACATGTTTGAGTTTAACATGTGAGCGTTTACAATGTCAGAGTTGATCAAATGCGACGATCAAGGGCGTCAATCGGGTGCGATTGATCAAAGTCTTTAATCAAAGGCGTCATCCCATCACGGACCACCACCTCCCTGCGTATATAACTTCAAAAGAAGCAACAACAGCAGCAACAACAGCAGCAACAACACATTTCGAGGGCGACGCAGCTACTTCTGATTCAGCTGCTTCTGCTGCCCGGCTATTTGTAGCCGGGCACTGCTCTCGCGGGACCGCACACGTCTTTGGAAATGATTGCGATGATCACGTCTGAACTGATAATTAAGTGACTAAATATTACTTTGTTTAATCATAACTGTATGTAGGTTAGTGTCATCATGGCTCGGCGAATACTACTCATGAATGAACTCACACTGTTTAATGACAGAAATTGTAATACTTTTGGCTGCCCGTGTAGGACAAGTCACCTTCCTTGTCTAGACGCATTCTAAACACAACACTGTACTTAAATATATTGCTAAAATAACGTCTACACCAAATTCAACATGCAGTTCCACCTCGGCCATGAGCAACCCACAGCACGCCCAGAGACAGGAGACCACGAGGGAAACGGCCTCAACTTGAAGAGAAAGTTTACAAACTCACGGATGCCATCACCCAGCTGCTACAACGCCTGTCGGATGAGACGCTGCGTCCCGCGGCACCAACCAGGCGAGTAAAGGAAGAGCTGAGCACGAATCGGAGGCCGCCATCCAAACATCAGCAGCAGTCGATCGCGTGATTCTAAAAGGACCACGTTGTTATTATACTCATTTTAATGCGATTCTATAACGCGCACCTCCCAGGTTGCATTTACGACTCGCGATATGCATCTACATATAACACTAGCAGACGCCGCCCGCTTCGCGGGCTGTGTGTATATGCTTGGTTGGTGGGGAGTTGAAAGTGGCTGGACACAATATACATGTTTTGGTGATTGTTCAATGTTTATTTTTGTGAGGTTATATGTATTTTTATGAGACGCTCAATGGACAATATTCAAGAATGCAAGTTATTGAAATACAAAATGCAGCTTATTCAAATATCTGGCGATACACGATATTCTTCGTGTACACTCCGTCTTCCTCCTCGGCGTCAGGTCCCTCAATAAGCGCATTGATGTTAGATCTTGCCGTGACTCGCGATCGTGCCACGTACAGTTGGCCGTGCGAGAAGCATGGCGTTGGTAGATATAACCCCAGGTTGTGAACAGTTTGCCCTTGCGCCTTGTTGATGGTCATCGCGAAGGCTGGGACAACGGGGAACTGTTTGCGCCGAAGTCGAAATGGGAAGTCCTTCGTGTCCAATTCGCGTCAGATATGGTTTATCTCAAGCAGCGAGTCCAAGACCAAGTGTGGGTACTCGGAAAGCCGCAGGAGGTCGTCAAAGTCCGACAGAGCCATCCCACCTGCCGTGAGGAACTCGTGGAGGCTGTGAACGGTCTTGAACTTTACCATTTCTTTTATTTTCTTTGATGCTGCTAATCCTGCATAATGCACGGGTATAAGTAGTACTAATCACATACCTGCATTTCCCATATCCCCTCCCATTGATGCTGCTAATCCTGCATAATGCACGGGCATAAGTAGTACTAATCACAAACCTGCATTTCCAATATCCCCTCCCTTTGATGCTGCTAATCCTGCATAATGCACGGGCATAAGTAGCAGTAATCACATACCTGCATTTCCCATAAATATGCTAAATTCCTCTTGATATTCAAATTATTTTGTCAAGGCGCCCTTTCCCCCCAATCACGTGTGCTGTTTCATTCAGACGCTGTCGCCTCGACAGACCTGGTTTTCACCTGAGGACGGCTGCTTGCGTTGTGGCCGAAACGTCGTGAGAATCATTTAATTTTGTTTTATTTTTATTATTTTATTACTTCCCTTCTACGTGACTTTACCGAAAGAACCAAGAAGCTTTACCATTTCTTCTTTGTTGGTCAGCTGGCGGTACTGGTACTCGTAATCGCGAGCCAATTGGTCGTATAATTTATCCCAGAGAGCCTTCGTATCTGCTGCCATGGAATACAGCAGAATCGTAGCGAAGAGTTGATGAAGCTGGTACGGCATCTGAAAGAGCGAGGCTTCTTTCTGACACGCAACCCATTCGCGATCGCTCTCAAGGTAGCCTGCTCGCATGGCTGCTTCCAGCGGTTTGTTTTGTTTTATTTTATTCGTAACGCACCATCCATATGCGCTCCACCATCCACCATGGCCTTGCATCGCAAAGACACAGCTCCGGTGTGCGTCAGCGTGTGCGCCATCCACAGTGACATTGGTCAGCAATTGCACCGTTCTGATCGCACACAGGTTGGCCCCTGCATCTTCCGTCTGTATGTACACACACAGACAGATCCGCTATGGGGGCACCTATTTTTTTCTTATAAAAATGATTTTGTTGGTGTTTTTACGTTTACGTATTCCCATTGTGGGTGTTTTACGCATGCATCAGATTTTTGGGTTCCTCACATATGGTATCAGAGGTGTGGGTCACTCCATTTCTCAATCGAACAATAACGGGGATCGTTTGAGTTATGACAGCTTGCAGATAGAAACATTGCATGATCGTATACTAATAATGACAGAATTTGTACCCCAGTGGAGGGCATCCCCCACCCGGCGCTTCTTACCGGTACTGTGAGACTTACAAATCCAGACCTCTCCTCCTCCTGAACCGTTCACAATACCCTGTGGTAGTACCATAATCATCTCAATAAAGCGATCACTTTGCAATGTGCATTTTGATCCCGGGAGTTACCCGGGTGGTGTCACACTGTACTCATTGTTTTAGCATGTCGCAAATTCGGATATGGCTTGTGCAACGGCCAGAGAGTGACAGCGGCGGGGGCCGGGCTGCAACCTTTTTAGACAGTTTATTACATTTCAAAGTGCATGGGATTGGCGCTCCAAAACATCATAAATGTACAGTAACACCAACTGCATCCGTGGCAAACATGATACGCGGATACATGCTGCATATTATGCAACACATGCCCTTACCAGCAGCAGCATGCCGTCCATGGAGACGTGATCAACGTCAATACATAATAATGGTAATAAGCCGGATAAACCGAAGAGTACCCATTGTACGCATCAAACAGTCAGCTGGGTTGCCCCATGGGGGTATTGACCCATGGGCGAAACTGTAGGGGGCGCTACGCAACTGGCCGTGGTCCCGGCAGGTGAAGCTGAAGCTGCCAGCTCAGTCCGCTAAGACTTACTGTATAGCGAGTAGCGACCCCTGCCTACTCGTAAGGTAAAGTTGTTTGGGGACTCCACTAATCGCAGCACGCAGCAGCCATTTCTTTACGTAAATATACGTAATATTAGCGTAATTACCATTCGCACACTTGCATACACACTACACTCACACAGCGCAGGGTCTGCGCCCACAGTGCACTGCAGCACTGCGGGCAGACCTTGCCAAACCTATGCTATCGCTCTCTTCGGGGCGTGTTAATTATTTATTTTTATCGAATCAAAGTGAGCTGTGGCTTTTTGCCGGCTGTTTTATTTCATCGAATCAGAGCGAGCTTCTTTGGGCGGGTCCGTAAATAAATTAACGTCCAGATACGCACGCAGACGACCAAACCAGCGTAGTTGTTTAAGATGAGCCGCCAGTTACCGGGCGTGGCTTTGCCCAAATAAGGATTTGCACTGGGACAGATATCGGCAGCGGCCGAGAAGAGATGACGGGCGCCTGCTGCTACTGACAGTCGTTGACTCCGGTTGGACAGACGCTGATAGACACACACAGACAGACAAGACAGGCGGACAGACACAGACAAGAGGAACACAGAGACAGAGATACAGAGACGACATAGACACAGAGACAGGCAGAGAGAGACACACAGAGACACAGACTGACAGAGATATGTTGAATCGAACACACTGAACTCGCTCCATTGAAAGAGTTTCCTCGATCTTTGCCCATTCCTGGAAGTCGTTCTAGTTTCTATTTATTTCATTGTGTGTGGTGTGTAGTGTAAGCAATGTGGGATATCGATGAACACGGACATGAACAACATCAGCAGACAAGACGTCTTTCATACTCTTTGGTGCTTTCAATAAAGTCACGTAGGTAGAACAAATAAAATAATAATAAAGAAATCACTACGCTTCGATCGCAACACGAGCGGTCGTCCTCAGGCGAAAACATCCAGACATGAGGACTGCCTGTATGAAAACCAGCATGGAAGGGGCCCAGTGTGGGGCTGGCATTGCTAATGGCATAGTCCCGTGTGTGTGTGTGATGTGAGGTCTTCTGGCAGCAGTCATTCTCCGCTGTAGTCCTGGCATCTGCTGCTCAGCTTCATTCCCCAGCTGTGGTCCCAGTGGCACCGTCTCTCTGGGGAACCGTGTGGTGTGTGTAGCGAGTATCACTGGGTGGGTGGGTAGTGTGGTGATAGTGGTCACGGTTGGCACCGATGCACGACCACCACCACCACCCCTACTGGGCGGTGGACCTGCCACCACAAAGCAGCACGCGGCGGAGGAGTGAGGCGATCGCTCTCGCCACGCGAGCGAAGCCCCCTCGCTTCCTCTTCTTTTCGTGCATCCCCACCTGCACCTCTTCCATCTTCTCCTCCGTCTCACCCTCCTCCATCCCCTCTTCTTCATCCTCCACCACCATCTTCTCGACCTCTTCCTGTGCCACCTCCATCTTTTCCATCTTCTTCTCCTTCGCTAGCACCATCTCTTCCTCCATCTCCTCACCTTCCGGCACCATCATCTCCACCACCGTCTTCTCTTCCTCCTCTACCACTATTGTTTCCCCTTTGTTCGTCGTCTCCATGTCCTCCACCACGACCATCTGTGCATCCTTTGTTGTCTCCTTGTCCTCCATCTCCGTATTGTCTTTCTCTTCTCCCTCCGTGTTCTCCTCCATTGTCACCATCACAATCTCGTCCTCCTTTGCCTTCTCTTCCTCCGATTTCTCCTCCTCTGTCTCTACCTCATCCTCCATCATCTCGTTCACCTCTTCCTTCGTCTCCTTCTCCACAACCTCTGTCTTCACTTCAAAGGCCTGGACGAGTGAGGAGGAGGGCTGCGCTGGCTCAGATCTGTGAAGAGACAAACACGACAACGTTCCACCTTGCTGCTACGGCAGACATCGCCATCTCCCCATCGTCCGTGGGTTTAATGTGTGGCGGATTAATTCGAGCTGAATAGAAACAGCAATAACGACATGGCCAGTGAGTGTTCTTAGTATTGGTGCCGTCATTTTCATGGCGCCAGGCTATCCTTGAGATAGGTGCAGCTGTGTCTCACACAGGCTGCTGTAGTTTCACAGTAGTGGGTGGCGTTGCTGTGCAAATTTAGCTGAATAATTTTAAGTGAAATTTTTTTGCTCGGTAAAGTCACGTAGGTATAAAATCAAATAAATTAAATCACAACGTTTCGATTGCAACACAAGCAATCATCATCAGGTGGGAAACCACAGCAAGAAACATTCTTGCAATAACGACATGGCAATCGAAACGTCATGATTTAATTTAATTTATTTTATTTCATGCCTACGTGAATTTACCGATATAACCAAAGAGTATGGATCCCTGTAGTCACGAAAACTTCAAATCTAGATTTAAAATTTTCTATATGTATATTCTAATTGACCCCTTGCACATAATGTCCTAAGCATTTCAAATGGCATCGATAGAGACCCTGAACGTCCAATGTGACGGAATGGGTGTGTATCTGTGTGGTCAATGCAGCAGCAATAATAGCCAAGGCGGGAAGCAAGATCTGAACTGTAAGCGGTGAAGAATGAGTGCATGACCATTTGGCCGCTTCAACACATCCACGATTTCAAAAAAGTGTCCGTCAGTGATTTGTGGTCGAGAGAGCCACCTCCCTTGACGTCGAAGGCATCTCAGAGTGCATTGCATGCGATGAGCCTCTCGCATCTCTCATCTCATTGCGTTTTAAATTGGACACCCCTCTCAGTGGTAGCTGTCGCTGTGCATTACGAGGCGACTTGGCAGCTGGCCTGGAAACAGGCGATAGACAGCGAAAATCTCACGGTGGATGGAGGGTTACATGGTGAAGATATGCCAACTTTGCTATGTGGTCTAACCCAAAAACCAGTTATGAAAAATAAATCTGTCCACACTATAGCGGAATGTACACGTGGGGTTTGCAGTGTCTGTGAATTTTGAGAGCGCGACAGGGCTTGAGCACCTGTGCATCACAGCAACATTGACCTGGGTTTGATTTCCACGTTTGGCCACATTCTCCGTGTGGATTATGCAGCCCCCTGTTCTGGGAAAGTTCCGCAGCTTTCTCCCTGTTACTGAACCCACACAAGCAATGCAAATCGTTCAATTTGGATCGCAAACAGTAGCAACTTTCTTGCAAAATGCGAGGAAACTTGCAGGATCCTCCTGAAAAAAAGTCTTAAGACCGAGTAAGGCTGATGCTGCGTGAGAAGCATGGCAATAAATAACAAAAATAAACACACAGGGCGCACACGCAGAGTGGTTTACCGTGGCTCAGCGACTCCGGAGTTTGCTTTATCTTCTTGGAAGCCCTCTTCTCCAAAGCTCGGAGCAATTGGGCTCAACACAGGTTTGGTTGCGTTGGCGGCGGCGGTGGTGGCGGTAGCAGTGGTAGTGGTGCTGCTGCTGGTGGTAGCGGTCTGGAGCCATTGTCGCTCGATCTTGGCGAGGCGCTCCTCCTCCTCGAGGCGCTTTTGCTCCACAAGACGCTTCTCCTCCATCAAGTGCTCCTCCTCTTGACGCTTCACCTCAAGGAGGCGCTTCTCCTGCATGAGACGTTTCTCCTCGAGGAGCTTCACCTTGCGAAAGCGCCTCTCCTCAAGACGCTTCTTCTTCTTCTCGAGACGCTTCAGCTCTATGAGACGCTTCACCTCAAAGAGGCGATTCTCCTCCATGAGGTGCTTCTCTTCCTCGACCCGCTGCACCTCAATGAGGCGCTGCTCCTCGACAAGGCGCTTCTCTTCTTCCACCCGCTTCTCCTCCATGAGGCGCTTCTCTTCCTTGACCCGCTTCTCCTCCATGAGGCGCTTCTCTTCCTTGACCCGCTTCACATCGATGAGGCGCTTCTCTCCCTCCAGATGCTTCTCCTTGAGACGCTTCACCTCGCGAAGGCGCTTCTCCTCCATGAAGCGCGTTTCTTCGTGGAGGCGCTTTTCCATGACGCATTTCACGTCGTTGAGGATTTTGTTTCGAAGGCACTTCTGCTCCGTTTGGTGCTTCAACTTGGCGAGGCGCTTCACCTCATTGGGGCGCTTCTCTTCCATTGCGCATTTCTCCTTCGCAAGGCGCTTGTCCTCCTGGAGACGCTTCACTCCGCTGAAGTTCTTCACCTCCCCAATGCTCCTCTGTTCACGCGAAGATAAGCACATGACCATTCAGACATGCGCACTCAGGACAACATCCATTCTCGCAGGCACACAAACATGGACGGGCACGTAGACAAACAAAAATGCATACTGGTACATCTTTGTACGGATGAAAACATGCACGTTAACTCATGGCATGACGTGATGATGGATGGATGGAGTGATGGTGTTGGGAGATGGTGTTGTGATATGGAGAGGTGAAATTGTGGAATGTTCTGGAGAGAAGGTGCCTTGTGATGGTATTGACGCTTTATGAGGCTCTATGATATTGTATTGATTCTCGATTTGAAGCTTTCGTGACTGCAAGGATGCATAAGAGTATATTGTATTGAGTTGGTGGTGATGTGGTGTGATGAGAAAGGTGATGTGAAGAGATGGTGTGGTGATGTGAGGTGTAGTGATGTATTGGTGCAATGGTGTGGGAGTGTGGAGAGAATGTGGTGTTTGACTCCCATAGACCCCATACACACCTTTGGGGAACGATTTTCATAGCTTTGGCCTGGGAAAGGGTCCACTTCATCCATAATGTCCCCCCACGTGGTCGACTGGCGCCATGACTCCCGGGCTACGGAAAACAAAATTAATTCAAAGGACGAGTAATGTATTAGAGAACGAAGCACGTGGAGATTCACGGAACTAATTCTGAGATTATTGTAATTACCTCTTAACACATAACATCACCTGCTGTTGAGAAATATTAATCACATGGCAGTTAAACGTTACAAGTAAATATTTTTGTAAGCATGTTGAGATCATCAATTTCATGAACTTGAGACCCCCGTTTAAACAAAGATGCTTGAAACGCAGCTCTAAATCCATGCTGTCTGCCACCCTTGACCATTACCTCTTCCCATCACCACCAAGCCACGTCCACTAAAAATAATTAATCAGGGAGCTGCCTCCTCTGCATAAAAGCCACGTGATGCAGGTAACTGGGACTTACCATCATAGTCCTCCAAGATCTCAGCCCACTTGCGTTGTCTGTCCATTTTGTTGGGAAGGAATGGTTTCTGTTTGATGTTGGAGGGCCTGGGGAGGTTGTAAAAACGCTCAGATTTATCAGCCTTTTGAATCACTCATCCTCTCAATTATTACATATTTGACCACTCGCTGTACCAATCAAATCACTTTCGTGCCGTTTGTTTTACAAGTCCACTCACTCGCTTGTTTGCCCACTCACGCGTGCGTCAGATCACTCACTCATCCACCCACGCGAACATGTTTATTCCAACTGCCTATTGCATTAGACATAATCGCCAGACATAACCGTGATGTTTAACCTCTAATCCAGACAAGTATGTTGATGCACAGCCCATTTGTATTAATCGACTGTTTGATAAAGGCCCCCCCCCCTATGTCTTGTAGGTCATTGGGGTCAAATGACCATACTTTAATTATTTGTTATAACCCTAGAATGACGTCGTAGGTCACTTGATGTCAGAGGTACCGCCCATGTGGCTGTGACATCACAGATAGGAGACGTCTATGGCAGCAGCTTGGGTCTGACCTAAAAGGCAGACTCCTCCCCCGTGTTGGATAACATTCAATACATGTAATGCAGGGCACAATTATGCAGGCAATCAGAACACAATCATTATGGACATGTTAATCATATTATATGAGATTTAAACAGGTTAGTTAGGAATGTTTTAAATGTTGACTTGCTTTGGGTCTAAACAATGACAGTAACAGCAACATATCAGAGCATGCCAAGTAACCTAACTAATAGTCCTAATTTGGTTTTAGAAAATCCAATTACCAACATATACAAAAATAATGAAGCTTTAGTTTGTAGTCAAAACGTGCAGTAAAAATAAACAACACACATCGTCAACAGGGACGCTCACCTCGTTGAGGATTCGCTCTGCAAAGGCTTCTTCTGCTGCTGCTCACTCGTGCGCATTCCTCTCGACTGCGGGTGGAGGCGTGGCTATGACGTAACAGAGGTGACGTCACTACAGCGAGGCTCCGCCCCCACGCGCTTGGCGGGCGCACCACGTGGTGCAGTGCGGGTGGTGTGCGTCACCGGAAACAGCAGAGTCCTCGGTTCGACATTAAACATTTGCCCCCTCGCTTTGTGCTGTCTTTGATGTCGCCGTTACTGCGGCGAGGACTGAAGCGATGCCTGGCCATCAGGCCTGGCATATACCTAGGCCTCAGGCTTCATATTTGTTCATAGTTATTTTTTGTTTAATTGGAATTATTAACTTGCATTTCATTAATTACATTTCAAGCGCATACACACCATCCCATTGGTTTATTTACTTTTAAATTAAGGTTTTTATTATAGTTATTGATCTGTAGTTATATTTAAGTGAGTGAGGTGGTTTTACTAAGTGTGAATTTGAGTTACATGTAAATTGTTATTGTGTAAAGGATTTGTCTGTGTGCACCTATCCTGGCAGTGGTAATTTGGGCTTTTTATAATTTAGTTGTTAAAGAGATTGTTTATTTGTGTGTGTCTGTTATCGATGTCTGTGTCAGGTTACATATCTATGTTTGTAGCTGTGTGTGTTTGTTAATTTATGATGGGTGGTGATGATGATGTTACTTGATAATGGATGGTGATGATGATGATGGGTGGTGATGAAGATGGGTGGTGGTAATGAAGTGTGGTGATTATGAAGGGTGGTAATGATGATGGGTGGGGATGATAATGTGTAGTGATTATGATGGGTGGTAGTGATGATGATGGGTGGTGGTAATGATTGTGGAGGTTATGATGATGGGTGGTGATAGTTATGGGTGGTGATGATGATGAGTTGTTGTGATTATGGATGATTGGTGGTGGTTATGATGAATGTTGGTTGTGATGGCTGGGTGGTGGTGGAGACGATGGTTGGTGATGGTGAGTTGATAGTGATAATGATGATAATGGGTGTTGATACTGATGATTTGTGTTGATGATTATGGGTGGTGATGAGTAAATGAGCAACCACCAGACACATAACAGCAACAGAAGTAACTAAAGCAGCACCAATAACAGCAGCGATAACAGCAGCAGCAACAACACATTTTAAGGGCGACGCAACTACTTCTGATTCTGCCGTTTCTGCTGCTCGACTATTTGTAGCCAGGCCCTGCTCTCGCGGGACCACCCACACGTCTTCGGAAATTATTGCGATGATCATGTCTGAGCTGAAAATTAAGTGACTAAACGTTACTTTGTTTAACCATAACCGTGGGTAGGTTAGTATCTGGGGGCTCAGCGAATACTACTCATGAAATAACTCGTACTCCTTTATGACCGACTTTGTACTAATTTTGGTTGATCGAGACGAACACTGGATTAAACATGCACCTCTTAACCCCTGCCTCGCATTCACGACTAATAATTTGCATTTACACATAACATACAGTCAAGCACAGTAAAATGCTAATACGACTATATTGCTATTCTAGGAGTTTGAATTCGATTCTAACCCTGCAACCCCCACAGTTCGCATATCCAACCCCCGGGTCGATTGAACGTCAGCTTTCTTTTATATGAGCAGATTGAGATTTTAATACTTCTAATGAGATTCGAATACCGTATCCATGAATCGCCTACATATGAAAATGTGTCGTTAAACCCGCCACCACCCACACACCCAATTAGTAAGGTTTGTCACGTAAACAGGACATGCTAATTCGTTACTAGTCCAGCACAATGGTGTGTTGGAGAGCCAAGCCACAACATTTACAATCTGAGTACGACTTTTCGCCAGTAATTACAACTAGTTTCATTAGGCTACGACCAGTTTTTGTGGAGACGTCCTCCTGTTTCTTTCCGTAAATAGAGAGGTAGATGTGATGACAAAACGTGTGTGCTCTTCTTGCGCGAAGTGGGGGAGGGCGGGGTGTTAATGGATACATATATATATATGGCTATGGGTACCCATTGCCGTTTGGGTAATGTATATGGTAATCAACGTACAATAGGCATGCGAATTAAGTGAACCCATTGTCCTTGTGCTTCCTGTCGATTGTGTGTACTAAAATAGCCGTGCCAACGGTAATCCTAATTGAAGAATAGTGACCGGAATAGACATGCTTTAGTAACGAATTGTCATGTTCTGTTTAAGTGACGTGATTCTATAACGACCGTAGTGTAATTGTAATGATTTTAATCCGATCCTTGCACGTACACTATACATACATATGAGCAAAGTGCTATTCTAATAAGACCACACTGTGATTCTACTGCTTATAATGAGATTCTAATACCTTACCTATCCATTGTAACGCTGTAAAAGAATATTACCTATTGGGTTTCACTCCCTCGTCGAGAAGGCCGCTCTCTTCCTTTTGTAAAGTTACATGCTAATTTCTCAAGTGAACATCACTAGTCCCGGCCACTTTTTTATGACCCGAGGTCTACACCCATTTCAAACGTTGTAAAACAGTCTGCCTCAGCAGCAGACAATGCTTTCCAACATGACGGACGCTTGTGTTGTGCCCAAAGCGTCGTGATTTATTTTATGCCTATGTGACTTTTAATTAAATAACCAAAGAGTTTATAATATTATAAACTATGAACTACAACCTATCCATTATAACTCCGTAAAATACTATTAATTGTTACATTGTATAATCACGTAAATGGAGGTATGGGATTACAATCGAGGACAATGGATGGCATGGGGAACTTGTTTTTCCAGCGCTCATCCCATTTATTAAAAATAGGCGAACAATTACACACTGAGATGCACTTACATATTCATGCATGAAGCACAATGGGCACATTACCCTTCGGTATGTTAATATACATGCGGATTGTACCTTCCAAAATTAACAATCGAATGCAAATATCCTGAAAGACAAAGGAATGGATCCTAGGGGGGGAGTTATAAGGCGGCTCAGAAGCAGAGCTTAATGCCATTTCGAGAGAGAACTTGATGAGGTTGGACGCTCGACTCGTCGCTCTGCTGATCGCCCTTCAACCGCGAGACAACGCATCCTGGCGAGCACAATTGCTGTGTCGACAGTTAGGCGACTTTGCGTCGGGAGAGTTCGTGGCGACATCTTCAGACGGGTTCTAGACATCGATATACCGTGAATCTCCAAGTAAGTGTCTATTTTCGCGGATAAACTCTTAAACGTGTTCGTCGTCAAATGAGCGGTATTTTTTTGCGTCTCGGTTAGACGCGAGTGTCGTTCTTGTTTTAGCAGTTAACAAAATCCAAAACTCTAAAACGCTAAACATCATTGCGGCCGATAGCGTACATTTGACTCGATAACACCGCTGCTGTTACTACGCTCACATGGAGCAGAGACGCTCTCCACACGGAGGCAAGAAGCCATTCAATTGCTCTGTGTGTGGGAAGTCCTTTTCACGGCCATCACATCTTCAGAGACACCAAAGAACACACACGGGCGAGAAGCCATTCCTGTGCTCTGTGTGTGGGAAGGCATTTGCACAATTGTCAACTCTTCAAACTCATCAGAGAACACACACGGGCGAGAAGTCATTCCAGTGCTCTGTGTGTGGGGAGGCATTTGCACACGCGTCAACTCTTCAAGACCATCAGAGAACACACACGGGCGAGAAGCCATTCCTGTGCCCTGTGTGTGGGAAGGCATTTGCACACTCGTCAACTCTTCAACACCATCAGAAAACACACACGGGCGAGAAGCCATTCCTGTGCCCTGTGTGTGGGAAGGCATTTGCACACTCGGTAACTCTTCAAGAACATCAGAGAACACACACGGGCGAGAAGCCATTCCTATGCCCTGTGTGTGGGAAGGCATTTGCACAATCGTCAACTCTTCAATACCATCAAAGAACACACACGGGCGAGAAGCCATTCCTGTGCTCTGTGTGTGGGAAGACATTTGCACGCTCAACAACTCTTCAAAATCATAAGAAAACACACACGGGCGAGAAGCCATTCTTGTGCCCTGTGTGTGGGAAGGCATTTTCACAGTCGTCAACTCTTAAAAGGCATCAGAAGGTCCACAACGATAGGAAACTGAAATCAAAAGCTGAAATTCAAGGTGCTGCAATGAGCCTTGAAGAAGTTTCCACCTTCGATCCCATGCAGTTGGATCCCGAGAGATGGCTGGATGTAATGGAGTGGCTCGAGAGTCAACCAGAGAGCTCGGGGTGACTGAAAAAATATTATGTCATGTGGCTATACCTTTTAATCCGTATCGAGTACTTTTGTGTGTAATTTTTACCATTTTAGTTTAATTACGTGCATAGTGGTGGTTTGTAATGTTATCGGATTACTTGCCGAAGGGGTGTGATGAGCACTGGTTGTGAGAGGGTTCAATTGTAGTCGTTAAGTGTTCCTGTTGAGCTAAAGTTGGAATGCGTCTGTAGGTACATCTTTACTCAACATTTTAAACAGTTTTTTTCAAGTATATAGCTTTTTTTGATTGGTATTAATCGACTTTAGATAGCTGATTTCAGGATGTACATTGATGACGCGTTCGTTGAATATATGGCCTTGACTTCAAGATAGACGCACAGTGAACAAATGTGGTGAACTAATAAGGAAATCATGGGGAATGATACTTTAACGCTTTGGTATTCCTGGAACAGAAATGGTTTGCATGGTACTGGAAATGTGTGAACATAGGACATAATAAATATTCCCTTCGAGTTTTGACGTAAAAATGATTGCAGATGAATAAAAACGTATTTTTAACAAATGTTTGTCCGGTCTTTATTTTATAATGTTCCTAGCAAAAACATGTTAAGAGAATTTCAGGTGTAGGATCTCCGTCACACAAGTGTCCCCTTAACCGGCAGCATCTTGTCTGTCTACACGATTAACACGTGTTCCTTGAGGTGAAAGGTCCCCGTAGTTAATCGTTCATCAACGTACCAGTCCCTAATCCCGAAGTATGTCGGGGATAAACTGTACTCATAACATGTACACTGTAATACTATGAACGATAACACTAAACATTAAACGATTATAAACTAGTGTTTTAATTTACAACCATATAAACGGAGGTAAGGTATTATAATACTATTAGAAGCATTCGAATCACAGTGTGGTCGTATACGAATCGCTAATATGTATGTATAGTGTACGTGTAAGGATCTGATAAAATGTATTACAATTACAACATGGTCATATTACAATCACGATTTTCACTGCTAGATGTAATCGAATAACAAAAGACGGAATATATTTATATAAATACACGCTAAACTCATTATAAACTCATCAGATTATTAATGGTGACAATTATTAAAACAATCACAAATTGTGACAGAGAAATTCCCACATGCAAAACACCACTCTCACGTGACGAATTCTTAAACAAACTGCAACACTCAAGTGACAAAATTCAACAAAAAAAGGCCGCAATAAAAAGAAAAACATCAATGGACAAATCCAAAAAACAGTCAATACATAGACGTTAGTAGCTGTTAGAAGAAGACAACACCTAGCACCTTCAACGATACACATTATACAGCGAACTCGTAAATGGGGCGGTATATGACAGCCTTCGCTGCTGTCGACGGGGCCAAGCAGTGAGTGTTTAACTCCATTGTTTCAGAATCCGTGTCATCACCCGGCCACAGCGCCTTACCCAAACTGCATCTCCCGAACAAGGCAGCCTTCCCTATGCTGTGTATTTTAGCAGCATATTTACGGACGCACTTGAAGATAACAATTTCGTCTAGAAAAGGCAGGCGACTTGTTCTACCAACACGATTTCAAATTTCTACCGAAAGAAGTATGAGTTCATTAATGAGTAGTATTCACTAAGCCCCGATGACACTAACCTACACACAGTTATGATTAAACAAAGTAAACATTAGTCGCTCATCCCAGCTCAGACATGATCATAGCAATTATTTCCAAATCCGCGTCGGGTCCCACGAGAACAGGGCACTTCAACAAAATTGTAAACTCACATTGCATACTCTAACATTATAAACTCTAACAATATAACCTTTAAACTATGAGCTATACATTGTAACGCTTTAAAATAACACTACAAACTAGTGTTATAGTAAACTATAATGTTGTGAACTCTAACCATATAAGCTATGAGCGATACATTATAACGCTATAAAATAACAATAAACTGGTGTTAAAGATTAGAACACCGAACATTGAAGTGTGATATTCGAATTCACACCGTGGTCCTCTAGTAATCACACTTTGCTCGTCCGTATGTAACATGCCTGTATGTAATATGTACTGTATGCATGTGATATGTCTGTATGTAGTATGTCTGCATGTAACATGTATGTATGTAATATGCACGTGAGAACCAAGGGTGGAATATGTGAAACGGAAAGTGCAGGATCAGGATGGGATTACAAATATTTGAATAACACTTTGGTGGTATAAGGATCAAGCTGTCCACTATTGGATGAATATTCCATCTCAATGGCATCAAATAGCAATATTCAGTATGAATATGTAAAATAATCGCACAAACCCAATATTAGCCCGTGAAATAATGAATCGTTACAATTGTAATGACTCCGGACTCAGACTGCAGAGGGTTCTTTTATTTAGCCTTTAACGCGGTTTCAGACCCCAGTCGTCACGATATAGCAACGACGACGACGAAACAGCAACCAGCCAACACAGCCCCAAACCTCGTTCCTCCCCCTCTCTCATTCTCGGCGTGAACCTCCGCCCACACATGGTCCCGCCTTCCCTTCTCGAACTCTCTTTATCTTGTTGTCACCAATTGTCCCTTAGTTGACGCACTGTTTTTACATCACCCACCTCTATGACCTCTACGTGACCCCGCCATGGGCGGAGCAACTTGGGGGATTTTCCCGGTGGCACCTGTAGGCAATACAACCATGCCCTGTCCCCGACCGCCCATGGAAGCACGTGTTCCCGCCGCCCCGAGTTCTTTTCATTAGCGGCTTGCGCTTTGGTGGGGAAAGGTCCTCGTTATGATTCGTTTCGCAACGTTCAGGTCCAGAATACCGAAGTATACCGGGAATAACCTGTACTTAAAAACATGTAAATTGATAACACTATAAACAATAACAGTAAACATTAAACGACAAAAAATAAATATCAACTGGTTTTATAATTTATAGCACCATAAACGGAGGTACGGTATTTAAATATCATTAGAAGTATTACAATCGCACTCTATACATATGTATGTAAATTATCTGATCAATCGAACCGGGGGTCGGATATGTGAACTGTGGGGGGTACAGGGCAAAAATCGCATTCAAATTTTAGAATAACAATATGGTCGTATTAGCATTTTACTGTGCTTGAATGTATATTACGTGCAAATGCAAATCGTTAGTCGTAAATGCGAGGGAGGAGTTAAGAGGTGCACGTTTAATCCATAGTTAACATTTATTTTAGCATCATTTTTAAGGACACTTGCTGAAAAGAATTCCTCTGGACATGGCACGTGCCTTGTTCTACTCGATCAACCAAAATAAGTACAATGTCGGTCATACAGGAGTGTGATTTCATTCATGAGCAGTATTCACACAGCCCCGATGACACTAACCTAGCTAAAGTTATGGTTAAACAAAGTAATCTTGAGTGATCATCGCAATAATTTTCAAAGACGTGTGGGGTCCTGCGAGAGCAGGTCCCGACTACAATCAGCTGGGCAGCAGAATCGGAAGTAGCTGCGTCGCCCTCGAAATGTGATGTTGCTGCTGTTGTTGTCGCTGCTGTTGTTGCTGCTGTAGTTGCTTCTGTTGCTGTGATATACGCAGGGAGGTGGTGTTCCGTGATGGGATGACGCCTTTGATTAAAGCCTCTGACCAAACTCACCCGATTGACGCCCTTGATCGTCGCATTTGATCAACTCTGATATTGTATACTCTCACATGTTAAGCTCTATCATAGTGAAACATAATATTATAACCTATGAACTACAACCTATCCATTGTAACGCTGTAAAAGAATATTACCTATTGGGTTTCACTCCCTCGTCGAGAAGGCCGCTCTCTTCCTTTTCTAAAGTTACATGCTAATTTCTCTGCATTCACTATAAATCGAGGACAAAGTTTTTCCATTTATTCAAAATAAGCGCACAATTACACACTGAGATGCACTTACATATTTGTAATGCGGGCGAAAGCGACCTTCCGGATGTGACGTCACGAGGAGGCGGAGCCAGGTGACGTGGGTGAAAGGTTGGGGTCCTTAAGCGGGTAAACCGGAAAGAGAAGGCAGTCGGGGTGTGAATGGAAAGGTGTGGGGCCACGCGGGCGTACGAGTCGAGGGGGCACCGTCGAAGCGGGAGCCAACCCCGGGAACAGTAGGGAGCTACTGGGAGGTGTAAAGCTGCAGATAGAGATAGGCAGTAAGGCTGTGTGTGAGGGGCAGCGGGGTGGCTGCCAAGAGTCGCAGGAGCGACGAGGAGGCGAGACAGCACGAGGCTGTCAGAGCTGCAGCAGGAACAGCAAGGGAGCTGTGTGAGATTACAGCAGCGGAGCTGCTGTGGGGCTGCAAGAGCGACAAGAACAGCAGCGGGGCTGCTGATGGTGACTGGAGTGACATCGGAACCAGCACTGAGAGAATAAGAGAGACAGCCGTGTGGGAACGCAGTACGGACCGAATAAAGGACACTGAGCCAGAGATCGTGGTCAAGTCTTTTATTACACTGGGGTCAGAAGTGAAACGGCATGTCTAAGCAAGTAAGGAAGAAAATTCCCCCGGCGCCAGCATCGGCTTCTTCGTCCGACGACGACGAATTCCCTCCGACCACGGATTCTGCTGGGGTGGTGGAGGAGAGCCCTGCTGAGGCGAGCACGGGGACGGGCGTGGAAGATGTCGGCGCGATGGCGGGTCCGTCAACAACATCGGACGTTGAGCAAAGATGGCAACAGGTGGCAGAACAACTGGAGACACTCAAGGACGTCCTGGCGCATCTATGTCACCTCGTTACGCCAAGGACGACGACGGAACGAGAAGGTGCTCCACGGGCCGCCACGTTGCCTGCCCTGCCGCCGCCATTGGCCACGCGGCAAGAAGACGCCATCTTGCGCGCTCCGCGGCGCCAAACCGCCATCTTGGCCACGCCGCGGGCCGACGCCATTTTGAATTTGCCTCCAGAACAACCATCATTGGAAGACGGCGTAAAGAAGAGTCGGAGTCGCCACCTTACTACAGTTAAGGAATTCTCTATCGGGGGCGATTGGAGCGCTTTCGCCTGCCGATTTTTGGCGGCGGTTCGTTCAGCAAGATGGACCGATGCGGAGGCTTTGGAAGTGTTGCCGACTCTACTGGACGACGAATCTGTTCGATTTTTCCGTTCCATAACGGCCGATAAGAAGAAGACTTTATGTAGAGTTTTTGAGGAAATGGCCGACGCCTATGAGCCACCTGACGACGCGCATCGGCGATTCGCTCAACGACAACGAGCACCCGAAGAATCGCCCGTGGCGTTCAGGGGTGCGGTGTTGGAGCTGGCCATGGCAGCATATCCTGACACGCCACAGGATCTGCTCGAGCCTCTCATATTGGGAAAAATGCTGGAGCTGTCTCGGGATCTGGGGATCCCCATGCCTGTGTGTGGGCATGAGAAGCTCACGTCCCGGGCGGCAGCAAAGTGTCTGGATGCGCAGTTTAATCTCCGTCGCTGGAAGCAAGTGGCGGCATGGACGGGTGGGCCCGTCAAGGAAGGAGGCGCGATGGGGTGGGACCCCACAATGGCGATCTATGTGCCGGATGAGCGGGGTCCTCGGGAGCTGACGGCCGCCTCCTCTCCATGGTCGGGACGCGGAAGGCCGGGGCCGCGCGCTACGCCATCGGGACGGGGCCGCCGGGATGCAAGACCTGCGCTTCGGCGCAACGAGGCCGATTGCTTCCGCTGCGGCCGTAGGGGCCATTACGCCAAGGATTGCTGGGCCCGCTTCCCGGGTCCGCCGCAGCAGGAGCCCACAACACCGGACAAGCCGACCAAGGAACCTCCGAAACAGGCATGTCGGCACGCACCAGACACTCGGCAAGGCTTTACACCTCACCCACCACCTTTGTTGCGCGCTCCTATTGTTGTTGTTAAAGAAAGGCCATCGACGGGGCCTTGTCATTCAGTTACGCAGTGGCGCAAATTGGCACGGAGAGTTGTCGCGGCCGCTACGGGTTCGTCCACTGTACCGGGGTCTATACAAGGTGTGGACGTGCACATTTTGGTCGACTCGGGAGCGTCTGCGACTATTATATCGGATGTCATTTTCCATCTGTTGGGCATTCCGCCGGGGGCTGTGCGTCCGGTTTATGGGTCTTGCGTCGCTGCGAACGGGGGTAGTATGGGTATCGTGGGCCAGGTGGATGCTAAGATATCTATAGGGGATGTGTCGGCTTCGGGCGTTGTGTTAATATCGAGATCTTTGGCGGTTCCTTGCTTACTAGGCACGGATTTTTTGGCTAAGATGCCCATTTTGATTAAAATCAATGAGAATTGTATTGAATTGCCGGGGGGCCGTCGAATCTCGTTTCTGCCGTCGCCCTGGGGGCGACCTGCTTCGGCCGTACAGGTGCAGGCGCTGTCCGTCGCATCTGTGGACATCCCACCTGGTTCACAGATGCTTATACCCTTGCGGTATCGGAAGCCCCTGCCCAATCGGCTAGGAGCAGTAGGGGTCTTGTTGTCGCCATCCGCCACCATAACAACAGGATTGGCGTTAGTTGGGGCACAGACCATCGTCCGGCCGGATCAATTACCGGTTTTACAGGTGCTTAATGCGGGGGTGGAAAACATCCGTGTTCCGGCCGGTATGGTTGTGGCACATGCCACTACGGCGTTTGCGACGCACGATTGTCCGCATCGCCGGGGAGTGGTCGCTGGTGTTTCCGAGCCAAGGGGTTCGGATAATCGTTGGATCGCTACCTTATGTGACGAAAATTCTTCCCTGTCTGTGGGGCAACGTGATGCGCTGCGTAAATTGTTGCTGACGTATTCGGATGTGTTCAGCTCCGACGATTTGGATTTGGGACGCACATCATTGCTTTCCCATCACATTGAGACGGGCGACGCTGCCCCTATTCGGTTAAATTCGCATCGGATGAGTCCGGCGGAGCGAGAACACGTTCGGGGGGCGGTGGAAGACATGTTGGCTGCGGACATTATATCGCCATCTAACAGCCCATGGGGCGCTCCTGTGGTCTTGGTTAAGAAAAAGGATGGCAACTTGCGATTTTGTGTTGATTTCCGGAAATTGAATAAGATATCGGTGGCAGATGCGTACCCCCTGCCGCGTATGGACGACTCCCTTGACGCATTGTCGGGGGCTAAGTTCTTTTCCACACTGGACCTCTCTTCGGGATTTTGGCAGCTTCCCCTTGACGAGTCCTCACGGGAGAAAACCGCATTCCGTACGCCGCAGGGGTTATTTCAATTCAACTGCCTCCCGATGGGATTGAATGCGGCCCCTGCTACGTTTCAAAGGTTGATGGAGCTCGTTTTGACGGGGTTGCAGTGGGAGACGTGTCTTATATATTTGGACGATATTATTGTGTTCAGCCGCACATTCGAGGAACATTTAACGCGGCTGGAGACAGTGTTCACGAGGATGCGCTCTGCCAATTTGAAATTCAAACCAAAGAAATGCCACCTACTGCAACGGTCCGTCCGTTATTTGGGGCACATTGTGAGTGCAGAGGGGGTGTCCACGGATCCGGAAAAGACGGCGTGCGTCCGGGATTGGCCGACTCCGGCCTCCGTGGGGGATGTTCGGCGGTTTTTGGGATTTGCCTCGTATTACCGAAGATTTGTGCCGGGGTTTGCGACGATTGCGAGGCCCTTGCATCTCCTTACGGGTAAAGGACGGAAATTTGTTTGGGGAGAGCCGGAAGAGGCGGCCTTTCGGAGTCTGCGTGATCTATTGGCTACGGCCCCGACATTGGATTATCCCGATTTTGATCGCCCTTTCATTCTTGATACGGACGCGAGTGACACAGGTATTGGGGCGGTATTATCACAGTCTAAAGGGGGCATAGAGCGCGTCGTGGCGTATGGTAGCCGAGTCTTGTCGCCTGCGGAAACACGCTACTGTGTCACTCGTAGAGAACTTTTGGCGGTTGTTTTTTTCCTACGCCAATTTCGACCGTACCTTTACGGTCGTTCGTTTATTGTGCGTACGGATCATGCGGCCTTGCAATATGCACTCAAAATGGACCAGCCATCGGGACATTGGGCACGTTGGTTGGACACGCTGCAGGAATTTTCCTTCCAAATTCAACATCGGAAGGGAGTGCGCCATGCGAACGCTGACGCACTTTCCAGATTACCAGGGCGCGCCCCTTGTAAATGTGCGTCGGGGACGCATAGGTGTTCGCCGATTCTGAACCCCCCTCAGCCGCTTACGTTGGCCGTCGGGAAGTCGGATACTCCGATGGAACCGGGACCGACTGATGGGGTTTTGAATCTGCCGCGGTCTGTCTGGATTCGGGAACAGATGATGGACGAATCGTTGTTGTCCATGCGGAAGCGGTCTATGAGGGACAATGGGAGTCCGAGTTCGGCTGTGGGGCCGCGAACCGCTCTCCGAGATGGTCTGCTTATGTGGCAAGAAAGGTTCCAGGAAAGCTGGCATGTGGTGGTACCAACGTCCTTGCGATTTGAGTTGATTAGAACTCTCCATTGTGACACACTATTGCATTTAGGGGTGCAGAAGACTTTGTTGACGTTACAACGTCATTATTTTTGGCACGGCATGGCGACAGATGTCGTAGGGCACGTGCGCGCGTGCCCTGAATGCGCCCGGCGTAAGCCGCCTAAACATCCTTACGTGCCGCCTCTCCAGTCGATTCAGGTGTCTCGAGTCAATGAATTGGTGGCACTGGACATATTGGGACCCTTCCCACCATCGGCGAGGGGAAATAAATATTTGCTGGTAGGGGTTGAGTATCTCTCCCGTTGGCCGATGGCCTGGCCGTTGCCCAATCAGTCGGCCGCGGCCATCACCGACGCCTTTTTGTTTGGGTACATTATGGACAAGGGGGCGCCTGAGAGACTCCTCACGGACCAGGGCCGAAATTTCTCTTCTAAATTATTGGCTGAAGTGTGCGCAGGCCTTGGGACTAAGAAAATACGGACATCTCCATACCATCCACAGACGGATGGTATGGTTGAGCGGCTGAACAGGACATTGTCTGCCATGCTTTGCCATACTGTGAGTGAACAGCAATCAGATTGGGATCTGCACATCCCCGGAGTGCTTTCGGCGTACAGGATGACGCCCCATGCGGCTACAGGGTATTCGCCGTTTTACCTTATGTATGGTCGGGAAAACGTGCCTCCGGTGGATGTGCAATTGGGTACTGGGGTGAAGGGACCTCGTAAACCACTCCCTGAATACATTCAGGACACGGTTCGCCGGGTTACGGAGGCGCGGGAAAACGCCCGCGTGGCTACGGCCAAAGCCCAGGCCCGGAACGAGCGGTATGCTCGGCGGTCTGAGGGGGAGTGCCCCTGGAAGGTGGGAGACCTGGCCTGGCTCCATTGCCCGCAGGTGCGGCCGGGGACCTCTCCTAAATTGCACAAACCTTGGCATGGTCCTGTGCGCCTCATTGAGGTTCCCAATCCACAGTCGGCGCGCGTTCAGATTGGGTCTCGCCGTTGGTTTGTTCATACGTCGCGGTTAAAACCATATGTTGCTCCCCTACGTGATGCGTCATCTCCCAATGTTGCCTTGCCGGGGTCTGTTGCTGCTGACTCTGACTCTTCCCCGCCTGCGTCCATTGATCTGGCTAGAGCGCCTGTCGTACCTGTTCCAGACAGGCCGACCGTGACACCGCGGGGGAGGAGTGGGCCTGTTCGGAGGGCGCCTGCCAGGGCTGCGGGACCTTCAAGCCCGGCGACCCTTCCGACCCCGCTGCAGGCGCATTCGCGGAATACGACCAAGACTGATTCGTCAGGGACACGAGACGTTGGTGGACTTCCAATCGCAGCAGGGGAATTACCCCCTGTCATTCCTCGTGTTCCATCGCGTCCCCGTTCTACAAGTGGGCCGCCGACCGTCCGGGACGGGCCGGCGACCCGCACTCGTTCCAAATCGCTTACGTTTCGTTGATTGTATGTTGTTATTGTTCTTGTTCTTGCCGTCGTATTTATCGCATGCTTTCGTACGTTCGTCGATGTTACTTGTGTTGTTGTTCTTGTTGTTATATTGCATGCTTAGTGTCCTTTAAGGGGGAAGGTCGGTTCACCGCATTACGCTTTGGTATTGTTCAGCCGAGGTCGGCTGGGTTTTTTCTATGGGGGAGGGTGGTGTAATGCGGGCGAAAGCGACCTTCCGGATGTGACGTCACGAGGAGGCGGAGCCAGGTGACGTGGGTGAAAGGTTGGGGTCCTTAAGCGGGTAAACCGGAAAGAGAAGGCAGTCGGGGTGTGAATGGAAAGGTGTGGGGCCACGCGGGCGTACGAGCCGAGGGGGCACCGTCGAAGCGGGAGCCAACCCCGGGAACAGTAGGGAGCTACTGGGAGGTGTAAAGCTGCAGATAGAGATAGGCAGTAAGGCTGTGTGTGAGGGGCAGCGGGGTGGCTGCCAAGAGTCGCAGGAGCGACGAGGAGGCGAGACAGCACGAGGCTGTCAGAGCTGCAGCAGGAACAGCCAAGGGAGCTGTGTGAGATTACAGCAGCGGAGCTGCTGTGGGGCTGCAAGAGCGACAAGAACAGCAGCGGGGCTGCTGATGGTGACTGGAGTGACATCGGAACCAGCACTGAGAGAATAAGAGAGACAGCCGTGTGGGAACGCAGTACGGACCGAATAAAGGACACTGAGCCAGAGATCGTGGTCAAGTCTTTTATTACATATTCATGCATGAAGCACAATGGGCACATTACCCTTCGGTATGTTAAAATACATGCGGTTTGTGCCTTCCAAAATTAACAATCGAATGCAAATATCCTGAAAGACAAAGGATTGGATCCTAGGGGGGGAGTTATAAGGCGGCTCAGAAGCAGAGCTCAATGCCATTTCGAGAGGGAACTTGATGAGGTTGAACGCTCGACTCGTCGCTCTGCTGATCGCCCTTCAACCGCGAGACAACGCAGCCTGGCGAGCACAATTGCTGTGTCGACTTTGCGTCCGGAGAGTTTGTGAGGGTCGCTAGCCCCCGTGGTCCCTCCCGCCTCCATCCCCTATTTCGTTTACGTTACCCCACCTCCCTATTACCCGCTACGGTTTCGCCGGCATTAGAACGCGACGCCCCTACTGTTACAGCCTCGCGCCGCGCTCCCACGCTGCGAGCATACGTGCGCACAGCATCATCAATCAAACGCCACACTCCCCTCTTTACACCGCTACGTACAGCTCTCGCACACTGCGAGCGTGTGCCCGTCTATAGCCCTGTGCGGCACGTTACCAATGCGCATCCGTATCCGCCACGTAACGAACGTATGCGCACTCACGCACACAGCTCTGCGCGGCACTCACTCAACACTGACCACTCCCGTTAGGATCGCGCACCTGTATTATACACGTCGTGAACGTGCGTGCACACACACATACAGCTCCACACGCGATACCCACTCTTGCGCCGCTCTGCGCCGTGCTGGCCGCTCACGTTATGATCGCGCACCTGGGGTACGCCGATTACGCACGCCGCGAGCTTACGCATACACAGTACCACACGCGTTCGCACTTATAACACGAGATCACACGAGGCCACGATCAGCTATTAATGATTTATTGTCCGCTACCTGGGACTAGATGTTAAATCAGTGAGTCGACGAGGCTGGCCTACGCTGGTACCTCTATACCTATTCCCGATTTATTTGCTATGATTCTAATTCACCTTCTTACTCACTGTTAAGTGTCCACGGCGGTCCGCTGATCCTTGTGCCAACAGCGTACCTCGGTGCGTCGCACGGACGTCCGGGTCGCTGGCTGGAGCTGCGTCTGGTCGCCTGGCGCTGGAGTCAGAGAGCTATTTCCCCTTTTTGCCCCCCTATTTATCCTCCCTACCTCAAAGGGAGGCTGCGCTGAACAATGGGCTCGTGCACCTCGAGCCCGCGCACGGCGGTTCCGGGCGCTTTTGATATGCTAATCAGTGAGCGGCGTTGGCGGCGTACATCCTAATTACTCCCTTACCCTTCCTAACAATGGGGCCTGTGCGCTCAAGCGTAATGTTCCCAACCCTCCATGACTATGCGCAAGAGTCCATGCGGTCCCGCTATTCATGCTGTCCCCTCCCTCCTCCGCCTGTCTCGTCGACCCGTGGGGGTGTGTGTGGGGGGAAAATGCGCCTCCACCGCGGTGGCCGAATGCCCCATGCCGCGACCACACCTTATTAAGGCTGGTCGCAGCGCCGCGGCGCAACGTAGCACGGGGGAGGTCGTCCAATTCCCTGATCGCCGGAAACCGTGAAAGTTTAATCCCGATAAGGGCTTCTCGGATAAAAAACCGGTCGGCCAGGTGACCTCCCCACGGAGCTCTATGGGGGGGGGGGGGGGAAATGCGTGCGGGTGTGTTCATGTGAGGTGAGGTGAGGGGGACGCGGGGTCGGCTCCGTCGCTTGGTGGTGGCGAGGTCGTAGGTGGGGCGCCTGCTGAACGACTTCGTGGCGGCGGCATGACATAGCCCCCCGAGGTGCTGGTCCCCGTCCCGGGTTGACTGGAGCACCTTGCTTGAGCCGTGCACACGAGGAAACGCTGCGGGGTCCGGGGGGTCCGTCCGGACCTCGTGGCTGGTCTCGGGGCGGGTGGCTCCGTCCTCTGCAGCTCCTGCGGCGGCCTCCTCCTCCACTCCAGCGGCTCTCCCCGTCCTCCGGCACCTGTGGGCTGGGGCACAAACTCAGAAGCGGAGGGGTTTAGGGGCCGTCGTCCGCGCCGCCCCCTGGCGGGGTCGGGGCGTCTCGGGGGCCCGGCGGGGCCCATATAGGGTGCGAGGCCCCCCAACACGAGGGGTGCGGGTACTCCAGGATTTCGGGGCCTTCGGGTGACGGGGTTCTCTCTCGCCGGGGCCGCTTTCCATGGTTTTAAGCGGCGGACGTTGACCACCGTCTCTCGATCCCTCTCCCCGCCATAAATTAGTACCGTCCAGGGGGAAATCTGTCGCACCACGGTCCAGGGTCCCCGCCAGTAGGTCGTCAGTTTCCCCACCTGCCCGGCCCCGACGCGAGGGGTGTGTAGCCACACCTTAGCGACTGTCAGGAATAAGGGCGGTTTCACGCAGGGTCGGGTGCCCTGTTCCTGCCGCCGATGCGCGGCTTCCCCTTGCGGGTATGCTCGGCCTCGGGCTTCTCGCAGGGTCTCCAACAGGTGTTCCACGGGGCGGCTTCCCTCCTCCGGCTGGGGGGAAGGGACGCCGAATAGCAGATCTGCGGGTAAACGAGACTCGCGGCCGAACATCATTAAAAACGGGGTTTGTCCCGTCGACGTGTGTATGGTGGTGGCGTAGGCGAAAAGGGCGTAGGGGAGGTGTTCGTCCCAATCCCGTTGGTTTGCGGCCGCCATACGTTTGAGTTTCCCCGCTAGGGTCTGATTCATGCGCTCTACCATACCGTTCGCTTGGGGGTGGTACGCTGTGGTTCGGCACTTCTGGATTCCGAATTCTCGGCACAGTGCCTGGAACAGCTCGGCCTCGAACTCGCTACCCTGGTCGGTGAGGACTCGTTCTGGGATCCCGTGCTTGAGTACGTAATGTTCCACAAATGCCCGGGCCACCACCAAGGCCGTTTTATCAGGGATGGCCACTGCCACGGGGTAGCGGGTGAAATACTCTACTGCGACCAGGATATACCGGTTGCCTCGATGGGATCGCGGGAATGGTCCCTGTAGGTCGATCCCGACCAGCTGATTCGTGCGGCTGACGCGGAACGGCCTTAGGGGTACCTGGTATCGTGCCGGTTTCGGCCCACACTGCTGACAGGCGCGGCAGCCCTGTACCCAGGCCGCCACGTCTTGTGCCAATTTGGGCCAGAGATACTGGCGACGCAGGGTCTCTCGCGTGCGTCGTTCCCCATCGTGGCCCCCGAGTGGGTGGTCATGCACCAGCCGTAGCAGCTGGGGTCGCACCTGGGCAGGAACACAGATGCACCCCGGCTGGCCGGCGTCGGTTAACTCCCGTACCACTCCGTTCTGCACACACAACCGGGCATACAAACCGCTCCAGGGTCCTGGTAGGGCGCTCTTTTCCTCCCGCAGTGCCGCCTCCACTGCCGCCAGATCCGGATCTCGCTGCTGGGTCTGTTTCAGCTGCTCGTCGTTTAGGCCCGGGAAGGCGCAGCCGACGTCCTCCTGGATCCGTCCGATCGGGTCCCGAGCCGCGGGTCCCGCGCTTGCCGGGCGGTCGACGGGATCCTCAGTGCCACCTGTGAGGGTCTCTGTGGCGCACACTGCACTCTCTCTCGCTGGGGGGGGGGGTCAGTGGCCGCGGCCTCTCGGGGGTCCGTTGCCTGCCGGCAGCGTCCCCCCGTGAAACACGGGCAGGCCTCCTCCGCCCTTGTCTCGGCGTACACCGTGGGTCGCCTCGACAAGGCGTCCGCGTTTGCATGCGTCCGGCCAGCCCGATACTCGATTTGCAGGTTGTACTCCTGCAACTGCGCCAACCACCGGGCCATCTGCCCCCACGGCTCCTTGAATGTAAGAAGGAACTGCAGAGCATAATGGTCAGTGCGTACGCGACATCTCCTGCCGTACAAATACGGCCGGAACTGTTTGCATGCGAAAATCACGGCGTACAACTCTTGGCGGGTCACGCAATAGTTCAGCTCGGCCCCACTCAAGGTCCGGCTGGCGTACGCGATGACTCGTTCCGTCCCATCCTGTACCTGTGACAACACCGCGCCCAACCCGCTGCTGCAGGCGTCGGTGTCCAAAATAAAATCGGTGGTAAAATCGGGGAAAGCGAGGGTGGGGGCGTGGGTGAGGTGATCTTTGAGAGTGGTGAAGGCCGTCTGGCAGGCCCCCGTCCACTGGTAGGGGTGCTTAGGGGAGGTGAGTTGGGTGAGAGGGCGTGCAATCTCGCTGAATCCCTTTACAAATCGACGATAATAGGTGGCGAGCCCCAAAAAGGATCTGATCTCCGTCAGATTCCTTGGCCGTGGCCACTCCACTACAGCGCGTACCTTCTCCGGATCGGTGTGCACGCCTGCCTCGCTGACGCGATGCCCGAGGTACCCCACCTCGCGTTGTGCGATGTAACACTTACGTGGCTTGAGCTTGAGATGAGCCGCCCGCAGTCGCTGGAACACCTCTCGAAGCCTGGACCAATGCTCAGACAAAGATCTACTGAACACTATCACATCATCCAAGTAAATCAGGCACTGTTCCCATTGCAAGCCCCGCATCACCAACTCCATCAGCCGCTGGAACGTCGCGGGCGCATTGGTGAGTCCGAACGGGAGTACTCGAAACTCGAATAGCCCCATCGGGGTGGCGAATGCGGTTTTCGGCCGATCCTCCTCCGCCATCTCCACCTGCCAGTACCCGGACGCGAGATCGAGGGTGGAAAAATATCGCGCTCCGGCGAGGCTGTCGAAGGTGTCGTCGATGCGGGGTATGGGGAAGGCATCGCCGAGCGTGACTGCATTTAGTTTACGGTAATCGACGCAGAACCGGGTTGACCCATCCTTTTTCGTTACTAGTACCACTGGGGCTGACCAGGGGCTCGCCGAGGGCTGAATTATGTGCGCCCACTCGGTACGCAGGGAGTTTGATGGGTCGGGCTGCACCGGTGTCAATTTGGTGCTTAACAAGATCGGTCCGACCCACGTCCGAGTCGTGTTCACTGAATACGTCGGCATACTCCCGCAGTAACTCGCGCAGCCGATCGGCCTCTCCCTTAGGTAAATCCGCCCATGGTACATGTAACGCGTCGAGCAGGGGAATGACCTCGGCTCGGGGAGTCGGGCCGACTCGCCAGGCAAGGTCCTGGTCACCCTCAGGACGACCGGGGTCCTCAGCCCAGAGTGCGAACACCGATTCGTCAGAGTGGCGTGCGTGCAGGGGGTGTACAGTGGCGATCGGGGTGCGCCGTCGCAGTATCGCTGGAGTATTGTGCGGGTTAAACATCCGCATAAACAATCGGTCCCCATCTGCGTTTACCAACGTGGCGGATCCCACGACCCCATACCGTTTTGCCAACTCCGGGTGAGGAGTTAGCATTACCTCTCCTGATGGTCGGAACGCGGGGTCGGTGGGGGATGTTGCCACCGGCACCAGCATCTCGGTGAGCGGCCCGATGGTGACTGCCGTCGCCAGGATAGCGGCCACAGGTGCGAAGCGGGGGCGCGTTGGTTCTCGTCCCAGGAACGGTATCCGCTCGCCGTTGCTCTCCATGGTGGCGCATCGCTGGCGGGGTTGCACGTTGAGTCCCAGCCGTTCTAAGAGGACGGTACCTGCGATACACTCGTGACACAACGCACTCGACACGTAGAACTCCTGGGTGCACACCTGGCTGCCTATGCGGACCTCTAGGGTGGCTCTCCCCAGCAACCCCATTCCTGCTCCGCTCGCCATGTGCAGCGCGCGGTCCGGGGCCTGCAGGTGACGCACGTCGACCCCGATCGCGCTGCAGTGCGCTGCGCTCACGAGCGAGGCCACCGCCCCCGTGTCCAGCAGGATTCGGGTACGCACTCTGTTTACCTCCCCTTCCACCAGCGACGTGGCCCCCGTGATCCCCGCCACCAGCTCCCGTAGCCAGTCGCCATGAGTCACCGTTTCCGTTGGCATTGTTGCTGGAACCTGTGTGGAGATCACTCGCTCGCCATTATTCTCACAGCTTGTTTGTGTCGGGGCTACGTCGATTTGACCCCCCGGTGGTCCCCTCTCTAGGGGGGCCTTAGTGTTTGACCTTAGCTCTTGTCTAGCTCGGGCGACCTGAGGACAGTCCCTCCTGAGATGCCCTCGCCGATCGCACACATAACACGCCCGGGGAGGGGTGGCGGCTCCGTAGTGGGCTCTTTGCCCACTCCCTCCTCCCCCAGAGCGCTGCTGCTCATACTCTGCTTCTAGTCGGGCTTTCCTTCCAGTTAGCCCTCCTACCGTGGAGTCTAGTTCCCCCATCTCGGATCGGATGGTCTCAACGGAGGATTGCAGCTTGGTCATATTCTCACCTACGTTGGTTATCTTACCGTCCATATCTCCTATGCCGGTCTGTAACCCGGCTACCCAACCCGGGGTTGTTTCGCTGGGTCTCTGGGGCTCCCTTGCCCGTCCACTTACTGCGATGGCGAGCTCTTCCTCCTCGTCGGAGAGTAGGCTCGCTACGGCGCTGGGGAGATGTCGTTTGGGTGAGGCGCTGTGACTGGAGTTAGGTGATGTGACTGGGTGATCACACGGATTCCGAAAAGCAGAGGAGACGATACGATCCACTGCGCTCCATCTGACCACGTAAAATACGACACTCAGTTTAAATAATTCATGTGTATTGTATATAAGTTACAATGTATGATTGTTTTACTCTTTGTATGTGTATATATACTGTATATATCTATTCGATCATATTGATTCGACACATTCATCCAACAGTGAACAGTGTGATTCTAATACGACTAGCGGGATTTGAATGATTGTAATTCGATTCTATTCCTGCATATCCCACCCCCGGGTTCGCATATTCACTTACTATACGGAAATCCACAGTGTGATTCACATGAGCTCTGTGCGATTCTAATGATTAGTATGCGATTATAATCCCATACCTCCAATTATGTCGTTTTGCACTATACCAGTTAATCGTATTTTACAGCGTTATAATGGATAAGTTGTAGTTCATAGATTATAATATTATATTTCACTATGTTAGAGTTTAACATGTGAAAGTTTACAATGTCAGAGTTGATAAAATGCGACGATCAAGAGCGTCAATCGGGTGCGTTTGATCATAATATTTAATCAAAGGCGTCATCAGATCACGGAACACACCTCCCTTCGTTTATAACAGCTGAAGCAAACACAGCAGCAACAACAGCAGCAACAACAGCAGCAGCAACATCACATTTCGAGGGCGACGCAGCTACTTCTGATTCTGCTGCTTCCGCTGTCCAGATATTTGTTGCCGGGCCCTGCTCTCGCGGTACCCCACACGTCTTTGGAAATGATTGCGATGATCATGTCTGAGCTGATAATTAAGTGAATAAAGATTACTTTGTTTGTGTGTAGGTCTGTGTCATCGGGGCTCAGCGAATACTACTCATGAATGAACTCGAAATCCTCTATGACCGACATTGTACTAATTTTGGTTGATCGAGACGAACAAGGCACGTGCCATGTCCAGACGAATCAACAATATTGTCCTTAAATATAATATAACGTTAACACTGGATTAAACATGCACATTTTAACCCCTGCCTCGCATTCATGATTAACGATTCGCATTTGCACATAACATACATTCAAGCACAGTAAATGCGAATACGAGCATATTGTTATTATAAGAATTTAATGCGATTCTAACCCTGCAAACCCCCACAGTTCGAATATCCGTCCCCCGATTCGATTGAACAGATAATTTACATACATATGTGTAGAGTGCGATTATAATACATCTAATTAGGTTATAATACCGTCCCTACGTGTATGGTGGTAAAAAATATAAAACCAGTTCATAGTCGTTTAATCTTCTTGGTTCTTTCGGTAAAGTCACGTAGAAGGGAAATAATAAAATAAAAAAAAATAAAACATTATAAAATAATTCTCGCGACGTTTCGGCTACAAGGCAAGCAGCCGTCCTCAGGTGAAGAATGAAACACCACCAAGCTTGGAGCGTAGACTTAAGCTGGGTTGGAGGGGGAAGGAGAGCGCCTTGACAAAATAATTTGCATATCAAGAGGAATTTAGCATATTTATGGGAAATGCGTAGCAGGTGGGCGGGGGGGGGGGGGGTTCAAAGTCATATTATGCCCGTTCATTATGCAGGATTAGCAGCATCAAAGGGAAGGGATGGGGGTAGCATTAACAAAGGAAAAATGTTTTAACAGTATGTAGTTGCAGTGACTATACAACCACGTAAAGAACTAAAGTATAAATGACATAGTATCATCAGTATACTAATTATACTCTCCAATAAGCTGAGCTACTAACAGTAAGTAATACATTACAATTCTATGTCGCAAAAATTAAAATATGCTTCCAGCTAAACCTTTTTCCTTTACATCACACGGGTCTATCCCGTACTATATGCTGCCATAGACAAACCCAACATTAAATTATATACTGTATTACTATACACCACCCTACGTGGTTTGGGGCTGTGTTGGCTGGTTGCTGTCTCGTCGTCGTCGTTGCTATATCGTGACGCCTGGGGTCTGAAACCGCGTTAAAGGCTAAATAAAAGAACCCTCGGAGTCATTACAATTGTAACGATTCATTATTTCACGGGCTAATATTGGGTTTGTGCGATTATTTTACATATTCATACTGAATAATGCTATTTGATGCAGTTGAGATGGAACATTCATCGAATAGTGGACAGCTTGATCCTAATACCACCAAAGTGTTATTCAAATAATTTCAATCCCATCCTGATCCTGCACCTTCCGTATCACATATCCCACCATTGGTTGTCACGTCCATATTACATACATACATTATACATTCATACATGTTACATACAGACATGTTACATACTCACGAGCATAGTGTGATTCTTAGAGGTCCACGGTGTGAAGCTAAGAATTCGAATGAGATTTAAATATCACACTTCAATGTACGGTGTTCTAATCTGTAACACTAGTTTATGATGTTATTTTATAGCGTTATAATGTATCGCTCATAGCTTATATTGTTAGAGATCACAACATTATAGTTTACTATAACACTAGTTTGTAGTGTTATTTTAAAGCGTCGCAATGTATAGCTCATAGTTTAAAGGTTATATTGATAGAGTTTATAATGTTAGAGTATACAATGTGAGTTTACAATTTGAGAGTTTGTGTACGTGCCCTGTTCTCGTGGGACCCGATACGAATTTGAAAAAAATTGCTATGATCATGTCTGAGCTGGGATGAGCGACTAATGTTTACTTGTATTAATCATAACTGTGTGTATGTTAGTGCCATCTGGGCTTAGTGAATACTGCTCATGAATGAACTTTCGGATATAAATTGAAATCATATTGGTAGAACAAGTCGCCTGCCTTTTCTAGACGAATTGTTATCTTCAAGTGCGTCCGTAAATATACTGCTAAAATACACAGCATAGGGAAAGCTGCCTTGTTCGGGAGATGTAGTTTGGCTCAGGCGCTGTGGCCGGGTGATGAGACGGATTCTGAAACAATGGAGTTAAACACTCGCTGCTTGGCCCCGTCGACAGCAGCGAAGGCTGTCATATACCGCCCCATTTACGAGTTGGCTGTATGATGTGTATAGTTGAAGGTGCTAGGTGTTGTCTTCTTCTAACAGATACTAACGTGCGTGTGTTGTCTGTGTGGGGGCCGTTGGCCCCCGGGGTCCCTCCCGCCTGCATCCCCTATTCCGTTTACGTTACCCCACCGCCCTATTACCCGCTACGGTTTCGCCGGCATTCGAACGCGACGCCCCTACTGTTACAGCCTCGCGCCGCGCTCCCACGCTGCGAGCATACGTGCGCACAGCATCATCAATCAAACGTCACACTCCCCCTCTTTACACCGCCACGTACAGCTCTCGCACACTGCGAGCGTGTGCCCGTCTATAGCACTGTGCGGCACTCGCCTCCACGTCGAATAACCACGTTACCAATGCGCATCCGTATCCGAAACGTAACGAACGTATGCGCACTCACGCACACAGCTCTCCGCGGCACTCACTCACCACTGAATATTCGCGTTATGATCGCGCACCTGTATCACACACGGAGTGAACACACGCGACACCCACTCTCGCACCGCTCTGCGCAGCGCTCCCCCGAGGCGAGCCGCAGCACTACAGAACCACTGTGTACACACGCTCACCCACGTGCTCAGCTCCGCGCAGCGCTCACTCACGTGGCGAACCAGTGTGTACACACGCTCACACTGCTCGACAAGATCACGCGAGGCCACGCTTCGCTATTAATGATGTATTGTCTGCTACCTGGTAATTGATGTTAAATCAGTGAGTCGACGAGGCTGGCCTGTTCCACTAAACCTGTACCTATTCCCTATCTATCGGCTATTATCCTACTTCGCCTCCCCACTCACCGTCAAGTGTCCACGGCGGTCCGCTGATCCTTGTGCTAACAGCGTACCTCGGTGCGTCGCACGGACGTCCGGGTCGCTGGCTGGAGCTGCTGCTGGTCCTCTGGCGCTGGAGACAAGGGAGCGATTTCCCCTTTGCGCCCCCTATTTATCCTCCCTACCTCAAAGGGATGCGACTCTGAACAATGGGCTAGCGCCCCTCTGGCACGCGCACGGCGGTTCCGGTGATGGGGCCTGCGCGCTCAAGCACGCGCGCCGCGGTTCCGGGCGCCTGTGATATGCTAATCAATGTGCGGCGTTGCGCAGCGCAAATTCCAATCAATCCCTTTCTCACGCAGGCCCCCATTATTGAAGTTCATGCGGCGGTGTCCATCACAAAGGCCCGTCGTGGGAATCTGTGCACTGCTCCCCGGCCGCCTTCCCTCTCCCGATCTATACATACACTAGCAGTCGCCGCCCGCTTCGCGGGCGGTGTGTATATGCTTGGTTGGTGGGGAGTTGAAAGTGGCTGGACACAATAGACATGTTTTGGTGATTGTTTTATGTTTATTTTTGTGAGGTTTTATGCATTTTTATGAGACGCTCAATCGACAATATTAAAGAATGCAACCTATTCAAATATAGAATGCAACTTATTGAAATATCTGGCGATACACGATATTCTTCGTGTACACTCCGTCTTCCTCCTCGTCGTCAGGTCCCTCAATAAGCGCCTTGATGTTGGATCTTGCCGTGACTCGCGATAGTGCCACGTACAGTTGGCCGTGCGAGAAGCATGGCGTTGGTAGATATAATCCCAGGTTGTGAACAGTTTGCCCTTGCGCCTTGTTGATGGTCATCGCGAAGGCTGGGACAATGGGGAACTGTTTGCGCCGAAGTCGAAATGGAAAGTCCTTCGTGTCCAATTCGCGGCGGATATGATTGTTCTCAAGCAGCGAGTCCAAGACCAAGTGTGGGTACTCGGAAAGCTGCGGGAGGTCGTCAAAGTCCGACAGAGCCATCCCACCTGCCGTGAGGAACTCATGGAGGCTGTGAAGGGTCTTGAACTTTACCATTTCTTTTATTTTCTTTGATGCTGCTTATCCTGCATAATGCACGGGTATAAGTAGTACTAATCACATACCTGCATTTCCCATATCCCCTCCCTTTGATGCTGCTAATCCTGCATAATGCACGGGCATAAGTAGTACTAATCACATACCTGCATTTCCCATATCCCCTCCCTTTGATGCTGCTTATCCTGCATAATGCACGGGTATAAGTAGTACTAATCACATACCTGCATTTCCCATATCCCCTCCCTTTGATGCTGCTAATCCTGCATAATGCACGGGCATAAGTAGTACTAATCACATACCTGCATTTCCCATATCCACTCCCTTTGATGCTGCTAATCCTGCATAATGCACGGGCATAAGTAGTACTAATCACATACCTGCATTTTCCATAAATATGCTAAATTCCTATTGATATGCAAATTATTTTGTCAAGGCACCCTTTCCCCCCCTTCCAACCCAGCTTATATATATGCTCCAAGCACGTGTGCTGTTTCATTCAGACGCTGTCGCCTCGACAGACCTGGTTTTCAACTGAGGACGGCTGCTTGCGTTGTGGCCGAAACGTCGTGAGAATTATTTTATTATGTTTAATTTTTTTAATTTTATTACTTCCCTTCTACGTGACTTTACCGAAAGAACCAAGAAGATTTACCATTTCTTCTTTGTTGGTCAGCTGGCGGTACTGGTACTCGTAATCGCGAGCCAATTCGTCGTAGAATTTATCCCAGAGAGCCTTGGTATCTGCTGGCATGGAATACAGCAGAATGGTAGCGAAGAGTTGAAGAAGCTGGTACGGCATCTGAAAGAGCGAGGCTTCTTCCAGACACGCAACCCATTCGCGATCGCTCTCAAGGTATCCTGCTCGCATGGCTGCTTCCAGCGGTTTGTTTTGTTTAATTTTATTCGTAACGCACCATTCATATGCGCTCCACCATCCACCATGCCCTTGCATCGCAAAGACACAGCTCCGGTGTGCGTCAGCGTGTGCGCCATCCACAGTGACATTGGTCAGAAAATGCACCGTTCCGATCGCACACAGGTTAGCCCCTGCATCCTCCGTCTGTATGTACACACACAGACAGATCCGTTATGGGGCCACCTATTTTTTTCTTATATTAAAATGTATTTTGTTGGTGTTTTGACGTTTACGTATTCCCATTGTGGGTGTTTTACGCATGCATCAGATTTTTGGGTTCCTCACATATGGTATCAGAGGTGTGGGTCACTCCATTTCTCAATCGAACAATAACGGGGATCGTTTGAGTTATGACAGCTTACAGATAGAAACATTGCATGATCGTATACTAATAATGACAGAATTTGTACCCCAGTGGAGGGCATCCCCCACCCGGCGCTTCTTACCGGTACTGTGATACTTATAAATCCAGACCTCTCCTCCTACTGAACCGTTCACAATACCCTGTGGTAGTACCATAATCATCTCAATAAAGCGATCACTTTCCAATGCCCATTTTGATCCTGGGAGTTACCCGGGTGGTTTTACACTGGACTCATTGTTTTAGCATGTCGCAAATTCCGATATGGCTTGTGCAACGGCCAGAGAGTAACAGCGGTGGGGTCCGGGCTGCAACCTTTTTAGACAGTTTATTACATTTCAAAGTGCATGGGATTGACACTCCAAAACATGATAAATGTACAGCAACGCCAACTGCATCCGTGGCAAAAATGATACGCGGACACATGCTGCATATTACGCAACACATGCCCTTACCAGCAGCAGCATGCACAACATCTGAATTACACAATCGAAGTAGACAGCAAGCCGTCCACGGAGACGTGATCAACGTCAATACATAATAATGGTAATAAGCCGCATAAACCGAAAAGTACCCATTGTACCCATCAAACAGTCAGCTGGGTTGCCCCATGGGGGTATTGACCCATGGGCGAAACTGTAGGGGGCGCTACGCAACTGGCCGTGGTCCCGGCAGGTGAAGCTGCCAGCTCAGTCCGCTAAGACTCACTGTATAGCGACCCCTGCCTACTCGTCAGGTAAAGTTGTTTGGGGACTCCACTAATCGCAGCACGCAGCACCCATTTTTTACATAAATATACGTAATATTAGCGTAACTACCATTCGCACACTTGCATACACACCACACTCACACAGCGCAGGGTCTGCGTCCACAGTGCACTGCAGCACTGCGGCGCAGACCTTGGCAGACCTATGGTATCACACAGCGCTTACCTTCTGTGTGCTTCTGCTTGTTTGGAAATGGACGACTGACTGACTGACGCGTGCTGCCGCCACAAAGCAAGCAGCCCACTTTGAGGCAATTAAATGTAAGGGATAATGAATTAGTCCAATGAGATTGAAGGCAACACCGACATAATTTCTCGAGCGCTGGTTTGATATGTAGGGCGGGGAACTGTGCAGGGCCACTTTGCACACACTTGTTTCGGCCCAATGAAAGATTAAGCACAGTGGTTTCAAGGGAATGGGCGCAATATTGATGGAGCTGCGTACGAAAGAGTGGTCAGTTTTGTCCACTGCATGGGCCGTCGAAGCGAACCCCACCAATAATGAACAGATTTTATTGAAAGTTCTGGAATTGAAAATGTATGTGGCTATCTGATTAGTGGAGGGTTCTTGGTTGCAGCCGCGGACGTTCTTCGTTGGGGAGATATCGCCACCAGAACGCAGTGTTCGGCGGGTGCAACAGCAACACTGTACCTACATACTTTGTTTAACCATAACTGTGTGTAGGTTAGTGTCTGGGGGTTCAGCGAATACTACTCATGAAATAACTCGTACTCCTTTATGACCGACTTTGTACTAATTTTGGTTGATCGAGACGAACACTGGATTAAACATGCACCTCTTAATCCCTGCCTCGCATTTACGACTAACAATTTGCATTTACACATAACATACAGTCAAGCACAGTAAAATTCTAATACGACAATATTGTTATTCTAGGAATTTGAATTCGATTCTAACCCTGCACCCCCACAGTTAGCAAATCCAACCCCCGGGTCGATTGAACGTAAGCTTTCTTTTATATGAGCAGATTGCGATTAAAATACTTTTAATGAGATTCGAATACCGTATCCATAAATCTCCTAAATATGAACATGTGTCATTAAACCTGCCACCACACAACACACCTAATTAGTAAGGTTTGTCACGTAAACAGGACATGCTAATTCATTACTAGTCCAGCACAATGGTGTGTTGGAGAGCCAAGCCACAACATTTACAATCTAAGTACGACGTTTCGCCAGTAATTACAACAATCTTCATTAGGCGACGGCCAGTTTTGTGGAGAAGTGCTCCTGTTTCGTTCCGTAAATAGAGAGTTAGATGTGATGACAAAACGTGTGTGCTCTTTTTGCGCGAAGTGGGGGAGGGGGGGTGTTAATGGATACACATATATAAATGGCTATGGGTACCCATTTCCGTTTGGGTAATGTATATGTTAATCAACGTACATTGGCATGCGAATTAAGTGAACCCATTGACCTTGTACTTCCTGTCGATTGTGTGTACTAAAATAGCCTGCCAACGGTAATCCCTATTGAAGAATAGTGACCTGAATAAACATGCTTTAGTAACGAATTGCCATGTTCTGTTTAAGTGACAAACCTTACTATTTTGATGTGTCGGGTGGTGGCGGGTTTAACAAAATATATTTTTTACTTACGCAATTTAACCCCAAAAACCTGTTCGATTGAACATACACTATACATATTTATGAGCAGAGTGCTATTCTAATACTTATAATGAGATTTTAATACCGTACCTCCGTTAATGGTGTAATAAATTATTAAACCAGTTTATAGTAGTTTAATGTTTAGTGCTATCGTTTTTAATGTTACAGTTGACATGTTATAGAGTACAGTGGATCTCCAGTATACTTCGGGATTAGGGATCAGAATGCTGCGAAACGATTTATAACGGGACCATTCGCCTCTAGGAACATGTTTATGGGGAGACAGCCAAGATACTGCTGGTTAAAGGCAGACTTGTGTGACGGAGATTAGCGACTACTACTGAAGAATTATCTATCATTTATGATAGAATTTGTCATAATTTTGGTTGATTACGGAGAACAAGACACCTGCTATGTTGACGAATTCTTAGTACATATATTGTACTTACCCATATTGCTAAAATATCGTTAACACTAGAATAAGCTTGCAGTTCTTAGCCATCTCATCACGTTGCTTCAAATATGCTCTAGGTTGAGTGTCCTGATGTGGTCTGACGCATTTACTGCGATTACATTGAAGCATTCAAAGCGGTCCACAACCCTGAATTGTGCAGCTTGGAATAATGGAGGAATTCGCATTTCTTTTTTTGTTTTTTTGAACTTGAGGAGTTACATCACAAGCGAAAGCGATAGTATTTGCCAAGAATATCTTCATTAGTCGAGAACGAAAGTAGGAAGTTCAAATGGTGTCATATTCGCCAAATTTTCGAGTTGGATCTTCGGGGCTGTATAATGTGTAAAGTTGAAGGTGCTAGGTGTTGTCTTCTTCTAGCAGCTACTAACGTGCATGTGGTCTGTTTTTAGGATTTGTCCATTGCTGTTGTTAGCTTTGTCGTGCGCATTTTTTGTTGAGTTCTGCCACTTTAGTGTTGCAGTTTGTTAAAGAATTCGCCACGTGAGCGTGATGTTTTGCTTAGTGGGAATTTCGCTTTGTTACAATTTGTGATTGTTATAATAATTGTAACGATTCATAATCGCATGCGTTTATAATGGGTTTGTGCGTGTATTTATATAAATATATTCCGTCTTTTGTTATTCGATGACATCTAGCAGTGAAAATTGTGATTCTAATATGACCATGTTGTAATTGTAATAATTTTTATCCGATCCTTGCACGTACACTATACATACATATTAGCGATTCTTATACGACCACACTGTGATTCTAATGCTTCTAATGATATTATAATACCTTACCTCCGTTTAAATGGTTATAAATTAAAACACTAGTTTATAATCGTTTAATGTTCAGTGTTATCGTTTATAGTATTGCAGTTTACATGTTATAGAGTACAGTTTATCCCCGACATACTTCGGGATTAGGGACTGGTACGTTGATGAACGATTAACTACGGGGACCTTTTCCCCTCAATGAACACGTGTTAATCGTGTAGACAACTAAGATGCTGCGGGTTAAGGGCACACTTGTGTGACGGAGATCCTCCACCTGAAATTCTCTTAACATAGGAACATTATAAAATAAAGACCGGACAAACATTTGTTAAAAATACGTTTTTATTCATCTGCAATAATTTTTACGTCAAAACTCGAAGGGAATATTTATTATGTCCTATGTTCACACATTTCCAGTACCATGCAAACCATTTCCGTTCCAGGAATACCAAAGCGTTAAAGTATCATTCCCCATGATTTCCGTATTAGTTCACCACATGTGTTCACTGTGCCTCTATGTTGAAGTCAAGGCCATATATCCAACGAACGCGTCATCAATGTACATCCTTAAATCGTATATCTAAAGTCGATTAATACCAATAAAAAAAGCTATGTACTTGAAAAAACCGTTTAAAATGTTGAGTAAAGATGTACCTACAGGCGCATTCCAACTTTAGCTCAACAGGAACACCTAACTACTACAATTAAACCCTCTCACAACCAGTGCTCTTCACATCACTTCGGCAAGTAATCCGATAACATTACAAACCACCACTGTGCACGTCATTAAACTCTCACAAAAACTGTAAAACTATAATGGTAAAAATTACGCACAAAAGTACTCGATATGGCTTAATAGGTGTAACCACATGCAATATTATGTTTCAGTCACCCCGAGCTCTCGGTTTGATCCTCGAGCCACTCCATTACACCCAGCCATCTCTCGGGATCCAACTGCATGGGATCGAAGGTGGAAACTTTATCAGCACCCACTGCAGCACCTTGAATTTCAGCTTTTGATTTAAATTTCCATTCATTGTGGACCTTCTGATGTCTTTTAAGATGTGATGACTGTTAAAATGCCTTCCCACACACAGAGCACAAGAATGGCTTCTCGCCCGTGTGTGTTCTCTGATGGTTTTGAAGAGTTGATGATTGTGCAAATGTCTTCCCACACACAGGGCACAGGAATGGCTTCTCGGCGGTGTGCGTTCTCTGATGAGTTTGACGAGTTGATGACCGTGCAAATGCCTTCCCACACACAGGGCACAGGAATGGCTTCTCGCCCGTGTGCGTTCTCTGATGAGTTTGACGAGTTGACGATTGTGCCTTACCACACACAGAGCAATTGAATGGCTTCTTGTCTCCGTGTGCGTGGGCCTGTGGAGAGCGTCTCTGCTCCATGTGAGCGTAGCAACAGTAGCGGTGTTATCGAGTCAAAAGTATGCTATCGGCCGCAAGGATGTTTAGCGTTGAGCTTTGGATTTTGTTAACGGCTAAGAAAAGAACGACACTCGGGTCTAACCGAGACGCAATATCAGAGTTGATCAAATGCGACGATCAAGGGCGTCAATCGGGTGAGTTTGATCAGAGGCTTTAATCAAAGGCGTCATCCCTTCACGGAACACCACCTCCCTGCGTTTATCACAGCAACAGAAGTAACTACAACAGCAGCAACAGCAGCGACAACAACAGCAGCAACATCACATTTCGAGGGCGACGCAGCTACTTCCGATTCTGCCGCCCAGCTGTTTGTAGTCGGGACCTGCTCTCGCAGGACCCCACACGTCTTTGGAAATGATGGCGATGATCATGTCTGAGCTGAGAATGAGGTCACTCAAGATTACTTTGTTTAACCATAACTTTTGGTAGGTTAGTGTCATCGGGGCTCTGTGAATACTACTCATGAATGAAATCACACTCATGTATGACCAACATTGTACTAAATTTGGTTGATCGAGTAGAACAAGGCACGTGCCACGTCCAGACGAATTCTTATCAACAACAGTGTCCTTAAATATAATGCTAAAATAAATGTTAACACTGGATTAAACGTGCACCTCTTAACCCCTCCCTCGCATTTACGACTAATGATGTGCATTTGCACATAACATACATTCAAGCACAATAAAATGCTAATACGACCATGTCCTGGAAACCATGGCAAGGTCATCCCATGAGGACTGCCTGGATGAAAACCAGCATGGAAGGGGCCCAGTGTGGGGCCGGCTATGCTAAAGACATAGTCCCGTGTGTGTGTGATGTGAGGTCTCCTGGCAGCAGTCATTCTCCGCTGTAGTCCTGGCATCTGCTGCTCAGCTTCATTCCCCAGCTGTGGTCCCAGTGGCACCGTCTCTCTGGGGACCCGTGTGGTGTGTGTAGCGAGTATCACGGGGTGGGCGGGTAGTGTGGTGATAGTGGTCACGGTTGGCACCGATGCACGACCACCGCCACCACCCCTACTGGGCGGTGGACCTGCCACCACAAAGCAGCACGCGGCGGACGAGTGAGGCGATCGCTCTCGCCACGCGAGCGAGGCCCCCTCGCTTCCTCTTCTTTTCGTGCATCTCCACCTGCACCTCTTCCGTTTGCTCCTCCGTCTCATCCTCCTCCATCCCCTCTTCTTCATCCTCCACCACCATCTTCTCCTCTACCTCCTCCTCTTCCTGCGCCACCTCCATCTTCTCCATCTTCTTCTCCTCCGCTAGCACCATCTCTTCCTCCTTCATCTCCTCCTCAACTTCCGGATCCACCATCTCTATCGTCTCCATGTCCTCCACCACGACCATCTGTTCATCCTTTGTTGTCTCCTTGTCCTCCATCTCCGTATTGTCTTTCTCCTCTCCCTCCGTGTTCTCCTCCATTGTCACCATCACAATCTCGTCCTCCTTTGCCTTCTCTTCCTCCGATTTCTCCTCCTCTGTCTCTACCTCATCCTCCATCATCTCCTTCACCTCTTCCTTCTCCACAACCTCTGTCTTCGCTTCAAAGGCCTGGACGAGTGAGTAGGAGGGCTGCGCTGGCTCAGATCTGTGAAGAGACAACACGACACCGTTCTAGATTTGAAGCTTTCGTGACTGCAATGATTCATATTCTTAGGTTTTTTTGGTAATGTCACGTAGGTAAAAAACATTAAAAAGTAAAATAAAATAACATAAAAAATTAAAATCACGACGTTTCGGAGGCAACACAAGCTTCCGTCTTCAGGTGGTACCGTCACAGCCACGACAGCTGTATCAAGTAAATGAGAGGTTGCAGAAGCTAGCACTTCGTTTATTTATGGTTGGAGAAGGTGGTGGGGCAAGGGCCGCATACTTTTATGAATATGGTAAGGTGAGGCTGAAGACTAAGAATAGACTGCATAACAAAGGCTGAGCCTTTGTTATGGAGAGGTGCGGTTTGTGACTCAACCTGTAACAGGGAGAACACCACTAGACATGGTAAAACTGTGATGGTTGTCTGTCAAACACGACACCGTTCCACCTTGCTGCTACGGCAGACATCGCCATCTTCCCATCGTCCGTGGGTGGAATGTGTGGCGGATTAATCGAGCTGAATAGAAACCGCAATAACGACATGGCCAGTGAGTGTGCTTAGTATTGGTGCTGTCAATCTCATGGCGCCAGGCTATCCTTGAGATAGGTGCAGCTGTGTCTCACACAGACTGCTGTAGTTTCACAGTAGTGGGTGGCGTTGCTGTGCAAATTCAGCTGAATAATTTGAAGTGACATTTTTGGTTCTTTCGGTAAAGTCACGTTTCGATTGCAACACAAGCAATCATCATCAGGTGGGAAACCACAGAAAGAAACTTTCTTGCAATAACGACATGGCCATCGAAACGTGATTTAATTTATTTTATTTCATACCTATGTGAATTTACCGATATAACCAAAGAGTATGGATCCCTGCAGTCACGAAAAATGAAAATCTAGATTGACATTTTTCTATATGTATATTCTAATTGACCCCTTGCACATAATGTCCTAAGCATTTCAAATGGCATCGATAGAGATCCTGAACGTCCACTGTGACGGAATGGGTGTGGATCTGTGTGGTCAATGCAGCAGCAATAATAGCCAAGGCGGGAAGCAAGATCTGAACTGTAAGCGGTGAAGAATGCGTGCACGACCATTTGGCCGCTTCAACACATCCATTGCATGCGATGAGCCTCTCGCATCTCTCATCTCATCGCGTTTTAAATTGGACACCCCTCTCAGTGGTAGCTGTCGCTGTGCATTACAAGGCGACTTGGCAGCTGGCCTAGAAACAGACGATAGTCAGCCAAAATCTCACGGTGGATGGAGGGTTACATGGTGAAGATATGCCCACTTTGTTACGTGGTCTAACCCAGAAACCAGTTATGAAAAATAAATCTGTCCTCAGTGTAGCGGAATGTACACGTGGGGTTTGCAGTGTCTGTGAATTTTGAGAGCGCGACAGGGCTTGAGCACCTGTGCGTCACAGCAACATTGACCTGGGTTTGATTTCCACGTTTGGCCACATTCTCCGTGTGAATTGTGCAGCCACCTGTTCTGGGAAGGTTCTGCAGCCTTCTCCCTGTTACTGAACCCACACATGCAATGCAAATCGTTCAATTTGGATCGCAAACAGAAGCAACTTTCTGGCAAAATGCGAGCAAACTTGGCAGAATCCTCCTGAAAAAAAGTTTTGAGACCGAGTAAGGCTGATGCTGCGTGAGAAGCATGGCAATAAATAACAATAATAAACACACAGGGCGCACACGCAGAGTGGTTTACCGTGGCTCAGCGACTCCGGAGTTTGCTTTATCTTCTTGGAAGCCCTCTTCTCCAAAGCTCGGAGCTATTGGGCCCCACACAGGATTGGAGGACGTGGTTGCGGTGGCGGCAGTGGAAGCGGTGGTGGTGCTGCTGGTGGTAGCGGTCTGGAGCCATTGTCGCTCGATCTTGGCGAGGCGCTGCTCCTCCTCGAGGCGCTTTTGCTCCACAAGACGCTTCTCCTCCATCAAGTGCTCCTCCTCCTCCTCCTCTTGACGCTTCACCTCAACGAGGCGCTTCTCCTGCATGAGACGTTTCTCCTCGAGGAGCTTCACCTTGCGAAAGCGCCTCTCCTCAAGACGCTTCTTCTTTTTCTCGAGACGCTTCAGCTCTATGAGACGCTTCACCTCAAAGAGGCGATTCTCCTCCATGAGGCGCTTCTCTTCCTCGACCCGCTGCACCTCAATGAGGCGCTGCTCCTCGACAAGGCGCTTCTCTTCTTCCACCCGCTTTTCCTCCATGAGGCGCTTCTCTTCTTTGACCCGCTTCACATCTATGAGGCGCTTCTCTTCCTCCAGATGCTTCTCCTTGAGACGCTTCACCTCGCGAAGGCGCTTTTCGTCCATGAAGCGCGTTTCTTCAAGGAGGCGCTTTTCCATGATGCGTTTTACGTCGTTGAGGATATTATTTCGAAGGCACTTCTGCGCCGTTTGGTGCTTCAACTTGGCGAGGTGCTTCACCTCATTGGGGCGCTTCTCTTCCATTGTGCATTTCTCCTTCGCAAGGCGCTTGTCCTCCTGGAGACGCTTCACTCCGCTGAAGTTCTTCACCTCCCCAATGCTCCTCTGTTCACGCGAAAATAAGCACATGACTATTCAGACATGCGCACTCAGGACAAAATATATTCTCGCAGGCACACAAACATGGACGGGCACATAGACAAACAAAAATGCATACTGGCACATCTATGTACGGATGCAAACATGCACATTAACTCATGGCATGACGTGATGATAGAGGGATGGAGTGATGGTGTTGGAGATGGTGTTGTGATATGGAGAGGTGAAATTGTGGAATGTTCTGGAGAGACGGTGCCTTGTGATGGTATTGACGCTTTATGAGGCTCTATGATATTGTATTGATTCTAGATTTGAAGCTTTCGTGACTGTAAGGATTCATAAGAGTATATTGTATTGAGTTGGTGGTGGTGTGGTGTGATGAGAAAGGTGATGTGAAGAGATGGTGTGGTGATGTGAGGTGTAGTGATGTTTTGGTGCAATGGTGTGGGAGTGTGGAGAGAATGTGGTGTTTGACCCCCATAGACCCCATACACACCTTTGGGGAGGAATGATCGTAGCTTTGGCCTGGGAAAGGGTCCACTTCATCCATAATGTCCCCCCACGTGGTCGACTGGCGCCATGACTCCCGGGCTACGGAAAACAAAATTAATTCAAAGGACGAGTAATGTATTAGAGAACGAAGCACGTGGAGATTCACGGAACTAATTCTGAGATCCCTGTAATTACCTCTTAACACATAACATGACCTGCTGTTGAGAAACATTAGTTACATGACAGTAAAACTTTGCAAGTAATATTTTTGTAAGGATGTTGAGATCATCAATTTCATAAAGTTGAGACCCCAATTTAAACCAATATGGCTGAAACTCGGTTCTAAATCCATGCTGTCTGCACACTTGACCGTTACCTCTTCCCCTCACCACCAAGCCACGTCTACTAAAAATAATTAATCAGGGAGCTGCCTCCTCTGCATTAAAACCAAGTGCTGCAGGTATTTGGGACTTACCATCATAGTCCTCCAAGATGTCAGCCCACTTGCGTTGTCTGTCCATGTTTTGTGGTGAAGAAGTCGTTTCTGTTTGATGTTGGAGGGCCTGGGGAGGTTGTATAAAACGCTCAGATTTAGCAACCTTTTGAATCACTCATCCTCTCAATTATTACATATTTGACCACTCGCTGTACCAATCCAATCACTTTCGTGCCGTTTGTTTTACAAGTCCACTCACTCGCTTGTTTGCCCACTCACGCGTGCGTCAGATCACTCACTCATCCACCCACGCGAACATATTTATTCCAACTGCCTATTGCATTAAACATAATCGCCAGACATAACCGTGATGTTTAACCTCTAATCCAGACAAGCATGTTGATGCACAGCCCATTTGTATTAATCGACTGCTTGATAAAGGCCCCCCTATGTCTTGTAGGTCATTGGGGTCAAATGACCATACGTACATCATTTGTTATAACCCGAGAATGACGTCGTAGGTCACGTGATGTCAGAGGTACCGCCCATGTGGCTGTGACATCACAGATAGGAGACGTCTATGGCAGCAGCTAGGGTCTGAACTAAAAGGCAGACTCCTCCCCCGTGTTGGATAACATTCAATACATGTAATGCAGGGCACAATTATGCAGGCAATCAGAACACAATCATTATAGACATGTTAATCATATTATATGACATTTAAACAGGTTAGTTATGAACGTACTTAAATGTTGACTTGCTTTGGGTCTAAACAATGACAGTAACAGCAACATATCAGAGCATGCCAAGTAATCAAACTAATAGTCCTAATTTGGTTGCAGAAAATCAAAATACCAACATATACAAAAATAATGAAGATTTAGTTTGTAGTCAAAACGTGCAATAAAAATAAACAACACGCATCGTCAACAGGGACGCTCACGATAATTGTTTTTTTACCCTTCTATCTGGCAACAAAACTGACACCTTTTTACAAGGAGTCATGTTTGCATAGACCGCAATAACTGCAGTCATAATACAAACAAAAGAACATAACTCTGATAATGTGCACTGTCCTTGAAGTTGATTGGTCCACACCCGAGACAGCTTTCCTTAGAGCCTAGTCTCACATGGGTTGGACCTGATGACGCCAAAAGGCGCACTGTAAAAAGGTGTCAGTTTTGTTGCCAGATAGAAGGGTAAAAAAAAACAATTATCATATTTTTACTGGCAAATGAGGTTCCCATAGGGACGCTCACCTCGTTGACGATTCGCTCTGCAAAGGCTTCTTCGGCTGCTGCTCACTCGTGCGCATTCCTCTCGACTGCGGGTGGAGGCGTGGCTATGACGTAACAGAGGTGACGTCACTATAGCGAGGCTCCGCCCCCACGCGCTTGGCGGGCGCACCACGTGGTGAAGTGCGGGTGGTGTGCGTCACCGGAAACAGCAGAGCCCTCTGTTCGACGTTAAACATTTGCCCCCTCGCTTTGTGCTGTCTTTGATGTCGCCGTTACTGCGGCGAGGACTGAAGCGATGCCTGGCCATCAGGCCTGGCATATACCTAGGCCTCAGGCTTCATATTTGTTCGTAGTTATTTTTTGTTTAATTGGAATTATTAACTTGCATTTCATTAATTACATTTCAAGCATATAAACACCATCCCATTGGTTTATTTACTTTTAAATTCAGGTTTTTGTTAGAGTTTTTGATCTGTAGTTATATTTAAATGAGTGAGGTGGTTGTACTAAGTGTGAATTTGAGTTCCATGTAAACTATAATTGAATAAAGGATGTGTCTGTGTGCACCTATCCTGGCAGTAGTAATATGGGATTTTTATAATTAAGTTGTTAATGAGATTGTTTATTTGTGTGTGTCTGTTATCGATGTCTGTGTAAGGTTACATATCTATGTTTGTAGCTGTGTGTGTTTGTTAATTTATGATGGGTGGTGATGATGATGTTTCTTGATAATGGATGGTGGTGATGATGATGGGCGATGATTATGAAGGGTGGTAATGATGATGGTTGGTGATGATAATGTGTAGTGATTATGATGGGTGGTAGTAATGATCATGGGTGGTGGTAATGATTGGTGAGGTTATGATGATGGGTGGTGATGGTTATGGGTGGTGATGATGATGGGTTGTTGTGATTATGGGTGTTGATGATGATGGATGATTGGTGGTGGTTATGATGAATGTTGGTTGTGATGGTTGGTGATGGTGAGTTGATAGTGATAATGATGATTGGTGATGATAATGGGTGTTGATGCTGATGATTTGTGTTGATGATTATGGGTGGTGATGAGTAAATGAGCCACCACCCAATACATAACAGCAACAGAAGTAACTACAGCAGCACCAATAACATCAGCGACAACAGCAGCAGCAACAACACATTTCGAGGGCGACGCAACTACTTCTGATTCTGCTGTTTCTGCTGCTCGACTATTTGTAGCCAGGTCCTGCTCTTGCGGGACCCCACACGTCTTTGGAAATGAATGCGATGATCGTGTCTGAGCTGAAAATTAAGTGACTAAACTTTACTTTGTCTAACCATAACTGTGTGTAGGTTAGTATCTGCATGGGGGCTCAGCGAATACTACTCATGAAATAACTCGCACTCCTTTATGACCGACATTCTACTAATTTTGGTTGATCGAGACGAACAAGGCACGTGCCATGTCCAGACGAATTTTTATTACTAATATTGTCCTTAAATATGATGCTAAAATAAACGTTAACTCTGGATTAAACATGTACCTCTTAACCCCTGCCTCGCATTTACGACTAACAATTTGCATTTACACAAAACATACAGTCAAGCACAGTAAAATGCTAATACGACAGTATTGTTATTCTAGGAATTTGAATTCGATTCTAACCCTGCACCCCCACAGTTAGCATATCCAACCCCCGGGTCGATTGAACGTAAACTTTCTTTTATATGAGCAGATTTCCATTATAATACTTTTAATGAGATTCGAATATCGTATCCACGAATCGCCTAAATATGAAAATGTGTCGTTAAACCCGCCACCACCCACACACCCAATTAGTAAGGTTTGTCACGTAAACAGGACAGGCTAATTCGTTGCTAGTCCAGCACAATGGTGTGTTGGAGAGCCAAGCCACAACATTTACAATCTGAGTACGACTTTTCGCCAGTAATTACAACAATCTTCATTAGGCGACGGCCAGTTTTGTGGAGAAGTGCTCCTGTTTTGTTCCGTAAATAGAGAGGTAGATGTGATGACAAAACGTGTGTGCTCTTCTTGCGCGAAGTGGGGGAGGGGGGTGTTAATGGATACATATATACATATATGGCGATGGGTACCCATTGCCGTTTGGGTAATTTATATGGTAATCAACGTACATTAGGCATGCGAATTAAGTGAACCCATTGTCCTTGTGCTTCCTGTCGATTGTGTGTACTAAAATAGCCTGCCAACGGTAATCCCTATTGAAGAATAGTGACCGGAATAGACATGCTTTAGTAACGAATTGTCATGTTCTGTTTTAGTGACAATCCTTACTATTTTCATGTGGCGGGTTTAACAAAATATATTTTTTCCTTGCGCAATTTAACCCCAAAAACCTGTTCGATTGAACATACACTATACATATTTATGAGCAGAGTGCAATTCAAATACTTCTAATGAGATTTTAATACCGTACCTCCGTTAATGGTGTAATAAATTATTAAACCAGTTTATAGTAGTTTAATGTTTAGTGCTATCGTTTATAATGTTACAGTTGACATGTTATAGAGTACAGGTGATCTCCAGTATACTTCGGGATTAGGGACCAGAATGCTGCGAAACGATTTATAACGGGACCATTCGCGTCTAGGAACATGTTAATGGGGAGACAGCCAAGATGCTGCTCGTTAAGGGCAGACTTGTGTGACGGTGATTAGCGAATACTATCGAATAATTAGCTCACACTCATTTATGACAAGATTTGTCGTAATTTTGGTTGATTACGGAGAACAAGACACCTGCTATGTTGACGAATTCTTAGTACATATAGTGTACTTACCTATATTGCTAAAATATCGTTAACACTAGAATTAACTCTTAGCCATCTCATCACGTTGATTCAAATATGCTCTAGGTTGAGTGTCCTGATGTGGTCTGAAGCATTTACTGTGATTACATTGAAGCATTCAAAGCGGTCCACAACCCTGAATTGTGCAGCTTGGAATAATGGAGGAATTCGCATTAATTTTTTTTGTTTTTTTGAACCTGAGGCCATAATTAGGAGGTACATCACAAGCGAAAGCGATAGTATTTGCCAAGAATATCTTCATTAGTCGAGAACGAAAGTAGGAAGTTTAAATGGTGTCATATACCGCCTAATTTTCGAGTTGGATCTTTGGGGCTGTATAATGTGTAAAGTTGAAGGTGCTAGGTGTTGTCTTCTTCTAACAGCTACTAACGTGCGTGTGGTCTGTTTTTAGGATTTGTCCATTGTTGTTGAACTTGTTGTCGTGCGCATTTCTTGTTGAGTTCTGCCACTTTAGTGTTGCAGTTTGTTAAAGAATTCGCCACGTGAGCGTGATATTTTGCTTAGTGGGAATTTCGCTTTGTTACAATTTGTGATTGTTATAATAATTGTAACGATTCATAAGCTCATGAGCTTTTAATGTGTTTATGCGTTAATTTATGAATATAAAACTGTCTATTGTTCTTCGATACCATTGAGATGTAACATTCATCCAGCAGTGAAAATCGTGATTCTATAACGACCGTAGTGTAATTGTAATGATTTTAATCCGATCCTTGCACGTACACTATACATACATGAGCAAAGTGCTATTCTAATGAGACCACACTGTGATTCTACTGCTTATAATGGAGATTCTAATACCTTACCTCCGTTCATATCGTTCTAAATTAAAACACTAGTTTATAGTCATTTTATGTTTAGTATTATCGTTTATAGTGTTACAGTTTACATGTTATAGAGTACAGTTTATCCCCGGCACACTTCGGGATTAAGGACTGGTACGTTGAGAAACGATTAACTACGGGGACCTTTACCCTCAAGGAACACGTGTTAATCGGGTAGACAGCCAAGATGCTGCCGGTTAAGGGCACACTTGTGTGACGGAGATCCTCCACCTGAAACTCGCTTAACATGTTTTTGCCAGGAACATTATAAAATAAAGAACGGACAAACATTTGTTAAAAATACGTTTTTATTCATCTGCAATCATTTTTACTTCAAAACTCGAAGGGAATATTGATTATGTCCTATGTTCACACATTTCCAGTACAATGCAAACCATTTCCGTTCCAGGAATACCAAAGCGTTAAAGTATCATTCCCCATGATTTCCTTATTAGTTCACCACATTGGTTCACTGTGCGTCTATGTTGAAGTCAAGGCCATATATCCAACGAACGCGTCATCAATGTACATCCATAAATCGTATATCTAAAGTCGATTAATACCAACCAAAAAAAGCTATATACTTGAAAAAAACTTTAAAATGTTGAGTAAAGATATACTTCCAGACGCATTCCAACTTTAGCTCAACAGGAACACTTAACGACTACAATTGAACCCTCTCACAACCAGTGCTCATCACACCACTTCGGCAAGTAATCCGATAACATTACAAACCACCACTGGGCACGTCATTAAACTCTCATAAAAACTGTAAAACTAAAATGGTCAAAATTACACACAAAAGTACTCGATACGGCTTAATAGGTATAACCACATTACATAATATTTTTTCAGTCACCCCGAGCTCTCTGGTTGACTCTCGAGCCACTCCATTACATCCAGCCATCTCTCGGGATCCAACTGCATGGGATCGAAGGTGGAAACTTCGTCAGGACTCATTGCAGCACCTTGAATTTCAGCTTTTGATTTCAGTTTTCTATCATTGTGGACCTTCTGATGCCTGTTAAGATTTGACGACTGTGAAAATGCCTTCCCACACACAGAGCACAAAAATGGCTTCACGCCCGTGTGTGTTCTCTGGTGCTTCTGAAGATGTGATGAGTGTGCAAATGTCTTCCCACACACAGGGCACCGGAATGGCTTCTCACCAGTGTGTGTTTTCCGATGACTATGAAGAGTTGACGAGTGTGCAAATGCCTTCCCACACACAGAGCACAGGAACGGCTTCTCGCCCGTGTGTGTTATCTGGTGTCTCTGAAGATGTGATGGCCATGAAAAGGACTTCCCACACACAGAGCAATTGAATTGCTTCTTGCCTCCGTGTGCGTGGGGCTGTGGAGAGCGTCTCTGCTCCATGTGAGCGTAGTACGCTATCGGCCGCAAGGATGTTTAGCGTTGAGTTTTAGATTTCGTTAACTGCTAAAACAAGAACGACACTCGCGTCTAAGCGAGACGCAAAAAAATCCCGCTAATTTGACAACGAACACGTTCCGCGAAAATAGACACTTACTTGGAGATTCACGGTATATCGATGTCTGGAACCCGTCTGAAGATGTCGCCACGAACTCTCCCGACGCAAAGTCGCCTAACTGTCGACACAGCAATTGTGCTCGCCAGGCTGCGTTGTCTCGCGGTTGAAGGGCGATCAGCAGAGCGACGAGTCGAGCGTCCAACCTCATCAAGTTCCCTCTAGAAATGGCATTGAGCTCTGCTTCTGAGCCGCCTTATAACTCCCCACCTAGGATCCAATCCTTTGTCTTTCAGGGTATTTGCATTCGATTGTTAATTTTGGAAGGTACAATCCGCATGTCTATTAACATACCGAAGAGTAATGTGCCCATTGTGCGTCATGCATGAATATGTAAGTGCATCTCAGTGTGTAATTGTGCGCTTATTTTGAATTAAAGTGAATGCAGAGAAATGAGCATGTAACTTTAGAAAAGGAAGAGAGCGGCCTTCTCGACGAGGGAGTGAAACCCAATGGGTAATATTCTTTTACAGCGTTACAATGGATAGGTTGTAGTTCATAGGTTATAATATTATGTTTCACTATGATAGAGCTTAACATGTGAGAGTATACAATATCAGAGTTGATCAAATGCGACGATCAAGGGCGTCAATCGGGTGAGTTTGATCAGAGGCTTTAATCAAAGGCGTCATCCCATCACGGAACACCACATCCCTGCGTTTATTACAGCAACAGAAGCAACTACAGCAGCAACAACAGCAGCGACAACAACAGCAGCAACCTCACATTTCGAGGGCGACGCAGCTACTTCCGATTATGCTGCCCAGCTGTTTGGAGTCAGGACCTGCTCTCGCAGGACCACACACGTCTTTGGAAATTATTGCGATGATCATGTCTGAGCTGAGAATTAAGTAACTCAAGATTACTTTGTTTAACCATAACTTTAGGTAGGTTAGTGTCATCGGGGCTCTGTGAATACTACTCATGAATGAAATCACACTCCTGTATGACCCACATTGTACTAATTTTGGTTGATCGAGTAGAACAAGGCATGTGCCATGTCCAGACGAATTATTATCAACAACAGTGTCCTTAAATATGATGCTAAAATAAATGTTAACACTGGATTAAACGTGCACCTCTTAACCCCTCCCTCGCATTTACGACTAACGGGTTGCATTTGCACATAACATACATTCACGCACAGTAAAATGCTAATACGACCATATTGTTATCCTAAAATTTGAATGCGATTCTTGCCATTTACCCTCCACAGTTCACATATCCGACCCCCGGTTCGATTGAACATATCATTTACATACATATCTGTAGAGTGCGATTGTAATACTTCTAATGAGATTTAAATACCGTACCTCCGTTTATGGTGCTATAAATTATAAAACCAGTTGATAATTTTGATGCCGTTCAATGTTTAGTGTTATTGTTCATAGTGTTATCAATTTGCATGTTTTTAAGTACAGGTGATTCCCGGTATACTTCGGTATTCTGGACCTGAACGTTGCGAAACGATTCATAACGAGGACCTTTAACCACCAGAGCGCAATCCGCTAATGAAAAGAACTCGGGCGGCGGGAACACGTGCTTCCATGGGCAGTGGGGGACAGGGCATGGTTGTATTGCCTACAGGTGCCACCGGGAAAATCCCCCAAGTTGCTTCGCCCATGGCGGGGTCAGGTAGAGGTCATAGAGGTGGGTAATGTGTTGTATATGTTGGGTATGAAAATTTTGATGTGTTGTATGCGTGCGTGGGTGAAATTATTATGTCGTATATGTGGGTTATGAATATTCAGTGAAAATAATAATAATCAAATGAAATTTGGCCAAATGTGTAATTATCCGGAACTATGTTAATTTATGTAATTATGCACATTTAATTATGCCAATTCGAGAGGTAATCGTAGTAATTATGCGAGTGGGTGTAATTATGATAATGCAAGTCGTTATGATAACCAGACCCCGCCTCGGTGACGAGGGTGGGTTATCGATCGGAATAAGGCAATTAATCGTATGCAGTTATGCAGGTGTGGTGTAAGTATGCAAGATTAACTTAGATTAACTCGGCATCGTTGTCTAGGTTCGTCTCATTCTCGCTTATATTTTTAGGTCCCCGGTTCACCCCGTTATCGCTTTAACATTTATTGAGTATGTATGTGTGTTTATTAGGGTCACCAAGTTCAGATCTCAACGCAGAAGCAGATCTTATGCATAGATTTCAGGAAGGAATCACACAACCACTTCTGTATTAATCAATTTATTACTAATTCAACCTCAACTATGATATAGTATGCGAACTCTCAATCCCGGAACGTCAACACGGCATCAATACAGTACCATCAATGATTGTCTGATTTCACTTTGACAACGGCACATGGATCCCGCATAACGCGATGGTTGTTAGTGAGAGAGAGAGTCGTTAAAACATGCAAATACTATGCTAAGAAAAACCTTAACTTTAATGAATGATTATACTCAATATTGTTCACGCAGTACCGCCCTCCTTATTGATCATACGCAACCCTTATCACGTTGTTAGCACCTTGGGTCACGGGACAGTTGAATATTCTGTAGAGGATGCGAGTACGTGCGGCGATTATGACTGAAAGATACTTGAAAGATTATACGGCGATAAAAAAACACAATCAAAAACAGTTATTATTCTTAAAGGCACCAATCTCAACAGATACATCGGCAGGTTATCTGACAACAGAATGGCTCGGAGTAAGGGCCTGCGACGGTGCTCCTTTTCCGAAGATCGTTATCTTATATCAAATTTACTAATTGGGGACCAGATCACCTGATAAGGATCTGGTGGGCCACCACTCCCCACGTGAGCGTGGCTCGGCGGAAGGAGGTGCCAAGAATCAATTCGTATTGATGGATCTGTTGGGAATTTATGCGATTAAGAGTACAGCCCACTAAATATTAAAGAAAAAAATTACGAATACTCTTATAAACGACGGATGGCCATCACTCGGTCTCGAGTGTTTCTTCACAGCCACGGATGGCTTATGGGTTCGAGTGTGTTTGAGTGGTAAGAGTGGTCTTGAATAGTCAGTGTTCGGAGTCGGTTCTTTATGTCAAACAGACGCCTGGTGGTCGTGTGGTGAGGGGGCGGTGCGCGTCATACGTATCAGTCGCTCTCCTGTCGCCGTGTTGAATTGGTTGGATGCCTGTTGATACGCTGTCGTAGTTCGGAACCCGGTCGGTAGGTGGCGCCCACAGCTCGCTCGCAGCGTCGTCGCCAAACCGCGATTCTCGCAGCAGCAGAGAGACCTCCGACTCAGCAGAGGTTGACCCAAGCAGGCCGAGTTGAGCTGTCAAGCGGGTCTTGCCCGCCTGCAGAGGAGATGGGGAGCCGCTTGAGTCGAGCCCCGAGAGCCGGCTGAACTCGGCTGAGTCCCAGACGAGCTGATGAGTCAAGCCGACCCGCTGGTCGCAGCTCGCTCCTGAGTCGACCCTCTCGGTCGAGCTGAAGATGAGTCGAGCCGACCCGCTGGTCGCAGCTCGCTCCTGAGTCGACCCTCCCGGTCGAGCTCCTGAGCCGACCCACTGGTCGAACTCGGCTGATGAGTTGACCCTCCTGGTCGAACTGATTTCCAATGCTCAGAGTCCTTTCTTTTATGCCGAAAAATCCCTTTGGACCCTGCCCACAAGGCGGGGTTTCCTTTTGATTTACTGTGTCAGGATCTGTCCGTGTGTAGGTGTGTTCATGTGTGTGTCCGTACGTCCGTGTGTCCTTGTGTGCATCACCCACGGTATATTCCGTTGTCATATTCCCTCCATAAAATCCACGAGCAAACAATCAGGTGTTACAAATTGCCTCGAGGTCGTCTCTCTGTCTGGGTGCGATTTTATCTCTTGTCTGGCCTTCTTCATGAACCAAAACACAGACGTTACAAATCGTCTCACAGGCGCCTCTGTCCGTGTTGCACGACCTGGAGGGAGGGGCACACTCCCTCCGACCCTCACTGACGCACAAGAAATGGGTAAAAAGCTTTCATTTCCCATCGTGGTGCTTGACTCAAGTGGAGGTGTTTCCCCGAGCGCATACACACTCCCATCCCGCGCTGCGGAGATACAAAGACGGCCGGGATCTCCCTTTCTCTCCGACCCTGGGTCTAACATCACTCCTTTATTATGTATTTTATATTCGACCTGGTGGTGATTCATCCCGTTATGCTTCGGGTCGAGTTGTATCAATAGCTTTAGCCTACCCTGTTGTTAAATTCCGACTTTAACGTGACTTTAATAGCAATACAGAATAATTGAGCTTTTTGACTTAACTAGGCGAACACGAACTCCTGGCGACCCCCGCAGCCTCGCTGTTCAGCTGAGCCCGCATCCTTGAGAGATGCACAACGCTCTTATTCGTCTCACTGTGGCCATCCAACCTTCTGCTCTGGGAGTGTTATTCTTAATTTCAGACACAGCCTTGAGCTGACCCACTTATTTAATAATTTAATTCTTTGGCCTTTTTGGGTTTGCTCCCTCAGCTTGCAGGAGAACAAGGCGTATTTCTCCTCCCTGTGTGCACGTGTTCCAATTAGCTCGGAATCCCTAAACACACAATCAGTGATGACCCCCGGCCTTCTGTGGCCGTGATTTAGACAAAGGCGCCTCTGCTTCCTTTCATTGCCTTCGAGTTGACACTGCCCCATTATTCGCCCATGTGCTGAGGTCATAGATGGTTGGGCTTTTTGCCTTAGCTATGTCTGGCTGACTCTCCCACTGTCTCCGCCGCCTGCACGGGTGACAGGTGCCGTTTATCAGGCCTTATCTTTCCTTGAAGCAAGGTTGCAAATTCTGCCATCCTAGCCCTCCTCCCGTTCATTACTTGACAACACCTGGTGTTTTGCAGTTTGCTGCGCTTTGGTGTGTTTTCATTCATTATATATCTCAATGATGGAAGAAGGCTAGAACACAACAGATGTAAAGACAGTGCATCAACTAAGGGACAAGTGGTGACAACAAGATAGAGAGAGTTCGAGAAGGGAATGCGAGACCAAGTGTGGGCGGAGGTTCACGCCGAGAATAAGAAAGGAGGAGGAACGAGGTTTGGGGCTGTGTTGGCTGGTTGCTGTCTCGTCGTCGTTGCTATATCGTGACGCCTGGGGTCTGAAACCGCGTTAAAGGCTACCGAAAGAACCAAAGAGTAATTCCTGCAGTCACGAAAGCTCCAAATTAAGATTAAATAAAAGAACCCTCTGCAGTCTGAGTCCGGAGTCATTACAATTGTAACGATTCATTATTTCACGGGCTAATATTGGGTTTGTGCGATTATTTTACATATTCATACTGAATATTGCTATTTGATGCCATTGAGATTGAACATTCATCCAGCAGTGGACAGCTTGATCCTAATACCACCAAAGTGTTAATAAAAATGTTAATCCCAACCTGATCATGCACCTTCATGTTTCACATATTCCACCCTCGTTTCGCACGTCCATATTACATACATGCACTTTACATGCATACATATTACATACAGACATATTACATTCATGCATATTACATACAGACATGTTACATACTGACGAGCAAAGTGTGATTCTTAGAGGATCACGGTGTGAAGCTAAGAATTCGAATGAGAGTCGAAAATCACACTTCAATGTACGGTGTTTTAATCTGTAACACTAGTTTATGATGTAATTTTATAGCGTTATAATGTATCGCACATAGCTTATATTGTTAGAGTTCACAACATTATAGTTTACTATAACACTAGTTTGTAGTGTTATTTTAAAGCGTTGCAATGTATAGCTCATAGTTTAAAGGTTATATTGTTAGAGTTTATAATGTTAGAGTATGCAATGTGAGTTTATAATTTGAGAGTTTGTGGACGTGCCCTGTTCTCGTGGGACCCGACACGGATTTTGAAATATTTGCTATGATCATGTCTGAGCTGGGATGAGCGACTAATGTTTACTTTGATTAATCATAATTGTGTGTAGGTTAGTGCAATCGGGGCTTAGTCAATACTACTCATGAATGAACTTATACTTGTTTCGGATAGAAATTTTAAATCGTGTTGGTAGAACAAGTCGCCTGCCTTTTCTAGACGAATTGTTATCTTCAAGTGCGTCCGTAAATATAGTGCTAAAATACACAGCATAGGGAAGGCTGCCTTGTTGGGGAGATGTAGTTTGGCTAAGTCGTTGTCGCCGGGTGATGACACGGATTCTGAAACAATGGCGTTAAACACTCGCTGCTTGGCCCCGTCGACAGCAGCGAAGGCTGTCATAAACCGCCCCATTTACGAGTGGGCTGTATAATGTGTATAGTTGAAGGTGCTAGGTGTTGTTTTCTTCTATCAGCTACTAACGTGCGTGTGTTGTCTGTTTTTAGGATTTGTCTATTGATGTTGTTATTTTTTGCGGCATTTTTATGTTGAGTTCTGTCACTTGAGTGTTGCAGTTTGTTTAAGAATTCGTCACATGAGCGTGGTGTTTTGCTTGTTGGAATTTCTCTTTTTAACAATTTGTGATTGTTATAATAATTGTAACGATTCATAATCTCCTTAGTTTATAATGGGTTTGTGCGTGTATTTATATAAATATATTTTATATAAATATATGTTTACTGAACTGATTGTAATATGACCATGTTGTAATTGTATTAATTTTTATCCGATCCTTGCACGTACCCTATACAAACATATTAGAGATTCGTATACGACCACACTGTGAATCTAATGCTTCCAATGATATTATAATACCTTACCTCCGTTTATATGGTTATAATTTTAAACACTAGTTTATAATCGTTTAATGTTTAGTGTTATCGTTTATAGTATTACAGTTTACATGTTATAGAGTACAGTTTATCCCCGACATACTTAGGGATTATAATGTGTATAGTTGAAGGTGCTAGGTGTTGATTTCTTCTAACTGCTACTAACGTCTGTTTTTAGGATTTGTCTATCAAGGAACACGTGTTAATCGGGTAGACAGCCAAGATGCTGCCAGTTAAGGGCACACTTGTGTGATGGAGATCCTCCACCTGAAATTCTCTTAACATGTTTTTGCTAGGAACATTATAAAATAAAGACTGGACAAACATTTGTTAAAAATACGTTTTTTATACATCTGCAATAATTTCACGTCAAAACTCGAAGGGAATATTTATTACATTTCCAGTACAATGCAAACCATTTCCGTTACAGGAATACCAAAGCGGTAAAGTTTCATTCCCCATGATTTCCTTATTAGTTCACAACGTTTGTTCACTGTGCGTCTATGTTGAAGTCAAGGACATATATCCAACGAACGAGTCATCAATGTACATCCTGACATAGGCTATCTAAAGGCCATTAATACCAATAAAAAAGCTATGTACTTGAAAAAAATAGTTTAAAATGTAACTTAACGACTACAATTGAACCCTCTCACAACCAGTGCTCATCACACCACTTCGGCAAGTAATCCGATAACATTACAAACCACCACTGTGCACGTAATTAAACTCTCAAAAACTGTAAAACTAAAATGGTCAAAATTACACACAAAAGTACTCGATACGGATTAAAAGGTATAACCACATGACATAATATTTTTTCAGTCACCCCGAGCTCTCTGGTTGACTCTCGAGCCACTCCATTACATCCAGCCATCTCTCGGGATCCAACTGCATGGGATCGAAGGTGGAAACTTCTTCAAGACTCATTGCAGCACCTTGAATTTCAGCTTTTGATTTCAGTTTCCTATCATTGTGGACCTTCTGATGCCTGTTCATGTTTGATGAGTGTGCAAATGCCTCCCCACACACAGGGCACAGGAATGGCTTCTCGCCCGTGTGCGTTCTCTGATGAGTTTGAAGAGTTGTCGATTGTGCAAATGTCTTCCCGCACACAGGGCACAGGAATGGCTTCTCGCCCGTGTGTGTTCTTTGGTGACTCTGGAGATGTGATGAGTGTGCAAATGTCTTCCCACACACAGGACACAGGAATGGCTTCTCGCCGGTGTGTGTTCTCTGGTGACTCTGAAGATGTGATGAGTTTGCAAATTTCTTCCCACACACAGGGCACAGGAATGGCTTCTCGCCCGTGTGTGTTCTCTGATGAATCTGAAGATGTGATGACTGAGCAAATGTCTTCCCACACACAGGGCACAGGAATGGCTTCTCGCCCGTGTGTCTTCTCTGATGACTATGAAGATTTGATGACTTTGAAAATGTCTTCCCACACACAGGGCACACGAATGGCTTCTCGCCCGTGTGTGTTTTCTGATGGTCTTGAAGAGTTGATGACTGTGCAAATGCCTTCCCACACACAGAGGACAGGAACGGCTTCTCGCCCGTGTGTGTTCTCTGGTGTCTCTGAAGATGTGATGGCCGTGAAAATGCCTTCCCACACACAGAGCAATTGAATGGCTTCTTGCCTCCGTGTGCGTGGGGCTGTAGAGAGCGTCTCTGCTCCATGTGAGCGTAGTAACAGTAGCGGTATTATCGAGTCAAAAGTACGCTACAAGTATGTTTAGCGTTGAGTTTTGGATTTTGTTAACTGCTAAAACAAGAACGACACTCGTGTCTAACCGAGACGCAAAAAAAATCCCGTAAATTTGACGACGAACACGTTTAAGATTTTATCCGCGAAAATAGACACTTACTTGGAGATTCACGATATATCGATGTCTGTAACCCGTCTAAAGATGTCGCCACGAACTCTCCCGAAGCAAAGTCGCCTAACTGTCGACACAGCAATTGTGCTCGCCAGGCTGCGTTGTCTCGCGGTAGAAGGGCGATCAGCAGAGCGACGAGTCGAGCGTCCAACCTCATAAAGTTCCCTCTCAAATGGCATTGAGCTCTGCTTCTGTGCCGCCTTATAACTCCCCCCCTAGGATCCAATCCTTTGTCTTTCTGGATATTTGCATTCGATTGTTAATTTTGGAAGGTTCAAATGCATGTCTATTAACATACCGAAGGGTAATGTGCACATTGTGCTTCATGCATGAATATGTAAGTGCACCTCAGTGTGTAATTGTGCGCTTATTTTGAATACATGGTATTAGCGCTGGAAAAATACATTCCCCATGCCCTCCATTGTCCTCGATTTAAAGTGAATGCAGCCCCGTGGCGTTGCCAAAAATCGCTGAGCTTCGGGAGTGAGCACGTACAGACGCGTAGTGACCACACTTGCAATACAATCACTCTAACATCAGTAACCAAAATCCGATCTGGTACATGGTCTCCACTTGGTCTGGTTTGTATCCGTCATCACTACGGAGACAAACACGAGGCATGGTTTGGCCAGCCACCACCTCGTTTGCTGCAGCGACTTTAATAGCTGCTCTCAAACAACACTATCACCAATGGTGGTTTACAGGCTAGGCTGTTAAGCTGGCAATCAGTCGTTTTGGGCAAGGCGCATGGGAAAATACACACCTCTGTTATCCCATAAACATAATGCACAGCATCGGTAAGGCTGCCTTGTTGGGGAGATGTAATTTGGGTAAGGCGCTGTGACCAGAGTTAGGCGATGTGGTTTGGGTGATCACACAGATTCCGAAAAGCAGTGGAGACAAAACGAACCACTGCGCTCCATCTACCCACATAAACAACGACACTCAGTTTTAAAAAAATGAAAAAAATTCAATACGTTTTTTAAATTATGTGTATTGTATATATGTTACAATGTTTGATTGTTTTACTCTTTGTATGTGTATATATACTGAATATTCGATTAAATTGATACGACACATTCATCCAACAGTGGATAGTGTGATTCTAATACAATTAGCGGGATTTGAATAATTGTAATTCGATTCTAATCCTGCATATCCCACCCCCGGTTCGCATATTCACTTACTATACGTAAAACCACAGTGTGATTCTAATTAGCTCAGTGCGATTCTAATGATTAGTATGCGATTATAATCCCATACCTCCAATTATGTGGTTCTGCACTATAACAGTTAATCGTATTTTAAAGCGTAACAATGGATAGGTTGTAGTTCATAGGCTATACTATTATATTTCACTATGTTAGAGTTTAACATGTGAGAGTTTACAATGTCAGAGTTGATCAAGAGCGTCAATCTTAATCGACGCAGAAGCAAATACAGCAGCAGCAGCAACATCACATTTCGAGGGCGACGCAGCTACTTCTGATTCTGCTGCTTCCGCTGCTCACATATTTGTTGCCAGGCCCTGCTCTTGCGGGACCCCACACGTCTTTGGAAATGATTGAGATGATGATGTCTGAGCTGATAATTAATTTAATAAAGAGTACTTTGTTTGTGTGTAGGTCTGTGTCATCGGGGATCAGCGAACACTGCTTATGAATGAACTCGCACACCTTTATGACCGACATTGTACTAATTTTCGTTGATCGAGACGAACAAAGCACGTGCCATGTCCAGACGAATTGATATTAACAATATTGTCCTTAAATATAAAGCTAACACTGGATTAACGTTAACACTGGATTAAACATGCACATTTTAAACCCTGCCTAGCATTTATGACTAACGATTCGCATTTGCACATAACATATATTCAAGCACAGTAAAATGCGCATACGAACATATTGTTACTAGAATAATTTTAATGCGATTCTAACCCTGCAAACCCCCACAGTTCGCATATCCGTCCCCTGATTCGATTGAACGTATACTTTACATACATGAGCGATTAAAATGCGTCTAATGACATTCTCATACCGTAACTCCGTTTATGGTGGAATCTCTTATATATTTAAAAAAAAATTAAAGTCGTTTAATGTTTAGTGTTATTGTTCATAGTGTTATCAGTTTACATGTTATAGAGTACAGGTGATCCCCCGTATACTTCGGGTTTCGGGACCAGAACGTTGTGAAACGATTTATAACGAGGAACTTTCCCTGCCAGAGCGCAAGTGGCGAATGAAAAGAACACGGGGCGGCGGTAACACGTGCTTCCATTGGCGGTCGTAGACAGGTTGTATTGCCCAAAGGTGACACCGGGTACGTCCACCAAGTTGCTCCGCCCACGGCGGCGACAGGTAGAAGTCATAGAGGTGAAATGGCCGCAGTGTGTACGCATGTAGTTATGTCCGTCCCCACCCAGACAGCTCATCCCCATGTCCTGTACAGCCCAAGTCTGGTGTGTCAGACGCTGGTGGGGCTCTCGGCAACGGAAACCGTACTCCAAACGAAATGTCTTGTGGCGCCCACAGTTTCCGAGCCCCTGAGGCCCGGGGTGCCTCAAGGATCCGCCACGTGTGAGGAACCGGTGCCTGGAATCTGGTCATAGTTTTCAAACGAAGCCAGTGACCTGCCTAATCCTTCAAGGCTGTGGTGTGAACCCTTGACGCCCCGAAATGCACAAGAATCTACCATGGGCGCGGGACGGGCGTCGAGAACCAGGTCAAAATGTGCTTGAAGGCTCCACGCCCAATATCAATGCTGTATATTGTTAATTCTGACCTTACTCCCTCCCTTTGATGCTGCTAATCCTGCATAATGCATGTGCATAATGACTTTGAAACCCCCCCGCCCACCTCCTACGCATTTCACAAGTAGTGCTAATCGCATATCTGCATTTCCCATAAATATGCTAAATTCCTCTTGATATGCAAATTATTTTGTCAAGACGCTCTTCGCTCCTCCATCCCAGCATAAAGAGTCGCTCCAAGCCTGGAGCGTGACATACAGACTCTGTCTACTTGACGGACCTGTTCTCCACCTGAGGACGGCTGCTTGCGTTGTGGCCGAAACGTCGTGAGAATTATTTTATTATGTTTTATTTTTATATTTTATTATTTCCCTTCTACGTGACTTTACCGAAAGAACCAAGAAGATGTATAGTGCTATTCGGTTCCATTGAGATGGAACATTCTACCAGCAGTGGGCAGCTTGATTCTAATACGACCATGGGGCGATTTTAATAATTTTGATGCGATTCTAAATCTGGCACCACCCAGGCCGCATTTACGACTCACGATGTGCATCTACATATAACATACATTCTAGCTCAGTGTAATTATAATACTACCATAGTGATATTCTAATCATTTTAATCCGATCATAATCCTGCACCCCCCAATTCCCATATTCGACCACCGGTTCGCATGTCCAAAGGCCATATATGCAAATTACATTCGTACATACGAGCACAGTTCGCTTGCACGTACATTATACATTCATATGCACAGATTGTAATTCTAATTCTTGAAATGAGATTATAATAGCGTACCTCTGTTTTTGGTGTTATAAATGATTAAACTAGTTTATAGTATTTTAATGTTTCGTGTTATCGTTTATAGTGTTACAGTTCACATGTCATAGCGTACAGGATTCCCTGTATACTTGATGATTAGGGACCGTAACGTTGTGAATCGATTTATAATGGGGCCCTATCCCCTCCAGGGACACATGTTAAATAGGGAGACTGCCAAGATGTTGCCGGTTAAGGGCAGATGTGTGACGAAGATCCTCCACCTGAAACTCGCTTTAAACACGTTGTTGATATGAATAAATAAACGGACAAACATTTGTAAAAAATACGTTTTTATTCATCTGCAATCATTTTTAAGTCAAAACTCGAACCGAATGTATTATATCCTATGTTCAAACAGTTACAGTGCAATGTAAACCATATCCGTTCCAGGAATACCAAAGCGTTAGAGTATCATTCCCCATTATTTCCTTATTAGTTCACATTTGTTCACTGTGCGTCTATGTTGAAGTCAAGGCCATATATCCAACGAACGCGTCATCAATGTACATCCTGAAATCAGCTATCTAAAATCGATTAATACCAATCAAAAAAAACCATACACGTGACAAAAAATCTTTAAAATGTTGAGTAAAGATGTATCTACAGACGCATTCCAACTTTAGCTCAACAGGAACACCAAACGACTACAATTCAGTGCTCATCACACCACTTCGGCAAGTAATCCGATAACATTACAAACCACCACTGTGCAAGTAATTAAACTAAAAAAACTGTAAAACTAAAATGGTCAAAATTATAAGCAAAAGTACTCGATACGGCTTAATAGGTATAACCACATGACGTAATATTTTTTCAGTCACCCCGAGCTCTCTGGTTGACTCTCGAGCCACTCCATTACATCCAGCCATCTCTCTGGATCCAACTGCATGGGATCGAAGGTGGAAACTTCTTCAGGGCTCATTGCAGCACCTTGAATTTCAGATTTTGATTTCAGTTTCCTATCATTGTGGACCTTCTGATGCCTGCTCCTGGTTGATGAGTGTGCGAATTTCTTCCCACACACAGAGCACAGGAATGGCTTTATGCCTGTGTGTGTTCTTTGATGAGTTTGAAGAGTTGATGACTGTGCAAATGTCTTCCCACACACAGGGCACAGGAATGGCTTCTCGCCCGTGTGCGTTTTCTTATGATCTTGAAGAGTTGATGACTGTGCAAATGTCTTCCCACACACAGGGCACAGGAATGGCTTCTCGCACGTGTGTGTTTTCTGATGGTCTTGAAGAGTTGATGACTGTGCAAATGCATTCCCACACACAGAGCACGGGAATTGCTTCTCACCCGTGTGTGTTCTTTGGTGTCTCTGAAGATGTTATGGCCGTGAAAAGGACTTCCCACACACAGAGCAATTGAATGGCTTCTTGCCTCCGTGTGCGTGGGGCTGTGGAGAGCGTCTCTGCTCCATGTGAGCGTGATAACACCGCTGCTGCTACCGAGTCAAAAGTGCGCTATCGGCCTCAAGGATGTTTAGCGTTGAGTTTTGGATTTGTTATCTGCTAAAGAACGACATTCGTGTCTAACCGAGACGCAAACAAATCCCTAAAAATTTACGAACACGTTTAAGAGTTTATCCACGAAAATAGACACTTACTTGGAGATTCACGGTATATCGATGTCTGTAACCTGTCTGAAGATGATTAACATACCGAAGGGTAATGTGCCCATTGTGCTTCATGCATGCATATGTAAGTGCATCTCAGTGTGTAATTGTGCGCTTATTTTGATAAATGGAAAAACTTTGTCCTCGATTTAAAGTGAATGCAGAGAAATTAGCATGTAACTTTAGAAAAGGAAGAGAACGGCCTTCTCGACGAGGGAGTGAAACCCAATGGGTAATATTCTTTTACAGCATTACAATGGATAGGTTGTAGTTCATAGGTTATACTATTACGTTTCACTATGTTAGAGCTTAACATGTGAGAGTATACAATATCAGAGTTGATCAAATGCGACGATCAAGGGCGTCAATCGGGTGAGTTTGATCAGAGGCTTTAATCAAAGGCGTCATCCCATCACGGAACATCACCTCCCTGCGTTTATCACAGCAACAGAAGCAACTACAACAGCAACAACAACAGCAGCAACATCACATTTCGAGGGCGACGCAGCTACTTCCGATTCTGCTGCCCAGCTGTTTGTAGTCGGGACCTGCTCTCGCAGGACCCCACACGTCTTTGGAAATGATTGCGATGATCATGTCTGAGCTGAGAATTAAGTCACTCAAGATTACTTTGTTTCACCATAACTTTAGGTAGGTTAGTGTCATAGGGGCTCTGTGAATACTACTCATGAATGAAATCACACTCCTGTATGACCAACATTGTACTAAATTTGGTTGATCGAGTAGAACAAGGCACGTGCCACGTCCAGATGAATTCTTATCAACAACAGTGTCCTTAAATCTGATGCTAAAATAAATGTTAACACTGGATTAAACGTGCACCTCTTAACCCCTCCCTCGCATTTACGACTAATGATGTGCATTTGCACGTAACATAAATTCAAGCACAATAAAATGCTATTGCGACCATGTCCTGGAAACCATGGCAAGGTCATCCCATGAGGACTGCCTTAATGAAAACCAGCATGGAAGGGGCCCAGTGTGGGGCCGGCTATGCTAATGGTTTAGTCCCGTGTGTATGTGTGATGTGAGGTCTCATGGCAGCAGTCATTCTCCGCTGTAGTCCTGGCATCTGCTGCTCAGCTTCATTCCCCAGCTGTGGTCCCAGTGGCACCGTCTCTCTGGGGAACCGTGTGGTGTGTGTAGCGAGTATCACGGGGTGGGTGGGTAGTGTGGTGATAGTGGTCACGGTTGGCACCGATGCACGACCACCGCCACCACCCCTACTGAGCGGTGGACCTGCCACCATAAAGCAGCACGCGGTGGAGGAGTGAGGCCATCGCTCTCGCCACTCGAGCGAGGCCCCCTCGCTTCCTCTTCTTTTCGTGCATCTCGACCTGCACCTCTTCCATCTTCTCCTCCGTCTCATCCTCCATCCCCTCTTCTTCATCCTCCACCACCATCTTCTCCTCTACCTCCTCCTCCTCTTCCTGCGCCACCTCCATCTTCTCCATCTTCTTCTCCTCCGCTAGCACCATCTCTTCCTCCTTCATCTCCTCCTCACCTTCCGGCACCATCATCTCCACCACCGTCTTCTCTTCCTCCTCTACCACTATTGTTTCCCCTTTGTCCGTCGTCTCCATGTCCTCCACCACGACCATCTGTTCATCCTTTGTTGTCTCCTTGTCCTCCATCTCTGTATTGTCTTTCTCCTCTCCCTCCGTGTTCTCCTCCATTGTCACCATCACAATCTCGTCCTCCTTTGCCTTCTCTTCCTCCGATTTCTCCTCCTCTGTCTCTACCTCATCCTCCATCATCTCCTCCTTCACCTCTTCATTCGTCTCCTTCTCCACAACCCCTGTCATCACTTCAAAGGCCTGGACGAGTGAGGAGGAGGGCTGCACTGGCTCAGATCTGTGAAGAGACAACACGACACCGTTCCACCTTGCTGCTACGGGAGACATGGCCATCTCCCCATCGTCCGTGGGTGGAATGTGTGGCGGATTAATTCGAGCTGAATAAAAACAGCAATAACGACATGGCCAGTGAGTGTGCTTAGTATTGGTGCTGTCATTCTCATGGCGCCAGGCTATCCTTGAGATAGGTGCAGCTGTGTCTCACACAGACTGCTGTAGTTTCACAGTAGTGGGTGGCGTTGCTGTGCAAATTTAGCTGAATAATTTGAAGTGACATTTTTTTGGTTCTTTCGGTAACGTCACGTAGGTATAAAATAAAATAAATCACGACGTTTCGATTGCAAAACAAGCAATCATCAGGTGGGAAACCACAGTAATACATTTTCTTGCAATAACGACATGGCCATCGAAACGTCGTGATTTAATTTATTTGATTTCATACCTACGTGAATTTATCGATATAACCAAAGAGTATGAATCCCTGTAGTCACGAAAACTTCAAATCGAGATTGACATTTTTAAATGTATGTTCTAATTGACCCCTTGCACATAAATGTCCTAAGCATTTCAAATGGCATCGATAGAGATCCTGAACGTCCACTTTGACGGAATGGGTGTGGATCTGTGTGGTCAATGCAGCAGCAATAATAGCCAGGGCGGGAAGCAAGATCTGAACTGTTAGCGGTGAAGAATGAGTGCACGACCATTTGGTCGCTTCAACACATCCACGATTTCAAAAAAGTGTCCGTCGGTGATTTGTGGTTGAGAGAGCCACCTCCCTTGACGTCGAATGCATCTCAGAGTGCATTGCATGCGATGAGCCTCTCGCATCTCTCATCTCATCGCGTTTTAAATTGGACACCCCTCTCAGTGGTAGCCGTCGCTGTGCATTACGAGGCGACTTGGCACCTGGCCTGGACACAGGCGATAGACAGCAAAAATATCACGGTGGATGGAGGGTTACATGGTGAAGATATTCCCACTTTGTTATGTGGTCTAACCCAGAAACCAGTTATGAAAATAAATCTGTCCTCAGTATAGCGGAATGTACACGTGGGGTTTGCAGTGTCTGTGAATTTTGAGAGCGCGACAGGGCTTGAGCACCTGTGCCTCACAGCAACATTGACCTGGGTTTGATTTCCACGTTTGGCCACATTCTCCGTGTGGATTATGCAGCCACCTGTTCTGGTGAGGTTCTGCAGCTTTTTCCCTGTTAATGAACCCACACAAGCAATGCAAATCGTTCAATTTGGATCAAAAACAGTAGCAACTTTCTTGCAAAATGCGACCAAACTTGGCAGGATGCTCCTGATCAAAAGTTTTGAGACCGAGTAAGGCTGATGCTGCGTGAGAAGCATGGCAATAAATAACAAAAATAAACACACAGGGCGCACACGCAGAGTGGTTTACCGTGGCTCAGCGACTCCGGCGTTTGCTTTATCTTCTTGGAAGCCCTCTTCTCCAAAGCTCGGAGCAATTGGGCTCAACACAGGATTGGAGGACGTGGCAGCGGTGGTGGTGGCGGCGGTAGTGGCGGTGGTGGCGGCGGTGGTAGTGGTGCTGCTGCTGGTGGTATCGGTCTGGAGCCATTGTCGCTCGATCTTGGCGAGGCGCTCCTCCTCCTCGAGGCGCTTTTGCTCCACAAGACGCTTCTCCTCCATCAAGTGCTCCTCCTCCTCCTCTTGGCGCTTCACCTCAACGAGGCGCTTCTCCTGCATGAGACGTTTCTACTCGAGGAGCTTCACCTTGCGAAAGCGCCTCTCCTCAAGACGCTTCTGCTTCTTCTCGAGACGCTTCAGCTCTATGAGACGCTTCACCTCAAAGAGGCGATTCTCCTCCATGAGGTGCTTCTCTTCCTCGACCCGCTGCACCTCAATGAGGCGCTGCTCCTCGACAAGGCGCTTCTCTTCTTCCACCCGCTTCACATCTATGAGGCGCTTCTCTCCCTCCAGATGCTTCTCCTTGAGACGCTTCACCTCGCGAAGGCGCTTCTCCTCCATGAAGCGCGTTTCTTCAAGGAGGCGCTTTTCCATGACGCGTTTCACGTCGTTGAGGATTTTGTTTCGAAGGCACTTCTGCTCCGTTTGGTGCTTCAACTTGGCGAGGCGCTTCACCTCATTGGGGCGCTTCTCTTCCATTGGGCATTTCTCCTTCGCAAGGCGCTTGTCCTCTTGGAGACGCTTCACTCCGCTGAAGTTCTTCACCTCCCCAATGCTCCTCTGTTCACGCGAAGATAAGCACATGACCATTCAGACATTCGCACTCAGGACAACATCCATTCTCGTAGGCACACAAACATGGACGGGCACATAGACAAACAAAAATGCATACTGGCACATCTATGTACGGATGCAAACATGCACATTAACTCATGGCATGACGTGATGATGGAGGGATGGAGTGATGGTGTTGGGAGATGGTGTTGCGATATGGAGAGGTGAAATTGTGGAATGTTCTGGAGAGACGGTGCCTTGTGATGGTATTGATGCTTTATGAGGCTCTATGATATTGTATTGATTCTCGATTTGAAGCTTTCGTGACTGCAAGGATTCCTACTCACGTATGTGACTTTACGGAAAAAACCTAAGAAAGAGTCACATACGTGACTTTACCGAAAAAACCTAAGAGTATATTGTATTGAGTTGGTGGTGGTGTGATGTGATGAGAAAGGTGATGTGAAGAGATGGTGTGGTGATGTGAGGTGTAGTGATGTTTTGGTGCAATAGTGTGGGAGTGTGGAGAGAATGTGGTGTTTGACCTCCATAGACCCCATACACACCTTTGGGGAACGATTTTCATAGCTTTGGCCTGGGAAAGGGTCCACTTCATCCATAATGTCCCCCCACGTGGTCGACTGGCGCCATGACTCCCGGGCTACGGAAAACAAAATTAATTCAAAGGACGAGTAATGTCTTAGAGAACGAAGCACGTGGATATTCACACAACTAATTCTGAGATTCCTGCAATTACCTCTTAACACATACCATGACCTGCTGTTGAGAAATATTAATCACTTGGCAGTAAAACTTTACAAGTCATATTTTTGTAAGCATGTTGAGATATAATAGTAGGTTTTTACCCTTTTAACTGGTACAAAACTGACACCTTTATTCAAGGCATCATGTTTGCAATGACCACAACACAAGTAGTCAAAAAAGCAAACAAAAAGAAGCAACTCTGATAAGGATGATAATATGCACTGTCCTTGAAGTTGATTGGCCCACACCCGAGACGGCTTTCTTTAGAGCCTAGTCCCCATTGGTGTAGGGCCAGATGACACCAGAAGGTGTACAACTCAAACACAATATCAGAGTATTGAGAGCTCGGGGTAAGCATTTACACTATGAGATCAACTGGTAAAAGAGATCTCATAGTGTACATGTTGAGATCATCAATTTCATGAACTTGAGACCCCTGTTTAAACAAAGATGCTTGAAACGCAGCTCCAAATCCATGCTGTTTGCCACCCTTGACCGTTACCTCTTCCCATCACCACCAAGCCACGTCCACTAAAAATAATTAATCAGGGAGCTGCCTCCTCTGCATAAAAGCCACGTGATGCAGGTAACTGGGACTTACATTCATAGTCCTCCAAGATCTCAGCCCACTTGCGTCGTCTGTCCATGTTGTTGGAAATGAATGGTTTCTGTTTGATGTTGGAGGGCCTGGGGAGGTTGTAAAAGCGCTCAGATTTATCAGCCTTTTGAATCACTCATCCTCTCAATTATTACATATTTGACCACTCGCTGTACCAATCAAATCACTTTCGTGCCGTTTGTTTTACAAGTCCACTCACCCGCTTGTTTGCCCACTCACGCGTGCGTCAGATCACTCACTCATCCACCCACGCGAACATGTTTATTCCAACTGCCTATTGCATTAAACATAATCGCCAGACATAACCGTGATGTTTAACCTCTAATCCAGACAAGCATGTTGATGCACAGCCCATTTGTTATTAATCGACTGCTTGATAAAGGCCCCCCCCTATGTCTTGTAGGTCATTGGGGTCAAATGACCATACTTAAATCATTTGTTATAACCTGAGAATGACGTCGTAGGTCACATGATGTCAGAGATACCGCCCATGTGGCTGTGACGTCACAGATAGGAGACGTCTATGGCAGCAGCTAGGGTCTGAACTAAAAGGCAGACTCCTCCCCCGTGTTGGATAACGTTCAAAACATGTAATGCAGGGCACAATAATGCAGGCAATCAGAACACAATCATTATGGACATGTTAATCATATTATATGAGATTTAAACAGGTCAGTTATGAACGTTTTAAATGTTGACTTGCTTTGGGTCTAAACAATGACAGTAACAGCAACATATCAGAGCATGCCAAGTAATCAAACTAATAGTCCTAATTTGGTTGCAGAAAATCAAAATACCAACATATACAAAAATAATGAAGCTTTAGTTTGTAGTCAAAACGTGCAATAAAAATAAACAACACGCATCGTCAACAGGGACGCTCTCATCTCGTTGAGGATTCGCTCTGCAAAGGCTTCTTCTGCTGCTGCTCACTCGTGCGCATTCCTCTCGACTGCGGGTGGAGGCGTGGCTATGACGTAACAGACGTGACGTCACTACAGCGAGGCTCCGCCCCCACGCGCTTGGCGGGCGCACCACGTGGTGCAGTGCGGGTGGTGTGCGTCACCGGAAACAGCAGAGCCCTCGGTTCGACGTTAAACAATTGCCCCCTCGCTTTGTGCTGTCTTTGATGTCGCCGTTACTGCGGCGAGGACTGAAGCGATGCCTGGCCATGAGATCTGGCATATACCTAGGCCTCAGGCTTCATATTTGTTCGTAGTTATTTTTTGTTTAATTGGAATTATTAACTTGCATTTCATTCATTACATTTCAAGCGTATAAACACCATCCCATTGGTTTATTTAGTTTTAAATTCAGGTTTGTAGTATAGTTATTGATCTGTAGTTATATTTAAGTGAGTGAGGTGGTTGTACTAAGTGGGAATTTGAGTTCCATGTAAATTATTATTGTGTAAAGGATTTGTCTGTGTGCACCTATCCTGGCAGTGGTAATATGGGCTTTTTATAATTAAGTTGTTAATGAGATTGTTTATTTGTGTGTGTCTGTTATCTATGTCTGTGTCAGGTTACATAACTATGTTTGTAGCTGTGTGTGTTTGTTAATTTATGATGGGTGGTGATGATGATGATGATGATGTATCTTGATAATGGATGGTGGTGATGATGATGATGGGTGGTGATTATGAAGGGTGGTAATGATGATGGTTGGTGATGATAATGTGTAGTGATTATGATGGGTGGTAGTGATGATCATGGGTGGTGGTAATGATTGGTGAGGTTATGATGATGGGTGGTGAGGTTATGATGATGGGTTGTTGTGATTATGGGTGTTGATGATGATGGATGATTGGTGGTGGTTATGATGAATGTTGGTTGTGATGGTTGGGTGGTGGTGGTGACGATGGTTGGTGATGGTGAGTTGATAGTGATAATGATGATTGGTGATGATAATGGGTGTTGATACTGATGATTTGTGTTGATGAATATGGGTGGTGATGAGTAAATGAGCCACCACCCGACGCATAACAGCAACAGAAGTAACTAAAGCAGCAACAATAACAGCAGCGACAACAGCAGCAGCAACAACACATTTTGAGGGCGACGCAACTACTTCTGATTCTGCTGTTTCTGGTGCTCGACTATTTGTAGCCAGGCCCTGCTCTCGCGGGACCAACCCACACGTCTTCGGAAATTATTGCGATGATCATGTCTGAGCTGAAAATTAAGTGACTAAACGTTACTTTGTTTAACCATAACCGTGTGTAGGTTAGTATCTGGGGGCTCAGCGAATACTACTCATGAAATAACTCGTACTCCTTTATGACCGACTTTGAACTAATTTTGCTTGATCGAGACGAACACTGGATTAAACATGCACCTCTTAACCCCTGCCTCGCATTTACGACTAACAATTTGCATTTACACGTAACATACAGTCAAGCACAATAAAATTATAATACGACAATATTGTTATTCTAGGAATTTGAATTCGATTCTAACCCTGCACCCCCACAGTTAGCATATCCAACCCCCGGGTCGATTGAACGTAAGCTTTCTTTTATATGAGCAGATTGCGATTTTAATACTTCTAATGAGATTCGAATACCGTATCCATAAATCGCCTAAATATGAAAATGTGTCATTAAACCCGCCACCACCCACACACCCAATTAGTAAGGTTTGTCACGTGAACAGGACATGCTAATTCGTTACTAGTCCAGCACAATGGTGTGTTGGAGAGCCAAGCCACAACATTTACAATCTGAGTACGACGTTTCGCCAGTAATTACAACTAGTTTCATTAGGCTACGACCAGTTTTTGTGGAGACGTCCTCCTGTTTCGTTCCGTAAATAGAGAGGTAGATGTGATGACAAAACGTGTGTGCTCTTCTTGCGCGAAGTGGGGAAGGGCGGGGTGTTAATGGGTACATATATATATGGCTATGGGTACCCATTGCAGTATGGATTATGTATATGTTAATCAACGTACATTAGGCATGCGAATTAAGTGAACCCATTGAACTTGTACTTCCTGTCGATTGTGTGTACTAAAATAGCCGTGCCAACGGTAATCCCAATTGAAGAATAGTGACCGGAATAGACATGCTTTAGTAACGAATTGTCATGTTCTGTTTTATTGACAATCCTTACTCTTTTCATGTGGCGGGTTTAACAAAATATATTTTTTACTTACGCAATTTAACCCAAAAACCTGTTCGATTAAACATATACTATACATATTTATTAGCAGAGTGCTATTCAATACTTCTAATGATATTTTAATACTGTACCTCCGTTTATGGTGTAATAAATTATTAAACCAGTTTATAGTATGATAATTGGTTTTTTACCCTTCTATCTAGCAACAAAACTGACACCTTTTTACAAGGAGTCATATTTGCATAGACCACAATACCTGCAGTCATAATACAAACAAAAGACATAACTCTGATAATGTGCACTGTCCTTGAAGTTGATTGGTCCACACCCGAGACAGATTTCCTTAGAGCCTAGTCTCACATGGGTTGGACCAGATGACGCCAAAAGGCGCGTCCAACCCATGTGAGACTAGGCTCTAATGTACATCCTAAAGTCGATTAATACCAATCAAAAAAAGCTTTATACTTGAAAAAAAACGTTAATAATGTTGAGTAAAGATGTACCTACAGACGCATTCCAACTTTAGCTCAACAGGAACACTTAACGACTACAATTGAACCCTCTCACAACCAGTGCTCATCACACCACTTCGGCAAGTAATCCGATAACATTATAAACCACCACTGTGCACGTCACGAAACTCACAAAAACTGTCAAATTAAAATGGTCAAAATTACACACAAAAGTACTCGACACGGCTTAAAAGGTATAACCACATGACATAATTTATTTTCAGTCATCCCGAGCTCTCTGTTTGACTCTCGAGCCAATCCATTACATCCAGCCATCTCTCTGCATTCACTTTAAATCGAGGACAAAGTTTTTCCATTTATTTAAAATAAGCGCATTTTTACACACTGAGATGCACTTACATATTCATGCATGAAGTACAATGGGCACATTACTCTTCGGTATGTTAATAGACATGCGGATTGTACCTTCCAATATTAACAATCGAATGCAAATATCCTGAAAGACAAAGGATTGGATCCTAGGGGGGGGAGTTATAAGGCGGCTCAGAAGCTGAGCTCAATGCCATTTCTAGAGGGAACTTGATGAGGTTGGACGCTCGACTCGTCGCTCTGCTGATCGCCCTTCAACCGCGAGACAACGCAGATTGGCGAGCACAATTGCTGTGTCGACAGTTAGGCGACTTTGCGTCGGGAGAGTTCGTGGCGACATCGTCAGACGGGTTCCAGACATCGATATACCGTGAATCTCCAAGTAAGTGTCTATTTTCGCGGACAAACTCTTCAACGTGTTCGTCGTCAAATAAGCGGGATTTTTTTTGCGTCTCGGTTAGACGCGAGTGTCGTTCTTGTTTTAGCAGTTAACAAAATCTAAAACTCAACGCTAAACATCCTTGCGGCCGATAGCGTATTTTTGACTCAATAACACCGCTGCTGTTACTACGCTCACATGGAGCAGAGTCGCTCTCCACAGCCCCACGTACACGGAGGCAAGAAGCCATTCAATTGCTCTGTGTGTGGGAAGGCATTTTCAAGGCCATCAAATATTAAGAGACACCAGAGAACACACACGGGCGAGACGCCGTTCCTGTGCTCTGTGTGTGGGGAGGCATTTGCACAGTCATCACATCTTCAAACTCATCAGAGAACACACACGGGCGAGAAGCCATTCCTGTGCCCTGTGTGTGGGAAGACATTTGCAGACTCATCAACTCTTCAAACTCATCAAAGAACACACACGGGCGAGAAGCCATTCCTGTGCTCTGTGTGTGGGGAGGCATTTGCACGGGCATCAACTCTTCAAGCTCATGAGAAAACACACACGGGCGAGAAGCCATTCCTGTGCTCTGTGTGTGGGAAGGCATTTGCACGGGCATCAACTCGTCAAACTCACCAGAGAACACACACGGGCGAGAAGCCATTCCTGTGCTCTTTGTGTGGAAAGGCATTTGCACGGGCATCAACACTACAAACTCATCAAAGAACACACACGGGCGAGAAGCCATTCCTGTGCCCTGTGTGTGGGAAGGCATTTTCACGGTCGTCAACTCTTCAAAATCATAAGAAAACACACACGGGCGAGAAGCCATTCTTGTTCCCCGTGTGTGGGAAGGCATTTTCACAGTCGTCAACTCTAAAAAGGCATCGGAAGGTCCACAACGATAGGAAACTGAAATCAAAAGCTGAAATTCAAGGTGCTGCAATGAGTCCTAAAGCAGTTTCCACCTTCGATCCCATGCAGTTGGATCCCGAGAGATGGCTGGATGTAATGGAGTGGCTCGAGAGTCAACCAGAGAGCTCGGGGTGACTGAAAAAATATTACGTCATGTGGTTATACCTTTTCATCCGTATCGAGTACTTTTTTTGTTATAATATTGACCATTTTAGTTTTACAGTTTTTTAGTTTAATTACGTGCACACTGTTGGTTTGTAATGTTATCGGATTACTTGCCGAAGTGGTGTGATGAGCACTGGTTGTGAGAGGGTTCAATTGTAGTCGTTCAGTGTTCCTGTTGAGCTAAAGTTGGAATGCGTCTGAAGGTACATCTTTACATTTTAAACGGTTTTTTTCAAGTATATGGCTTTTTTTGATTGGTATTAATCGACTTTAGATAGCCGATTTCAGGATGTACATTGATGACGCGTTCGTTGGATATATGGCCTTGACTTCAACATAAACGCACAGTGAACAAATGTGGTGAACTAATAAGGAAATCATGGGGAATGATACTTTAACGCTTTGGTATTCCTAAAACGGAAATGGTTTGCATTGTACTGGAAATGTGTGAACATAGGACATAATAAATATTCCCTTCGAGTTTTGACGTAAAAATGATTGCAGATGAATAAAAACGTTTTTTTTAACAAATGTTTGTCCGGTCTTTATTTTATAATGTTCCTAGCAAAAACATGTGAAGATAATGTCAGGTGGAGGATCTCCGTCACACAAGTGTGCCCTTAACCGGCAGCATCTTGGCTGTCTACCCGATTAACACGTGTTCCTTGAGGGGAAAGGTCCCCGTAGTGAATCGTTCATCAACGTACCAGTCCCTAATCCCGAAGTATGTCGGGGATAAACTGTACTCTATAACATGTAAACTGTAATACTATAAACGATAACACTAAACATTAAACGATTATAAACTAGTGTTATAATTTACAACCATATAAACGGAGGTAAGGTATTATAATATCATTAGAAGCATTAGAATCACAGTGTGGTCGTAAATGAATCGCACTCTGCTCATATGTATGTATAGTGTACGTGCAAAAATCGGATACAAATTATTACAATTACAACATGGTCATATTTCAATCACGATTTTCACTGCTAGATGTCATTGAATATAAATACACGCACAAACCCATTATAAACTCATGAGATTATGAATCGTTACAATTATTATAACAATCACAAAATGTGACAAACAGAAATTCCCATAAGCAAAACACCACGCTCACGTGACGAATTCTTAAACAAACTGCAACACTCAAGTGACAGAACTCAACAAAAAAACGCCGCAATAAAAAAAACAACATCAATGGACAAATCGTAAAAACAGACAACACACGCACGTTAGTAGCTGTTAGAAGAAGACAACACCTAGCACCTTCAACTATAAACATTATACAGCCCCAAAGAGCCAACTCGTAAATGGGGCGGTATATGACAGCCTTTGCTGCTGTCGACGGGGCCAAGCAGCGAGTGTTTAACTCCATTGTTTCAGAATCCGTGTCATCAACCGGTCACAGCGCCTTACCCAAACTACATCTCCAGAACAAGGCAGCCTTCCCTATGCTGTGTATTTTAGCAGTATATTTACGGACGCACTTTAAGATAACAATTCGTCTAGAAAAGGCAGGCGACTTGTTCTACCAACATGATTTCAATTTATATCCGAAAGAAGTACGAGTTCATTCATGAGTACTATTCACTAAACCCCCATGACACTCACATACACACAGTTATGATTAAACAAAGTAAGCATTAGTCGCTCATCCCAGCTCAGACATGATCATAGCAAATATTTCCAAATCCGTGTCGGGTCCCACGAGAACAGGGCACGTCCACAAACTTTCAAATTGTAAACTCACATTGCATACTCTAACATTATAAACTCTAACAATATAACCTTTAAACTATGAGCTATACATTGTAACGCTTTAAAATAACACTACAAACTAGTGTTATAGTAAACTATAATGTTGTGAACTCTAACAATATAAGCTGTGAGCGATACATTATAACGCTATAAAATAACATCATAAACTAGTGTTACAGATTAGAACACCTACATTGAAGTGTGATATTCGAATCTCATTCGAATTCTTAGCTTCACACCGTGGTCCTCTAAGAATCACACTATGCTCGTGAGTATGTAACATGTATGCATGTAAAATGTATGTATGTAATATGGACGTGCGAAACAAGGGTAGAATATGTGAAACGACTACAAACAGCTGGACAGCAGAATCGGAAGTAGCTGCGTCGCCCTGAAAATGTGATGTTTCTGCGGTTGTTGTCGCTGCTGTTGTTGCTGCTGGAGTTGCTTCTGTTGCTGTGATAAACGCAGGGAAGTGGTGTTCCGTGATGGGATGACGCATTTGATTAAAGCCTCTGACCAAACTCACCCGATTGACGCCCTTGATTGTCGCATTTGATCAACTCTGATATTGTATACTCTTACATGTTAAGCTCTATCATAGTGAAATATAATATTATAACCTATGAACTACAACCTATCCATTGTAACGCTGTAAAAGAATATTACCTATTGGGTTTCACTCCCTCGTGGAGAAGGCCGCTTTCTTCCTTTTCTAAAGTTACATGCTAATTTCTCTGCATTCACTTTAAATCGAGGACGAAGTTTTTCCATTTATTCAAAATAAGCGCACAATTACACACTGAGATGCATATTCATGCATGAAGCACAATTGGCACATTACGCTTCGGTATGTTAATAGACATGCGGATTGTGCCTTCCAAAATTAACAATCGAATGCAAATATCCTGAAAGACAAAGGATTGGATCTTAGGGGGGGAGTTATAAGGCAGCTCAGAAGCAGAGCTCAATGCCATTTCGAGAGGGAACTTGATGAGGTTGGACGCTCGACTCGTCGCTCTGCTGATCGACCTTCTACCGCGAGACAACGCAGCCTGGCGAGCACAATTGCTGTGTCGACAGTTAGGCGACTTTGCGTCGGGAGAGTTCGTGGCGACATCTTCAGACGGGTTACAGACATCGATATACCGTGAATCTCCAAGTAAGTGTCTATTTTCGCGGATAAACTCTTAAACGTGTTCGTCGTCAAATTTACGGGATTTTTTGTGCCTCGGTTAGACGCGAGTGTCGTTCTTGTTTTAGCAGTTAACAAAATCCAAAACTCAACGCTAAACATACTTGCGGCCGATAACACCGCTACTGTTACTACGCTCATATGGACAAGAGACGCTCTCCAAAGCCCCACGCACACGGGGGCAAGGAGACATTAAATTGCTCTGTGTGTGGGAAGACATTTTCACGGCAATCAAGTCTTAAGAGACACCAGAGAACACACACGGGCGAGAAGCCGTTCCTGTGTTCTGTGTGTGGGAAGGCATTTGCACGGTCATCAAATCTTCAGAGACACCAGAGAACACACACGGGCGAGAAGCCATTCCTGTGCTCTGTGTGTGGGAAAAAAATTGCAAACTCATCACATCTTCAGATTCATCAGAGAACACACACGGGCGAGAAGCCATTCCTGTGCCCTGTGTGTGGGAAGAAATTTGCAAGGTCATCACATCTTCAGATTCATCAGAGAACACACACGGGCGAGAAACCATTCCTGTGCTCTGTGTGTGGGAAGGCATTTTCACAGTCGTCAACTCTTAAAAGGCATCAGAAGGTCCACAATGATAGGAAACTGAAATCAAAAGCTGAAGTTCAAGGTGCTGCATTGAGTCCTGAAGAATTTTCCACCCTCCATCCCATGCAGTTGGATCCCGAGAGATGGCTGGATGTAATGGAGTGGCTCGACGATCAAACCGAGAGTCAGGGATGACTGAAATATAATGTTGCATGCGGTTATACCTATTAAGCTGTCTTGAGTACTTTTGTGTGTAATTTTGACCATTTTAGTTTTACAGTTTTTGTGATAGTTTAATGACGTGCACAGTGGTGGTTTGTAATATTATCGGATTTCTAGCCGAAGTGGTGTGATGAGCACTGGTTGTGAGAGGGTTCAATTGTAGTCGTTAAGCTAAATTTGGGATGCGTCCAGTTACATCTTTACTCAACATTTTAAACGCATTTTCTTCAAGTATATGGCTTTTTTTGGTTGGTATTAATCGACTTTAGATAACCGATTCCAGGATGTACATTGATGACGCGTTCGTTGGATATATGGCCTTGACTTCAACATAGATGTACAGTGAACAAATGTGAACTATTAAGGAAATCATGGGGAATGATACTTTAACGCTTTGGTATTCCTGGAACGGAAATAGTTTGCATTGTACTGGAAATGTAATAAATATTCCCTTCGAGTATTGACGTAAAAATAATTGCAGATTAATTAAAACGTATTTTTAACAAATGTTTGTCCGGTCTTTATTTCATAACGTTCCTAGCAAAAACATGTTAAGAGAATTTCAGGTGGAGGATCTCCGTCACACAAGTGTGCCCTTAACCGGCAGCATCTTGGCTGTCTACTCGATTAACACGTGTTCATTGAGGGGAAAGGTCCCCGTTGTTAATCGTTCATCAACATACCAGTCACTAATCCCGAAGTATGTCGGGATAAACTGTACTCTATAACATGTAAAGTGCAATACTATAAACGATAACACTAAACATTAAACGATTATAAACTAGTATTTTAATTTATAACCATATAAACGGAGGTAAGGTATTATAATATCATTAGAAGCATTAGAATCACAGTGTGGTCGTATAAGAATCGCACTCTGCTCATATGTATGTATAGTGTACGTGAAAGGATCGGATAAAACATATTTCAATTACAACATGGTTATATTACAATCACGATTTTCACTGCTAGATGTCATTGAATAACTCACTGGCATTGACTATGTATCTTGTATTTTCCAAAGGGAATGGTGTCTTTGCTCCGCTGCAAGTCTCCTACCGCCACTCTCCCATTGACATATTTCATTGCATCCTCTTAGTATCTTCTTAGGTTTTTTCGGTAAAGTCACGTAGAAAGTAAAATAAAATAAAAACAAAAATCACGACGTTTCGGAGGCAACACAAGTCTCCGTCATCAGGTGGGACCGTCACAGCCAGATTAGCTGTATCAAGTATCGCTGTGACGGTCCCACCTGATGACGGAGACTTGTGTTGCCTCCGAAACGTCGTGATTTTTGTTTTTATTTTATTTTACTTTCTACGTGACTTTACCGAAAAAACCTAAGAAGATGATTCCTTGCAGTCACGAAAGCTTCAAATCTAGAATCCTTTTAGTATCTTTCACGCGACGGTCAATGGTATAGTGTATAGCAGATTGTATAAATAGTATAAAATTGTAATGTTTAATACAATGTATAACGTAATATACAATATCGTAATTGTATAGTGAATATACAGCAGTGTGGTATACAGTAGGGTGGGTAGAATAATACTGAGGGTAATATTATATCTTCTTGGCTCTTTCGGTAAAGTCACGTAAGAACCAAGAAGATGAATCCCTGCAGTCACGAACGCTTTAAATCGGTAATATTATAGTCGAAGGTATAGAGTTGTGTATAGTAATACAGTATGTAATTTAATGTTGGGTTTGTCTATGGTAGTATATAGTACGGGGTAGACCCGTGTGATGTAAGAGAAAAAAGTTTAGCTGGAAGCAAATTCTATTTTTTGCGACATAGAATTGTAATGTATTACTTACTGTTAGTAGCTCAGCTTATTGGAGAGTATATTTAGTATACTGATGATACTATGTAGTTTATAATTTAGTTTTTTACGTGGTTGTTTATTAACTGCAGCTACATACTATTAACATTCCTTCTCTTTGTTAATGCTACCCCCATTCCCTCCCTTTGATGCTGCTGGTCCTGCATAATGCACGGGCATAATATGACTTTGAAACCCCCCGTCCACCTCCTACGCATTTCCCATAAATATGCTAAATTCCTATTGATATGCAAATTATTTTGTCAAGGCGCTCTTCTTCCCACCTCCCCCCCTCCAACCCAGCTTAAATGTACGCTCCAAGCTTGGTGGTGTTTCATTCTTCACCTGAAGACGGCTGCTTGCGTTGGGACCGAAACGTCGTGGGAATTATTTTATTATGTTTTATTTTATTATTGTATTACTTCCCTTATCTGTGACTTTACCGAAAGAACCAAGAAGATGAATCGCATTCAAATTTTAGAATAACAATATGGTCGTATTAGCATTTTACTGTGCTTGAATGTATGTTATGTGCACATGCAAATCGTTAGTAGTAAATGCGAGGGAGGGGTTAAGAGGTGCACGTTAAATCTAGTGTTAACATTTATTTTAGCATCACATTTAAGGACACTGTTGTTGATAATAACTCGTCTGGACATGGCACGTGCCTTGTTCTACTCGATCAACCAAAATTAGTACAATGTCAGTCATACAGGAGTGTGATTTCATTCATGAGTAGTATTCACACAGCCCCGATGACACTAACCTACCTAAAGTTATGGTTAAACAAAGTAATCTTGAGGTACTTAATTCTCAGCTCAGACCTCATCATCGCAATCATTTCCAAAGACGTGTGGGGTCCTGCGAGAGCAGGTCCCGACTACAAACAGCTGGGCAGCAGAATCGGAAGTAGCTGCGTCGCCCTCGAAATGTGAGGTTGCTGCTGTTGTTGTCGCTGCTGTTGTTGCTGCTGTAGTTGCTTCTGTTTCTGTAATAAACGCAGGGAGGTGGTGTTCCGTGATGGGATGACGCCTTTGATTAAATCCTCTGATCAAACTCACCCGATTGAGGCCCTTGATCGTCGCATTTAATCAACTCTGATATTGTATACTCTCACATGTTAAGCTCTATCATAGTGAAACATAATACTGTATTATAACCTATGAACTACAACCTATCCATTGTAACGCTGTAAAAGAATATTACCTATTTGGTTTCACTCCCTCGTCAAGAAGGCAGCTCTCTTCCTTTTCTAAAGTTACATGCTAATTTCTCTGCATTCACTTTAAATCGAGGACAATGTTTTTCCATTTATTCAAAATAAGCGCACAATTACACACTGAGATGTACTTACATATTCATGCATGAAGCACAATGGGCACATTACCCTTCGGTATGTTAATAGCCATGCGGATTGTGCCTTCAAAAATTAACAATCGAATGCAAATATCCTGAAAGACAAAGGATTGGATCCTAGGGGGGGAGTTATAAGGCGGCTCAGAAGCAGAGCTCAATGCCATTTCGAGAGGGAACTTGATGAGGTTGGACGCTCGACTCGTCGCTCTGCTGATCGCCCTTCAACCGATAGACAACGCAGCCTGGCGAGCACAATTGCTGTGTCGACAGTTAGGTGACTTTGCGTCGGGAGAGTTCGTGGCGACATCTTCAGACGGGTACCGTGAATCTCCAAGTAAGTGTCTATTTTCGCGGATAAACTCTTAAACTTGTTCGTCGTCAAATTAGCGGGATTTGTTTCGGTTAGACGCGAGTGACGTTCTTGTTTTAGCAGTTAACAAAATCCAAAACTCAACGCTAAACATCCTTGCAGCCGATAACGTACTTTTGACTCTGCTGCTGTTACTACGCTCACATGGAGCAGAGACGCTCTCCACAGCCCCACGCACACGGGGGCAAGAAGCCATTCAATTGCTCTGTGTGTGGTAAGTCCTTTTCACGGCCATCACATCTTCAGAGCCACCAGAGAACACATACGGGCGAGAAGCCATTCCTGTGCCCTGTGTGTGGGAAGACATTTGCAAAGTCATCACATCTTCAGAGTCACCAGAGAACACACACGGGCGAGAAGCCATTCCTGTGCCCTGTGTGTGGTAAGACATTTGCAAAGTCATCACATCTTCAGAGTCACCAGAGAACACACACGGGCGAGAAGCCGTTCCTGTGTTCTGTGTGTGGGAAGGCATTTGCAAAGTCATCACATCTTCAGAGTCACCAGAGAACACACACGGGCGAGAAGCCGTTCCTGTGTTCTGTGTGTGGGAAGGCATTTGCAAAGTCATCACATCTTCATAGTCACCAGAAAACACACACGGGCGAGAAGCCATTCCTGTGCCCTGTGTGTGGGAAGGCATTTGCACAATCGTCAACTCTTCAAACTCATCAGAGAACGCACACGGGCGAGAAGCCGTTCCTGTGCTCTGTATGTGGGAAGGCATTTGCACACTCGTCAACTCTTCAAGACCATCAGAGAACACATACGGGCGATAAGCCATTCCTGTGCCCTGTGTGTGGGAAGGCATTTTCACAGTCGTCAAATCTTAACACGCATCAGAAGGTCCACAATGATAAGAAACTGAAATCAAAAGCTGAAGTTCAAGGTGCTGCAATGAGTCCTGAAAAATGTTCCACCTTCGATCCCATGCAGTTGGATCCCGAGAGATGGCTGGATGTAATGGAGTGGCTCGACGATCAAACCGAGAGTCAGGGATGAATGAACAAATATTACGTCAGGTAATATTTGTTAGTTTTACCGTTTTTGTGAGAGTTTAATGACGTGCACAATGTTGGTTTGTAATGTTATCGGATTACTTGCCGAAGTGGCGTGATGAGCAGTGGTTGTGATATTATTCAATTCCGGACAATATTGTAGTGTTTAAGTCTTCCTGTTGAGCTAAAGTTGGAATGCATCTTTAGTTAAATCTTTTCTCAACATTTTTAACGGGTTTTTTTCAAGCATATAGCTTTTTTTGGTTGGTATTAATCGACTTTAGATAACCGATTTAAGGATGTACATTGATGACGCGTTCGTTGGATATATGGCCTTGACTTCAACATAGATGTACAGTGAACAAATGTGGTGAACTAATAAGGAAATAATGGGGAATGATACTTTAACGCATTGGTATTCCTGGAACGGATATGGTTTGCGTTGTATTGTAACTGCTTGAACATAGGACATAATACATTCGGTTCGAGTTTTGACTTAAAAATGATTGCAGATGAATAAAAACGTTTTTTAACAAATGTGTGTCCGTTTATTTATTCATATCAACAACGTGTTTTAAGCGAGTTTCAGGTGGAGGATCTTCGTCACACATCTGCCCATAACCGGCAGCATCTTGGCTGTCTCCCCATTAACATGTGTTCCTGGAGGGAAAAGGGCCCCATTATTAATCGTTCATCAACGTACCAGTCCCTAATCACTAAGTATGTCGGGGATAAACTGTACTTTATAGCATGTAAACTGTAATACTAAAAACGATAACACTAAACATTAAACGATTATAAACCAGTGTTTAATTTATAACCATATAAACGGAGGTAAGGTATTATAATACCATTAGAATCACAGCGTGGTCGTATAAGAATCACGCACAAACCCATTATAAACTCATGAGATTATGAATCGTTACAATTATTATAACAATCACAAATTGTGACAAAGCGAAATTCCCACATGCAAAACACCACGCTCACGTGACGAATTCTTAAACAAACTGCAACACTCAAGTGACAGAACTCAACAAATAAACGCCGCAATAAAAAAAAAACATCAATGCACACATCCTAAAAACAGACAACACACGCACGTTCGTAGCTGTTAGAAGAAGACAACACCTAGCACCTTCAACTATACACATTATACAGCTCCAAAGAGCAAACTCGTAAATGGGGCGGTATATGACAGCCTTCGCTGCTGTCGACGGGGCCAAGCAGCGAGTGTTTAACTCCATTGTTTGAGAATCCGTGTCATCACCCGGCCACAGTGCCTTAGCCAAACTACATCTCCCAAACAAGGCATATGCTTCGATTTAAAGCTTTCGTGACTGCAGGGATTCATCTTCTTGGTTCTTTCGGTAAAGTCACGTAGAAGGGAAGTAATAAAATAATAAAAATAAAACATAATAAAACACTCAGTGGGCTCACATGACATTGACTTCTCCAAGACGGAGGTTCTCTGCAAGCCATCTGGCTATCATGAGAGATTCGTTCATGAGGCGATCCACATATACAAACACAGAGACAATTTTAACCGAGAAGATGGATTCAGGCTTAGCAATCATTGGAAGGACGTAATAAACCATTTCGATACACATTAGGGTGAGTTGAATAATACATAGTGTTATATTAAAATGTATAAAGTATAGGGTGGTTTACAGCAACACAGTTTATAATTTAATGTTGGGTTTATCTATGGCAGTATATAGTACTGTATATGCTAAGAGAATAAAGTTTAGATGGAAGTATATTATATACTTCTTACGACGTAGAATTGTAATTTATTATTTGTTGTTAGTAACTCAGCTTATTGTAGAGTATAGTAAGTATCAGTTTATATTTTAGTTTTTTATGTAGTTTTTTACTTTGGTTTTCTACATGGTTGTTTGGTAAATTCAGCTACATATCATTAACATTCCTTTCATTTATTAACGCTGTTCCTTGCGCCCCCCCGTGGTGCTGTTGATCCTGCATAATGCATGGGCATAATGGGACTTTGAAACCCCTCCGCCCACCTCCTACGCATTGCCCATTGGTATGCTAAATTCCTCTTCATATGCACATTCTTTTGTTAAGGCGCTCCTCCTCGCTACACCTATATAAGCTCCTAGCTTGATAATGTCTCATTCTTTGCCTGAGGACGGCTGCTTGCGTTGTGGCCGAAACGTTCGTGAGAATTGTTTTATTATGTTTTATTTTTATTATTTTATTACTTCCCTTCTACGTGACTTTACCGAAAGAACCAAGAAGAAGGCATATGCTGTGTATTTTAGCAGTATATTTACGGACGCACTTGAAGATAACAATTCGTCTAGAAAAGGCAGGCGACTTGTTCTACCAACACTATTTCAAATTTCTATCCAAAAGAAGTATGAGTTCATTCATGAGTAGTATTCACTAAGCCCCGATTGCACTAACCTACACACAGTTATGATTAATCAAAGTAAACATTAGTCGCTCATCCCAGCTCAAACATGATCATACCAATTATTTCCAAATCCGTGTCGGGTCCCACGAGAATAGGGCACGTCCACAAACTCTCAAATTGTAAACTCACATTGCATACTCTAACATTATAACCTCTAAGAATATAACCTTTAAACTATGAGCTATACATTTCAACGCTTTAAAATAACACTACAAACTAGTGTCAGAGTAAACTATAATGTTGTGAACTCGTATTACAGATTAGAACACCGTACATTGAATTGTGATATTCGAATCTCATTCGAATTCTTAGCTTCACACTCGTGAGTATGTAACATGTATGTAATATGCATGAATGTAATGTATGTATGTAACATGTATGCATGTAATATGGACGTGCGAACCAAGGGTGGGATATGTGAAACGGAAGGTGCAGGATCAGGATGGGATTAAAATTATTTGAATAACACTTTGGTGGTATTAATATCAAGCTGTCCACTAATGGATGAATGTTCCATCTAAATGGAATCAAATAACAATATTCAGTATGAATATGTAAAATAATCGCACAAACCCAATATTAGCCCGTGAAATAATGAATCATTACAATTGCAATGACTCCGGACTCACACTGCAGAGGGTTATTTTATTTAGCCTTTAACGCGGTTTCAGACTCCAGGCGTCACGATATAGCAACGACGACGACGAGACAGCAACCAGCCAAAACAGCCCCAAACCTCGTTCCTCCCCCTCTCTCATTCTCGGCGTGAACCTCCGCCCACACTTGGTCTCGCCTTTCCTTCTCGAACTCTCTCTTTCTTGTCCCTTAGTTGATGCACTGTCTTTAGATCACCCACCTCTATGACCTCTACCTGACCCCGCCATGGGCGGAGCAACTTGGGGGACATACAGATATGTATGTAAATTATCTGTTCAATCGAACCGGGGGTCGGATATGTGAACTGTGGGGGGGGGGGGGGGGGGGTACAGGGCAAGAATCGCATTCAATTTTTAGAATAACAATATGGTCGTATTAGCATTTTAATGGACTTTAATATATGTTACGTGCAAATGCAAATTGTTAGTCGTAAATGCGAGGGAGGGGTTAAGAGGTGCACGTTAAATCCAGCGTTAACATTTATTTTAGCATCATATTTAAGGACACTGTTGTTGATAAGAATTCGTCTAGACATGGCACGTGCCTTGTTCTACTAGATCAACCAAAATTAGTACAACATTAGTACAATGTCGGTTATTCAGGAGTGTGATTTCATTCATGAGTAGTATTCACAGAGCCCCGATGACACTAACCTACCTAAAGTTATGGTTAAACAAAGTAATCTTGAGTGACTTAATTCTCAGCTCAGACATGATCATCGCAATCATTTCCAAAGACGTGTGGGGTCCTGCAAGAGCAGGTCCCGACTACAAACAGCTTGGCAGCAGAATCGGAAGTAGCTGCGCCGCCCTCGAAATGTGATGTTGCTGCTGTTGTTGTCGCTGCTGTTGTTGCTGCTGTAGTTGCTTCTGTTGCTGTTATATACGCAGGGAGGTGGTGTTCCGTGATGGGATGACGCCTTTGATCAAAGACTGATCAAACTTAACCAATTGACGCCCTTGATCGTCGCATTTGATCAACTCTGATATTGTAGACTCTCACATCTTAAGCGCTATCATAGTGAAACATAATATTATAACCTATGAACTACAACCTATCCATTGTAACGCTGTAAAAGAATATTATCCATTGGGTTTCACTCCCTCGTCGAGAAGGCCGCTCTCTTCCTTTTCTAAAGTTACATGCTAATTTCTCTGCATTCACTTTAAATCGAGGACAATGTTTTTCCATTTATTCAAAATAAGCGCACAATTACACACTGAGATGCACTTACATATTCATGCATGAAGCACAATGGGCACATTACCCTTCGGTATGTTAATAGACATGCGGATTGTGCATTCCAAAATTAACTTTCGAATGCAAATATCCTGAAAGACAAAGGATTGGATCCTAGGGGGGGAGTTATAAGGCGGCTCAGAAGCAGAGCTCAATGCCATTTCGAGAGGGAACTTGATGAGGTTGGACGCTCGACTCGTCGCTCTGCTGATCGCCCTTCAACCGCGAGACAACGCAGCCTGGCGAGCACAATTGCTGTATCAACAGTTAGGCGACTTTGCGTCGGGAGAGTTCGTGGCGACATCTTCAGACGGCTTCCAGACACCGATATACCGTGAATCTCCAAGTAAGTGTCTATTTTCGCGGATAAATTCTTAAACGTGTTCGTCGTCAAATTAGCGGGATTTGTTTTGCCTCTCGTTTAGACACGAGCGTCGTTCTTGTTTTAGCAGTTAACAAAATCCAAAACTCAACGCTAAACATCCTTGCGGCCGATAGCGTACTTTTGACTTGATAACACCGCTGCTGTTACTACGCTCACATGGAGCAGAGACGCTCTCCACAGCCCCACGCACACGGAGGCAAGAAGCCATTCAATTGCTCTGTGTGTGGGAAGTCATTTCCACGGCCATCACATCTTCAGAGACACCAGAGAACACACACGGGCGAGAAGCCGTTCCTGTGTTCTGTGTGTGGGAAGACATTTGCTCAGTCATCACATCTTCAGATTCATCAGAGAACACACACGGGCGAGAAGCCATTGCTGTGCCCTGTGTGTGGGAAGGCATTTGCACACTCGTCAACTCTTCAAACTCATCAGAGAACACACAAGGGCGAGAAGCCATTCCTGTGCCCTGTGTGTGGGAAGACATTTGCTCAGTCGTCAAATCTTAACACGCATCAGAAGGTCCGCAATGATAGGAAACTGAAATCAAAAGCTGAAGTTCAAGGTGCTGCAATGAGTCCTGAAGAATTTTCCACCTTCGATCCCATGCAGTTGGATCCCGAGAGATGGCTGGATGTAATGGAGTGGCTCGACGATCAAACCGAGAGTCAGGGATGACTGAACAAATATTACGTCAGGTAATATTTGTTAGTTTTACAGTTTTTGTGAGAGTTTAATGACGTGCACAATGGTGGTTTGTAATGTTATCGGATTACTTGCCGAAGTGGCGTGATGAGCAGTGGTTGTGATATGATTCAATTCCGGACAATATTGTAGTGTTTAAGTCTTCCTGTTGAGCTAAAGTTAGAATGCATCTTTAGTTAGATCTTTTCTCAACATTTTAAACGGTTTTTTTAAAGTATATAGCTTTTTTTGGTTGGTATTAATCGACTTTAGATAACCGATTTAAGGATGTACATTGATGACGCGTTCGTTGGATATATGGCCTTGACTTCAACATAGACACACAGTGAACAAATGTGGTGAACTAATAAGGAAATAATGGGGAATGATACTTTAACGCTTTGGTATTCCTGGAACGGATATGGTTTGCATTGTATTGTAACATAGGACATAATACATTCGGTTCGAGTTTTGACTTAAAAATGATTGCAGATGAATAAAAACGTATTTTTAACAAATGTTTGTCCGTTTATTTATTCATATGAACAACGTGTTTTAAGCAAGTTTCAGGTTGAGGATCTTCGTCACACATCTGCCCTTAACCGGCAGCATCTTGGCTGTCTCCCCATTAACATGTGTTCCTGGGGGGGATAGGGCTCCATTATAAATCGATTCACAACGTTACGGTCCCTAATAATCAAGTATACAGGGAATCCTGTACGCTATGGCATGTGAACTGTAACACTATAAAGGATAATACAAAACATTAAACTACTATAAACTAGTTTAATCATTTATAACAGCAAAAACAGAGGTACGGTATTATAATCTCATTTCAAGAATTAGAATTACAATGTGATTGTATTAGAATAACACTCTGCGCATATGAATGTATAGTGTACGTGCAAGCGAACTGTGCTCGTATGTACGAATGTAATATGCATATATGGCCTTTGGACATGCGAACCGGTGGTCGAATATGCGAATTGGGGGGTGCAGGATTATGATCGGATTAAAATGATTAGAATATCACTATGGTAGTATTAGAATTACACTGAGCTAGAATGTATGTTATATGTAGATGCACATCGGGAGTCGTAAATGCGGCCTGGGTGGTGCCAGATTTAGAATCGCATCACAATTATTAAAATCGCACCATGGTCGTATTAGAATCAAGCTGCCCACTGCTGGTAGAATGTTACATCGCAATGGCACCGAATAGCACTATACAGTATTGATATTTTGCGTGGAGCCTACAAGCGCAACCTTGCGCATTTTGACCTGGTTCTCGACGCCCGTCCCTCGCCCATGGTAGAATCTTGTGCATTTCTGGACGTCAAGGGTTCGCACCGCAGCCTTGAAGGATTAGGCAGGTCCCTGGCTTCTTTTGAAGAATTTGACCACGCTCCAGGCACCGGTTCCTCGCAGGATCATCTATATTATTTCCATGAACGTGTGGGGTCCCACGAGAGCAGGGCCGGCCACAAACATTCGGGCAGCAGTTTGAGCAGAAGCAGAAGTCGCTGCTTTGCCATCGAACGGTTTCGTAGCTGCTGTAGTTGCTTCTGTTACTGTTATATCGGCAGCATGTTGATGTCCCGTGATGGGATAACGCCTTTGATGAAAAACTCTGATCCAACAAGTCACCTTCCTTGTCGAGACGCATTCTACACACAATACTGTACTTAAATGTTGCTAAAATAACGTCTACACCTGCGCCCGGGGACGAACTATAAAATTGGCGCCCCTCCCCCCCCCCCCCCCCGTTTAATCACATTTTCCTATTACATCGAAGAAGGAATAATAATTTAAATTTTAATGAAACATTGTATTTAAAGAAGCAAATTTATAGAAATTATATTACATGGCTCACTCAGTCACTGTCGTAGACTGGTTGACATAGTCTACAAAAGATTATTTTTCTTGATTTCACTGTCGCAAACTGGTCAATCACGTAATCAAAATCTGCTTTTTCCAATGTTTCTCTTTCAACGCTAAGAAGAGCAAGATCGCTGAGACGATCTTGTCCCATTGAAGCACGCAAATACGACAATTTGCTGAACGACCGCTCACAGCTTGCAATTGAAACTGCTATTGTTAATACAATTTGCAGTGAAATTCGCAAATTCGGAAATATGTCGTCTCCATAAAACACAATAAAACCAATAAGATCCAAAGGAGTTTCTGGTAGAACTTCATTCCGATTACTGAGCATCATTTTGCAATCTCCAATTTTTGTGAAAGTTCGTGGCCATTGATGTCGGTGTCATAGAAATTTCCAAAATCTGTGCAATTTCGACGAATTGCATCGACATCTGTGTCGGATAGAAGAGTGTTGACGTCCAGCAGAAATCCAAATTTTGTGTTCAGGTCTTTTAGTCGTTAAAACCGTGTTGACATCTCCTGTTGAAGTCAATAAAATACGCTCTTCATAACGCGCACAATTTCTTCTTCTGCTGAAAGTCCTGCATCTCTTGCCAGTTCTCCTGGCATCTTCCAACGTCGCCGAATTATTCTGTCCACATCGACCCCCCAGGCTGTGCATCTTGTTTTGGCGTTTTCTACAGCAACTTGGCTCAAATCATCACGAAGCTTGACAAATTCATGCTCCAAAGATTCAAGATCAGTTGCTGCTTCCTTGAAATTCATAGTAGGGTCCTGTAAGCGCTTCTGAACACGATAATTTTTTCCAAGAATGACATACCAGAAATGTAATAACACTATGAAGTTAAAATTTAATACACATGCCTGTAACTGTTCTGCATCACTTCTGGTTTCAGGCGTCATAGTTACGTCCTCCGATAATTTGTCTAGCAGCCCTACTAGTTTATCCAGTCTTTCATAGATAGCTTTAACAGCTTCTGATCGTGCACTCCAGCGTGTTTCAGACTCCCGCTTTACTGTGATGGACACCGCTTTTTTTAACTCTTCCCAACGAATTGTTGAACGAGAGAAAAACAAATATATACTTTCAACTGTTCCAAAAAATGTGACGACAAGTGGATCCTGTTAAGCTGAGTGTACTCCTGCTAAGTTTAAACTGTGGTTGTCACAGTTGACAAACAATGCTCTGTGATTTTTGTCACATATTCGTTGTTGAAGGCCGGATATATGCCCCGTCATCACATCAGCATTGTCATAACATTGTGCCCGACAGTCGGCTAGAGGTATGTTGTCAGATTTCAGTCTCTCGTCGATGACTTTCTAGGCTTGCTGCATCTTTTGCATGTATCTCGATATAACCTAAAATTATTCTTTGATAGTTCATTTTTTAGTTTGAAAATCCACATCCACAATTCTTATGACCTGATAAAATGTAATTACATGACATGTAGGCTGTGTGTGTAAGTTATAATGTAACGTTGTAAGCCTCATTTTGGCGCCCCTTTACCTTGGCGCCCGGGGACATATGTACCCCCCTGCCCCCCCCCTAGCTACGCCTCTGCAGTGCACTGTGGGCGCAGACCCTGCGCTGTGTGAGTGTGGTGTGTATGCAAGTGTGCGAATGGTAGTTACGCTAAAATTACGTTTATTTTTGTAAAAAATGGGTGCTGCGTGCTGCGATTAATGGAGTCCCCAAAGAACTTTACCCTACGAGTAGGCAGGGGTCGCTATCTTTCTTAGACAACTACGCTGGTTTGGTCGTCTGCGTGCGTATCTGGACGTTAATTTATTTACGGACCCGCCCAAACAGCTAGCTCTGATTCGTCGATAAAAATTAATAAAACAGCCGGCAAAAAGCCACAGCTCACTTTCATTCGACAAATATAAATAAATAAACCTGCCGCACAACAGCGTCTCTTCGGTCAACAATTGCACCTACTTTCACGCAACACCATATTCACAGTGATGGTCGCAACGCAAAATCTACTGTAGGTACAGTGTTGCTGTTGCACCCGCCGAACACTGCGTTCTGGTGGCGATATCTCCCCAACGAAGAACGTCCGCGGCTGCAACCAAGAACCCTCCACTAATCAGATAGCCACATACATTTTCAATTCCAGAACTTTCAATACAATCTGTTCATTATTGGTGGGGTTCGGTTCGACGGCCCAGTGGACAAAACTGACCACTCTTTCGTACGCAGCTCCATTAATATTACGCCCATTCCCTTGAAACAACTGTGCTTAATCTTTATTGGGCTGAAACAAGTGTGTGCAAAGTGGCCCTGCACAGCTCCCCGCCCTACATATCAAACCAGCGCTCGAGAAATTCTGTCGGTGTCGCCTTCAATCTCATTGGACTAATTAATTATCCCTTACATTTAATTGCCTCAAAGTGGCTTGCGTGCTTTGTGGCGGCAGCACGCGTCAGTCAGTCAGTCGTCCGTTTCCAAACATGCAGAAGCACACAGAAGGTAAGCGCTGTGTGATAGCATAGGTCTGACAAGGTCTGCGCCGCAGTGGTGCAGTGCACTGTGGGCGCAGACCCTGCGCTATGTGAGTGTGGTGTGTATGCAAGTGTGCGAATGGTAGTTACGCTAATATTACGTATGTTTATGTAAATGGACCGCATAACACCGACAAATAACATTTTCGAAATGGTGGAGCGCATATCGATGCTGCGTTACTAATAAAATCAAACAAAACAAACCGCTGCATCTGTAAGTGTGCCAGTGTGCGCTTATGGTGGATAGTTGTGCGTGCGGAAGTGAGGGTCATCTTTGGGTAAAAACAAACACTCTGAACGCGCAAGAACATAGCTGGCGGTCGCGTAGGGACTTGGTAGCGAGCAGGGTAGAGGCACTGCGTGTATTATATCTGTCGTCACAACGTTTGTGCGTCAGTCGGGGGGACTTTATCTGCCAGTACCCGTGCGCAACAGTACAGCGAGATATATTGTACAGTGCTTCAGATGTCACGGACTGAGAGGCAACGCGCTTTACATAGGCTTTCTGTCTAACGCGTCACGTTTGTGTACGCAGACTTCCAGATATCTGACCACAGCCACCACGATTACTACAAGCCGTGGTCCTGGAACGCGGAGAGGGTGCGTAAGCTGCTCAACTATTTCATAGTCACCGTCACCAATTCGAACTACTCATTTATATAGCAAGCGAAAGAGAGAGACACGAGATGAGCTCGAAGACGCTTTGCACGAAAACGAAATCCTAAATGCAACTCCTGCCGCGGCCGAGCTGAAGGAGGTCAAAGATCGTCGCCGCAATCGCCGCCGAATGAAGCGATTTCGGTTGAATAAGCCAAAGCGAGAGCTTTACTTGGGGAATGCTATCGATGAAGGGCGCATAGCAACCAACGCTGGCAACGACGCAATGGATCAACCAAGTGATATGCAGGATGTCCTCATGGACGTACACGATCATGTCATTTCTCCCGGCGACTTCCACGTGGATCTTGAGGAAGGTAAGCAAGAAGAAGACGACCCTGACTTTGTCATTGCTCGAGCCGCAGCGCGGGAGGATCCACAACTCACACTGGGCCTTCAGGAGTTGCGTCGCCTAAAGCGACGTGCTGAGCAATCTCTGTTTCAACAAGATGCTGAGCGAGTGCATCGCGCTGCGCTGGAGGCCCAGCGTCGTTCGAGAATGACTGCCAAGCGAGTACTGCATGAACGATATTGTCGCAGTGACTCGGAAGCTGAGCGGCGCAGAAGGTTGACGGAACAGCAGCAAGACGAAGAACGACGTCGCCACAGTGTGCTGGAAGCAGAGCGCCGCGGGCTGTTGACTAAGGAGGAGTAAGAGGAGGAACGACATCGCCACAGCGTGTTGGAAGCTGAGCGCCGCGGGAGGTTGACGGAAGAACAGCAGGAGGAAGCGCGTCGACGCCATGCTGAGCTGGAAGCTGAACGTCTCGCCAGGATGACGGAAGAACAAGAGGAGATGCGACAGCGCCAGTCCCAACGGCAAATGGAGAGGACAGAAAACGAAGTCGAGGAGACGCGAACCAAGCGCTACAAGGACGCCCTCGCCAACCAAGACGAGTTTGAAGTCTCGAGAGTTTCGGGGAAGAATGTCATCGCAGGAAGACACAAACTACCAGAGCCAACTTCGGTTTGCTCGAAGTGTCGAGCATGGAAGTGGCCGGGCGAGTCTTCGATCACATGCTGCATTGACGGCAAGGTCGCTCTTCTGCCACTCCAGCCTGCACCGGCCATTCTACGCAAGTGGTACCAAGATTAAGAGTTTCGAAAGCATATACGCATGTGCAATCAAGTGTTTGCATTTACGTCGCTTGGTGCGTCTTTCAGCAATCGTCGCTTCGACCCAGTAGCAGAAGATCAAAGTGTCCGAGGGCAGAGATGCGTGTATACATACCATATCCAAGGAGCGATGGGCCATTTCTTGGGATCTTTGTTACCATATACGGATCAGGCCGGTCAGACAACGAAGCCCAAGTTGCGCAGATTTACGTGTACGATCCAGATATGGAAGCACGAGTGGCTCGCCGACAGGGGATTTTTAGCGGCCTGAACAGAGTCGCGCTGTTGGACTTGGAGCACATGATGGAGACATGCAACCCGTTTGCGCGCGAGTTCCTTACGATGGGTCAGCGGATGAGAAGCATGATCGAAGTCGGCGACAACCCCGTCAACGTCGTGTTTCGCCTGCTTTCAAACAACTATGCGGGACCTCGCACGCACAATCTCCCCACCGCCACGGATGTTGCTGCTGTGTTGGTTGATGACGGCAACGCGGCGAACAACCGAGACTTGCTTCTCTTTCCACGGTCAGGTGGGCTTTTGCGACTGTTCGAAACCTATTCGATCTACGATTCACTTCCTATGTCCTCTCTTGCTCCCTCTCGGGGAACTGGGTTGGACGTACACGGATGAGTACACGAACGGCGCTACGTATCGGAACAAGACGCGAATGGCGCTTCGCGAACATGTTGCGTACCGACTCTACCAGAAGGAAAACGACCAGTCGGTTCTCCACCAAGGCGGGCGACTGTTCCAGCAGTGGGTGGTTGACCAACGTGCCAAGTGCGAACAGGAGAGTCTGCGCTGGGTCCAGGCAAACCAGAAGTCACTTCGAGCGGATATTTACAAGGGAGTTCTGGATGCGTACCTGCATGAGGGCGTGGTTGCATTAGGCGAAAACGAAGGCTTTATGTCGGAATACGATCGTCACACAGGCATGTTAGTGCATCCAGAGCCAAGCCGTCACTTCCTTGATCAAGTCGGACAGCGCGTCGTACTTCCAGCGTCGTTCACGGGTGGTGAGAGATACATGTACTCGATGGCGATGGTGCGCGAGTTTGGCAAGCCGGATTTGTTCATGACTGTGACGTGCAACCCTCAATGGGATAAAATCACTAAGACGATAGACAGAAACGGACCACACCAAACTGCTCAAGATAGGCCAGATATTGTTGCACGTGTGTGGCAACAGAAGCTCAAAGCAGTGTTGAAGGATCTCGATGATGAGGTGTTTGGGCAGCAAATCGCGCGAATCTATGTGGTCGAGTTTCAGAAGCGTGGACTGCCGCACGCTCACATACTCATTATTCTCGCCCATGAAGACAAACCCAGGACTCGCCAGGACTTTGACAAGTTTGTGTCCGCGGAACTTCCAGATGCCGTGAAGAACAGTGATCTGTACAACACAGTTTTGACCAGCATGATGCACGGGCCGTGTGGAGCCCTAAATCCCAGCTCTCCGTGTATAAAGGACGGCGAGTGCACCAAGGGTTTCCCGAAGGCACTGTCCGAGGTGACACAAACCAACCAGAATGGCTTTCCTGTCTAAAGAAGACGCCTGCGAACGGACGGCGTGCTCAAGTTCAAGGCCAATGCGACATTCAATCAATGGGTTGTTTCGTACAATCCATTCTTCTCTCAGAAATACGATTGCCACATCAACGTTGGGGTGTGCTCGAGCATCACGGCGATCAAGTACCTGTACAAGTACTTCTACAAAGGCGCTGATATGACGTAAATCAGTGCGCGGGCATTTGGAGATGACGTGAGGGAGTTTGAACACCCTCGATTGAGCGTCTCATAAAAATACATATAACCTCACAAAAATAAACATAAAACAATCACCAAAACATGTATATTGTGTCCAGCCCCTTTCAACTCCCCACCAACCAAGCATATACACAGCATCAACACAGCCCAAAAGATCGCCGGCTGCCATCTCCCCACACTGGAAGAACTACACAGTTCACGTTGCATCAAAAAAAGCACAGACCATTATAAAGGACTCTTCTCACCCTGGACACTCACTGTTTGAGCTGTTGCCATCAGGCAGACGATTCAGATAATTCAAAACAAGGACAAACAGATTCAAACAGAGCTTTTATCCTACAGCGATAACCACACTCAATAATGCTAATTAATTATTAAGTAATAGTGTCTACAATTGACTGGGAAATAGAGATGTGCAATGACAAAATGTAACCTTATGTGGGTATGTGGGTATACTTGGGCTGTTTTTATATATAGTATAAATTGATTATCTTTCATTTAATTGTATTTATATTTTCTTGTTTTATTTAATTTAAATTTAAGAATGATGCCCTGACTGGTGAGCATTTTAAATTTAGTTGTACTGGTGACAATGACAATAAACGATTTATCTATATACACACCGCCCGCGAAGCGGGCGGCGACTGCTAGTAAATATGTGTAATGCGGGCGTAAGCGACCTTCCGGAGGTGACGTCACGGGGGGTGGAGTCATGTGACGTGGGGGTAAGGTTCGGGGCTTTAAGCGGGTAAACCGGAAGGGGAAGGTAGTCGGGGTGTGAGCGGAAAAGAGTGAGGCCACGCGGGCAAGTGTGGAGAGGGGGGGCGCCGACGGCGATCGGGAGCCAACCCCGAAGATAAGAGGAAGCTGCGGAGTGGTGTGCAGCTGGGGAGGAGACAGCCAGGAGGGCTGCGTGTTAGAGGCAGCGGTGTGGCTGCCAGGAGGAGCTGCGGAGAGAGAGAGAGAGAGAGGGGGCTGCTTGTTAGAGGCAGCGGTGTGGCTGCCAGGAGGAGCTGCGGAGAGAGAGAGAGAGAGAGAGCAAGAAGCTGTGAGAGCTGCGGAGGGAGAAGAGCAGCAGAGAGTACAGCCAAGGGGGGCTGTGTGAGAGAAACAGCAGCGGAGCTGCTGTTGTGGATCGGGCCGACATTGGAGTCAGCACCGTGGAGAAGCTACAGAGTAAAGACAGCCGTGTGGGTGTACAGCACGAACCGAATAATAAAGGACACTGAGCCAGACATCGTGGTCCAGTCGTTTATTACACTGGTGTCGGAAGTGCAACGGCATGTCGAAACAAGTGAGGAAGAAAGTTAATCCGGCGCCTGCATCGGCTTCTTCGTCCGACGACGACGAACTCCCTCCAACCGCGGATCCTGTTGGGGTGGTGGAGGAGAGCCCGGCTGAGGAGACCACGGGAACGGGAGTGGAGGATGTTGGCGCGGTGGCGGGTCCGTCGACATCATCAGACGCGGATCAACGATGGCAAGCGATGGCGGTACAACTGGAGGCACTTAAGGACGTCCTGGCGCATCTATGCCATCTCGTCGCGCCAGGGACGATGGATGATGCAAGTGGTGCTCCGCGGGCCGCCACGTTGCCTGTCCTGCCGCCGCCATTGCCCACGCGGCAAGAGGCCGCCATTTTGCGCGCTCCGTGGCGCCAAACCGCCATCTTGGCCACGCCGCGGGCCGACGCCATTTTGAATTTGCCATCACAACCACCACCATTGGAAGACGGCGGGAAGAGGAGTCGGAGTCGCCACCTTACAACAGTTAAAGAATTTTCCGTCGGTGGGGACTGGAGCGCGTTCGCCTGCCGCTTCTTGGCGGCGGTACGCACAGCAAGATGGACCGATGCGGAGGCTTTGGAGGTGTTGCCGACTCTCCTGGACGACGAATCTGTCCGATTCTTCCGTTCCATAGCGACCGATAAGAAGGCAACTTTATGTGGTGTTTTTCAAGAAATGGCCGATGCTTATGAGCCACCAGATGATGCGCATCGGCGATTCGCTCAACGACAACGAGCACCAGAGGAGTCGCCCGTGGCGTTCAGGGGTGCGGTGCTGGAGCTGGCCATGGCAGCTTATCCTGAGACGCCACAGGACCTGCTGGAGCCTCTCATATTAGGGAAAATGTTGGAGCTGTCTCGGGATCTAGGGATCCCCATGCCTGTGTGTGGGCATGAGAAGCTAACTTCCCGGATGGCTGCTAAGTGTCTCGATGCGCAATTCAACCTCCGTCGCTGGAAACAAGTGACGGCGTGGACGGGGGAGCCCGTCAAAGAAGAGGAGGCGCTGGGGTGGAACCCTGCGCAGGCCGTCTATGTTCCGGATGACCGGGGCCCTCAACAACTGACGGCCGCCTCCGCTCCATGGACGGGACGCGGCGGGCCGAGACCGCGCGCGGTGCTACCAGAACGGGGCCGTCAGGAGGCGAGGCCTGCGCTTCGGCGCAACGAGGCCGAATGTTTCCGCTGCGGGCGTAGGGGCCACTACGCCAGAGACTGCTGGGCCCGCTTCCCGGCTCCGCCGCAGCAGGAGGCCTCGGCACCGGTCAAGTCGGCTAAAGATCCTCCGAAACAGGCATGTCGGCACGCACCAGACACTCGGCAAGGCTTTCCACCTCACCCACCACCTGTGTTGCGCGATCCTATTGTTGTTGTTAAAGAAAGGCCATCGACGGGGCCTTGTCATTCAGTTACGCAGTGGCGCAAATTGGCACGGAGAGTTGTCGCGGCCGCTACGGGTTCGTCCACTGTACCGGGGTCCATACAAGGTGTGGACGTGCGCATTTTGGTCGACTCGGGCGCGTCTGCGACTATTATATCGGATGTCATTTTCCATCTGTTGGGCATTCCGTCGCGGGCTGTGCGTCCGGTTTATGGGTCGTGCGTCGCTGCGAACGGGGGTAGCATGGGTATCGTGGGTCAGGTGGATGCTAAGATATCTATTGGGGATGTGTCGGCCTCGGGTGTTGTGTTGATATCGAGATCTTTGGCGGTTCCTTGTTTGTTAGGCACCGATTTTTTGGCTAAGATGCCCATTTTGATCAAAATCAATGAGAATTGTATTGAACTGCCGGGGGGCCGTCAAATCTCGTTTCTGCCGTCGCCCTGGGGGCGACCTGCTTCGGCCGTACAAGTGCAGGCGCTGTCCGTCGCATCTGTGGACATCCCACCTGGTACACAGATGCTTATACCCTTGCGGTATCGGAAGCCCCTGCCTGATCGGCTAGGAGCAGTAGGGGTCTTGTTGTCACCGTCCGCCACGATAACAACCGGGTTGGCGTTAGTGGGGGCACAGACCATCGTCCGGCCGGATCAATTACCGTTTTTACAGGTGCTTAATGCGGGGGGAGAAAACGTCCGTGTCCCGGCCGGTACGGTTGTGGCACATGCCACTACGGCGTTTGCGACCCATGATTGTCCACATAGCCGGGGAGTTGTTGCTGGGGTTTCCGAGCCAAGGAGTTCGGATGATCGTTGGGTTGCTCAATTATGTGACGAAAATTCTTCCCTGTCCATGGAGCAACGTGGTGCGCTGCGTAAATTGTTGTTGACATATTCCGACGTGTTCAGCTCCGATGATTTGGATTTGGGCCGCACTTCCTTGCTTTACCATCACATTGAGACGGGCGATGCTGCCCCTATTCGATTAAATTCGCATCGGATGAGTCCTGCGGAGCGAGAACACGTACGGGGGGCAGTGGAAGACATGTTGGCTGCGGACATTATATCGCCATCTAACAGCCCATGGGGCGCTCCAGTCGTCTTGGTTAAGAAGAAGGATGGCAAATTGCGATTTTGTGTTGATTTCCGCAAATTGAATAAGATATCGGTGGCAGATGCGTACCCCCTGCCGCGTATGGATGACTCCCTCGACGCATTGTCGGGGGCTAAGTTCTTTTCCACACTGGACCTCTCTTCGGGATTTTGGCAGCTTCCCCTTGACGAGTCCTCACGGGAGAAAACCGCATTCCGTACGCCGCAGGGGTTATTTCAATTCAACTGTCTCCCGATGGGATTGAATGCGGCCCCTGCTACATTTCAAAGATTGATGGAGCTCGTTTTGACGGGGTTGCAGTGGGAGACATGTCTTATATATTTGGACGATATCATTGTCTTCAGCCGCACATTCGATGAACATTTGACGCGGCTGGAGACAGTGTTCACGAGGATGCGTTCTGCCAAATTGAAATTCAAACCAAAGAAATGTCACCTACTGCAACGGTCCGTCCGCTATTTGGGGCACATTGTGAGCGCTGAGGGAGTGTCCACGGATCCGGAAAAGACGGCGTGCGTCCGGGATTGGCCGACTCCGGCCACCGTGGGGGATGTTCGGCGGTTTTTGGGATTTGCCTCGTATTACCGAAGATTCGTGCCGGGTTTTGCGACGATTGCGAGGCCTTTGCATCTCCTTACGGGTAAAGGACGGAAGTTTGTTTGGGGACAGCCGGAGGAGGCGGCCTTTCGGAGTCTGCGTGATCTATTGGCCACGGCCCCAACATTGGATTATCCCGATTTCGATCACCCATTCATTCTTGATACGGACGCGAGTGACACAGGTATTGGGGCGGTGTTATCACAGTCTAAAGGGGGTGTAGAGCGTGTCGTGGCGTATGGTAGCCGAGTCTTGTCTCCTGCGGAAACCCGCTACTGTGTCACTCGCAGAGAACTATTGGCGGTTGTTTTTTTTCTACGCCAATTTCGACCATACCTCTACGGTCGTTCTTTTATTGTGCGTACGGATCATGCGGCCTTGCAATATGCCCTTAAAATTGACCAGCCATCCGGACAGTTGGCACGTTGGTTGGACACGCTACAGGAATTTTCCTTCCAAATTCAACATCGGAAGGGAGTGCGCCATGCGAACGCTGACGCACTTTCCAGATTACCGCGGCGCGCCCCTTGTAAATGTGAGTCGGGGACGCATAGGTGTTCGCCGATTCCAAACCCCCCTCAGCCGCTCACGTTGGCCGTCGAGAAGTCGGACACTCCGATGGAACCGGGACCGGCTGACGGGGTTTTGAATCTGCCGCGGTCTGTCTGGATCCGGGAACAGATGATGGATGAGTCATTGGTGTCCTTGCGGAAGCGGTCTGCTAAGGACGATGGGAGTCCGAGTACGGCTGTGGGGCCGCAAACCGCTCTCCGAGATGGTCTGCTTATGTGGCGGGAGGGGTTCCAGGAACGTTGGCGCCTGGTGGTACCAACGTCCTTGCGGTTCGAGTTGATTAGAACCCTCCATTGTGACACTCTCTTACATTTAGGGGTGCAGAAGACCTTGTTGACGTTGCAACGTCATTATTTTTGGCACGGCATGGCGACAGATGTCGTAGGGCACGTGCGCGCGTGCCCTGCGTGTGCACAACGTAAGCCGCCGAAACATCCTTACGTGCCGCCTCTCCAGTCGATTCAGGTGTCTCGAGTCAATGAATTGGTGGCACTGGACATATTGGGACCTTTTCCACCATCGGCGAGGGGTAATAAATATTTGCTGGTAGGGGTTGAGTACCTCTCCCGTTGGCCGATGGCCTGGCCGTTGCCCGATCAGTCGGCCGCGGCCATTACCGACGCCTTTTTGTTTGGGTATATTATGGATAAGGGGGCGCCTGAGAGACTCCTCACGGACCAGGGCAGGAATTTCTCTTCTAAATTATTGGCGGAAGTGTGCGCGGGCCTTGGGACTAAGAAAGTACGGACATCCCCATACCATCCGCAGACGGATGGTATGGTTGAACGGCTGAACAGGACATTGTCTGCCATGCTTTGCCACACCGTGAGTGAACAACAATCAGATTGGGATCTGCACATCCCCGGGGTGCTTTCGGCGTACAGGATGACGCCTCATGCGGCTACAGGATATTCGCCGTTTTACCTTATGTATGGTCGGGAAAACGTGCCGCCGGTGGATGTGCAATTGGGAACTGGGGTGAAGGGACCTCGTAAACCACTTCCTGAATACATTCAGGACACGGTTCGCCGAGTCACGGAGGCGCGGGAGAATGCCCGCGTGGCTACGGCCAAAGCCCAGGCCCGGAACGAGCGATATGCGCGACGGTCTGAGGGGGAGTGCCCTTGGAAGGTTGGGGACCTAGCCTGGCTTCATTGTCCACAGGTACGTCCGGGGACCTCGCCGAAATTGCACAAACCCTGGCATGGTCCCGTACGCCTCATTGCGGTTCCCAACCCACAGACAGCACGCGTCCAGATTGGGTCTCGTCGCTGGGTTGTGCATACGTCGCGCTTGAAACCATATGTTGCTCCCTTACATGATGCGTCATCCCCCAATGTTGCCTTGCCGGGGTCTGTTGCTGCTGACTCTCCCCTGCCTGCGTCCATTGATCTCGCTGGAGCGCCTGTCGTACCTGTTCCAGACAGGCCGGCCGTGACATTGCGGGGGACGAGGGGCCCTGCTCGGAGGACGCCTGCCAGGTCTGCGGGACCTTCGAGCCCTGCAGCCCTTCCGACCCAGCTGCGGGCACGGTCACAGGACAAGCCCAAGACTAACTCTTTAGGGACACGGGACGTCGGTGGACTTCCAGCTGCGACAGGGGGATTACCCCCTGTCATTCCTCGACTTTCATCGCGTTCCCGTTCTGCGAGTGGGCCGCCGACCGTCCGGGACGGGCCGGCGACCCGCACACGTTCCAAATCGCTTACGTTTCGTTGATTGTTGCTGTCTTGTTATTTTTTTCTTACAGTTGTATTTATTGCATGCTTTTGTACGATCGTTGATGTTCATTGCGTTGTTGTTGTTCTTGTTGTTACATTATATGCTTAGTGTCCTTTAGGGGGGGAAGCTCGGTTCGCCACATTACGATTTGCTATTGGTCAGCCGAGGTCGGCTGGGATTTTTCTACGGGGGAGGGTGGTGTAATGCGGGCGTAAGCGACCTTCCGGAGGTGACGTCACGGGGGGTGGAGTCATGTGACGTGGGGGTAAGGTTCGGGGCTTTAAGCGGGTAAACCGGAAGGGGAAGGTAGTCGGGGTGTGAGCGGAAAAGAGTGAGGCCACGCGGGCAAGTGTGGAGAGGGGGGGCGCCGACGGCGATCGGGAGCCAACCCCGAAGATAAGAGGAAGCTGCGGAGTGGTGTGCAGCTGGGGAGGAGACAGCCAGGAGGGCTGCGTGTTAGAGGCAGCGGTGTGGCTGCCAGGAGGAGCTGCGGAGAGAGAGAGAGAGAGAGGGGGCTGCTTGTTAGAGGCAGCGGTGTGGCTGCCAGGAGGAGCTGCGGAGAGAGAGAGAGAGAGCAAGAAGCTGTGAGAGCTGCGGAGGGAGAAGAGCAGCAGAGAGTACAGCCAAGGGGGGCTGTGTGAGAGAAACAGCAGCGGAGCTGCTGTTGTGGATCGGGCCGACATTGGAGTCAGCACCGTGGAGAAGCTACAGAGTAAAGACAGCCGTGTGGGTGTACAGCACGAACCGAATAATAAAGGACACTGAGCCAGACATCGTGGTCCAGTCGTTTATTACATATGTATAGTGTATGTTCAATCGAACAGGTTTTTGGGGTTAAATTGCGTAAGTAAAAAATATATTTTGTTAAACCCGCCACCACCCGACACATCAAAATAGTAAGGTTTGTCACGTAAACAGAACATGACAATTCGTTACTAAAGCATGTCTATTCCGGTCACTATTCTTCAATAGGGATTACCGTTGGAACGGCTATTTTAGTACACACAATCGACAGGAAGTACAAGGACAATGGGTTCACTTAATTCGCATGCCTAATGTACGTTGATTACCATATACATTACCCAAACGGCAATGAGTACCCATAGCCATATATATGTATCCATTAACACCCCCCCTCCCCCACTTCGCGCAAGAAGAGCACACACGTTTTGTCATCACATCTACCTCTCTATTTACGGAACAAAACAGGAGGACTTCTCCACAAAACTGGCCGTGCCTAATGAAACTAGTTGTAATTACTGACGAAAAGTCGTACTCAGATTGTAAATGTTGTGGCTTGGCTCTCCAACACACCATTGTGCTGGACTAGTAACGAATTAGCATGTCCTGTTCACGTGACAAACCTTACTAATTGGGTGTGTGGGTGGTGGCGAGTTTAATGACACATTTTCATATTTAGGCGATTCATGGATACGGTATTCGAATCTCATTAAAAGTATTATAATCGCAATCTGCTCATATAAAAGAAAGCTTACGTTCAATCGACCCGGGGGTTGGATATGCTAACTGTGGGGGTGCAGGGTTAGAATCGAATTCAAATTCTTAGAATAACAATATTGTCGTATTAGCATTTTACTATGCTTGACTGTATGTTATGTGTAAATGCAAATTGTTAGTCGTAAATGCGAGGCAGGGGTTAAGAGGTGCATGTTTAATCCAGTGTTCGTCTCGATCAACCAAAATTAGTACAAAGTCGGTCAAAAAGGAGTACGAGTTATTTCATGAGTAGTATTCGCTGAGCCCCCAGATACTAACCTACACACAGTTATGGTTAAACAAAGTAACGTTTAGTCACTTAATTCTCAGCTCAGACGTGATCATCGCAATCATTTCCAAAGACGTGTGGGGTCCCGCGAGAGCAGGGCCTGGCTACAAATAGCCGAGCAGCCCAAAGCGAGGGGGCAAATGTTTAATGTCGAATCGAGGACTCTGGTGTTTCCGGTGACGCACACCACCCGCACTGCACCACGTGGTGCGCCCGCCAAGCGCGTGGGGGCGGAGCCTCGCTGTAGTGACGTCACCTCTGTTACGTCATAGCCACGCCTCCACCCGCAGTCGAGAGGAATGCGCACGAGTGAGCAGCAGAAGAAGCCTTTGCAGAGCGAATCCTCAACGAGGTGAGCGTCCCTGTTGACGATGTGTGTTGTTTATTTTTATTGCACGTTTTGACTACAAACTAAAGCTTCATTATTTTTGAGTATGTTGGTATTTGGATTTTCTGCAACCAAGTTAGGACTATTAGGTTACTTGGCATGCTCTGATATGTTGCTGTTACTGTCATTGTTTAGACCCAAAGCAAGTCAACATTTAAAACGTTCATGACTAACCTGTTTAAATCTCATATAATATGATTAACATGTCTATAATGATTGTGTTCTGATTGCCTGCATAATTGTGCCCTGCATTACATGTATTGAATGTTATCCAACACGGGGGAGGAGTCTGCCTTTTAGTTCAGACCCTAGCTCAAGGGTCTGCAACCAAAATAACAAGAAGAGCCATTTCTTTCCAATTCGGTACAAAATTCAGTATTTCAAGAGCCGCAATGCATCTGAGTACATACTGTACATACGTACATATCGTCAAGAAGCAGCCCGTAAAGAGCCGCATGCGGCTCCGGAGCCGCAGGTTGCCGACCCCTACCCTAGCTGCTGCCATAGACGTTTCCTATCTGTGACGTCACAGCCACATGGGCGGTATCTCTGACATCACGTGACCTACGACGTCATTCTCGGGTCATAACAAATGATTTAAGTATGGTCATTTGACCCCAATGACCTACAAGACATAGGAGGGCCTTTATCAAGCAGTCGATTAATACAAATGGGCTGTGCATCAACATGCTTGTCTGGTTTTTGGAGCTTTCGTGACTGCAGGAATTATTCTTTGGTTCTTTCGGTAAAGTCACGTATAAAGATAAAATAATAAATTAAATAATAGCATACGACGTTTCGATTGCAACACAAGCAATCATCATCAGGTATAATGAAATAGCGACACAAAATCTAACCAGAAAACCACAGACAGACATATAAGCAGACATATATCACCAAGATACACAGAGAGAACAACACAGGTACAGAGAGGGGTGATCGTCTCTGTGGGGTGGCCTTAAATAGACAGAGGGGGGCGGAGGCAGAGAGAGGGAGGGGTTAGAGAAAACATTTACATGTCAATGAGTACGAAGAGACGCGTAGTAAAGTACGCAGGCTTAGAGGGAGAAAGAACACACTAAATTAAACAACCTAGCAAAGTATCGAAATGTAATGAAATCGACACAGAGAGTCGGTCAACACACAATTAACGCATAGCCTGGTCGATTACGTATTTCAAAGATTGCTAAGTTAGAATTTAAGTGTGAAAATTCTGCCTCCGCCCCCCTCTGTCTATTTAAGGCCACCCCACAGAGACGAGCACCCCTCTCTGTACCTGTGTTGCCCTCTCTGTGTATCTTAGTGATATCTGTCTGCTTATATGTCTGTTTGTGGATGAGTGAGTGATCTGACGCACGCGTGAGTGGGCAAACAAGCGAGTGAGTGGACTTGTAAAACAAACGGCACGAAAGTGATTTGATTAGTACAGCGAGTGCTCAAATATGTAACAATTGAGAGGATGAGTGATTCAAAAGGTTGCTAAATCTGAGCGTTTTTACAACCTCCCCAGGCCCTCCAACATCAAACAGAAACTACTACGTCCCAACAACATGGACAGACAACGCAAGTGGGCTGACATCTTGGAGGACTATGTTGGCAAGTCCCAGTTACCTGCATCACGTGGCTTTTATGCAGAGGAGGCAGCTCCCTGATTAATTATTTTTAGTGGACGTGGCTTGGTGGTAATGGGAAGAGGTAACGGTCAAGTGTGCAGACAGCATGCATTTAGAGCTGCGTTTCAAGCATCTTTGTTTAAATGGGGGTCTCAAGTTCATGGAATTGATGGTCTCAACATGCTTACAAAAATATGACTTGTAAAGTTTTACTGCCATGTGATTAATATTTCTCAACAGCAGGTCATGTTATGTGTTAAGAGGTAATTGCAGGGATCTCAGAATTAGTTCCGTGAATCTCCACGTGCTTCGTTCTCTAATTCATTTCTCGTCCTTTGAATTAATTTTGTTTTCCGTAGCCCGGGAGTCATGGCGCCAGTCGACCACGTGGGGGGACATTATGGATGAAGTGGACCCTTTCCCAGGCCAAAGCTACGAGCATCCCTCCCCAAAGGTGTGTATGGGGTCTATGGGGGTCAAACACCACATTATCACACCATTTCACCACACCATTGCACCAAAACATCACTACAACTCACATTATCTCTTCACGTCACCTTTCTCATCACACCACCACCAACTCAATACACCGTCACAGAGCCTCAATGCGTCAATACCATCACGACACCATCTCTCCAGAACATTCCACAATTTCACCTCTCTATATCACAACACCATCTCCCAACACTATCACTCCATCTCTCCACCATCACGTCATGCCATATCCCACTCGTACAGGCAAATGAAGTCGCCATTCATTACCAATGAAGACAGAATGATATCATGCAATCTCATGAATTATGTCTGTGAGCTGATTGGAAGTTGCCATTCCAGTTGCCCATTATGGGTGCTGCAATAAAATTTGTCCAGATCATGGGCATCCAGATATTTACAATGGAACATTCTGTGGAAACTATTGCCCGTGATGATTGTTGCCAACAATCGCCATGAAATCGCATTAAGTGCGTGTATTGTATTTGTGAGAATATGAGGATATAACATGTATTTTGATAACATTAGGTGATGGTGTATATTCATACGTGTGCTAGCATGTTTGCATGAGTTAATGCGCATTATTGCATCCGTACATAGATGTGCAAGTATGCATTTTTGTTTGTATATGTGCCCGTCCATGTTTGTGTGCCTGCGAGAATGGATTTTGTCCTGAGTGTGCATGTCTGAATGGTCATGTGCTTATCTTCGCGTGAACAGAGGAGCATTGGGGAGGTGAAGAACTTCAGCAGAGTGAAGCGTCTCCAGGAGGACAAGCGCCTTGCGAAGGTGAAATGCACAATGGAAGAGAAGCGCCCCAATGAGGTGAAGCGCCTCGCCAAGTTGAAGCACCAAACGGAGCAGAAGTGCCTTCGAAACAAAATCCTCAACGACGTGAAACGCGTCATGGAAAAGCGCCTCCTTGAAGAAACGCGCTTCATAGAGGAAAAGCGCCTTCGCGAGGTGAAGCGTCTCAAGGAGAAGCATCTGGAGGAAGAGAAGCGCCTCATAGATGTGCAGCGAGTCGAGGAAGAGAAGCACCTCATGGAGGAGAATCGCCTCTTTGAGGTGAAGCGTCTCATAGAGCTGAAGCGTCTCGAGAAGAAGAAGAAGCGTCTTGAGGAGAGGCGCTTTCGCAAGGTGAAGCTCCTCGAGGAGAAACGTCTCATGCAGGAGAAGCGCCTCGTTGAGGTGAAGCGTCAAGAGGAGGAGGAGGAGGAGGAGCACTTGATGGAGGAGAAGCGTCTTGTGGAGCAAAAGCGCCTCGAGGAAGAGCAGCGCCTCGCCAAGATCGAGCGACAATGGCTCCAGACCGCTACCACCAGCAGCACCACTACCACCGCCGCCACCACCACCGCTGCCACGTCCTCCAATCCTGTATTGAGCCCAATAGCTCCGAGCTTTGGAGAAGAGGGCTTCCAAGAAGATAAAGCAAACTCCAGAGTCACTGAGCCACGGTAAACTACTCTGCGTGTGCGCCCTGTGTGTTTATTTTTGTTATTTATTGCCATGCTTCTCACGCAGCATCAGCCTTACTCGGTCTTAAGACTTTTTTTCAGGAGGATTCTGCCAAGTTTGCTCGCATTTTGCAAGAAAGTTGCTACTGTTTGCGATCCAAATTGAACGATTTGCATTGCTTGTGTGGGTTCAGTAACAGGTAGAAAGCTGCAGAACATTCCCAGAATAGGTGGCTGCATAATCCACACGGAGAATGTGGCCAAACGTGGAAATCAAACCCAGGTCAATGTTGCTGTGACACACAGGTGCTCAAGCTCTGTCGTGCTCTCAAAATTCACAGACACTGCAAACTCCACGTGTACATTCCGCTATACTGAGGACAGATTTATTTTTCATAACTGGTTTCTGGGTTAGACCACATAACGAAGTGGGCATATCTTCACCATGTAACCCTCCTTCCACCGTGAGATTTTCGCTGTCTATCGCCTGTTTCCAGGCCAGCTGCCAAGTTGCCTCGTAATGCACAGCGACAGCTACCACTGAGAGGGGTGTCCATCTTCTTGGTTCTTTCGGTAAAGTCACGTAGAAGGGAAGTAATAAAATAATAAAAATAAAACAATTTAAAACGCGATGAGATGAGAGATGCGAGAGGCTCATCGCATGCAATGCACTCTGAGATGCCTTCGACGTCAAGGGAGGTGGCTCTCTCGACCACGAATTACTGTCGGACACTTTTTCGAAATCGTGGATGTGTTGAAGCGACCAAATTGTCGTGCACTCATTCTTCACCGCTTACAGTGCAGATCATGCTTCCCGCCTTGGCTATTATTGCTGCTGCATTAACCACACAGATCCACACCCATTCCGTCACAGTGGACGTTCAGGATCTCTATCGATGCCATTTGAAATGCTTAGGACATTATGTGCAAGGGGTCAATTAGAATATACTTATAGAAACATGTCAATCTAGATTTTAAGTTTTCGTGACTACAGGGATCCATACTCTTTGGTTATATCGGTAAATTCACGTAGGTATGAAATCAAATAAATTAAATTAAATCACGACGTTTCGATGGCCATGTCTTTATTGCAAGAAAATGGATTGCTGTGGTTTCCCACCTGATGATGATTGCTTGTGTTGCAATCGAAACGTTGTGATTTATTTTATACCTACGTGACTTTTTTGAAAGAACCAAAAAAATGTCACTTCAAATTATTCAGCTAAATTTGCACAGCAACGCCACCCACTACTGTGAAGCTACAGCAGCCTGTGTGAGACACAGCTGCACCTATCTCAAGGATAGCCTGGCGCCATGAGAATGACAGCACCAATACTAAGCACACTCACTGGCCATGTCGTGATTGCTGTTTCTATTCAGCTCGAATTAATCCGCCACACATTCCACCCACGGACGATGGGGAGATGGCCATGTCTGCCGTAGCAGCAAGGTGGAACGGTGTCGTGTTGTCTGTTCACAGATCTGTGCCAGCTCAGCCCTCCTCCTCACTCGTCCAGGCCTTTAAAGTGAAGACAGAGGTTATGGAGAAGGAGACGAAGGGAGAGGTGAAGGAGGAGATGATGGAGGATGAGGTAGAGACAGAGGAGGAGGAGAAATCGGAGGAAGAGAAGGCAAAGGAGGACGAGATTGTGATGGTGACAATGGAGAACACGGAGGGAGAGGAGAAAGACAATACGGAGATGGAGGACAAGGAGACAACAAAGGATGAACAGATGGTCGTGGTGGAGGACATGGAGACGACGGACAAAGGGGAGACAATGGTGGTAGAGGAGGATGAGAAGACGGTGTCGGAGATGGTGGTGCCAGAAGTTGAGGAGGAGATGAATGAGGAAGAGATGGTGCTAGCGGAGGAGAAGAAGATGGACAAAATGGAGGTGGCGCAGGAAGAGGACGAGGATAAGATGGTGGCGGAGGATGAAAAAGAGGAGATGGAGGAGGATGAGACGGAGGAGAAAACGGAAGAGGTGCAGGTGGAGATGCACGAAAAGAAGAGAAAGCGAGGGGGCCTCGCTCGCGTGGCGACAGCGATCGCCTCACTCCTCCGCCGCGTGCTGCTTTGTGGTGGCAGGTCCACCGCCCAGTAGGGGTGGTGGCGGTGGTCGTGCATCGGTGCCAACCGTGACCGCTATCACCACACTACCCACCCACCCCGTGATACTCGCTACACACACCACACGGTTCCCCAGAGAGACGGTGCCACTGGGACCACAGCTGGGGAATGAAGCTGAGCAGCAGATGCCAGGACTACAGCGGAGAATGACTGCTGCCAAGAGACCTCACATCACACACACACACGGGACTATGCCTTTAGCATAGCCGGCCCCACATTGGGTCCCTTCCATGCTGGTTTTCATCCAGGCGGTCCTCATGGGATGACCTTGCCATGGTGTAGAGGACATGGAAGGGGCAGCTGACCCAGGGGGAGAGAGCTGGAGGGGTATGGTGCAGACAATTAACAAAACCTGCACGTGCCAAGTCTTAAGGATGCTGTGTTAAGAATTAGGATCAATATAATTGTTTTTGTTGTTGTTACTATAAACTTCGTGAAATCAACCCTTGAGGACACAACGTAACGTTGCATTGCTTGCGAGTGCTGCCTGTGTTGGTTAAATGTGTCTTGGCTCGTGTGCGCGGTGTCCCAGCTGTGTGTGCGGCGGTACAAAGACAAATACTAAACAAGAGAGGTTTTGGGAAATGGTCCTTCTACAGAGCACATACAAGCGGCGGTGGTAAAACATATTCAGGTGATTCGCCTTCTTCATAACAAACCGCCCCACCTCTACCCCACTGCTCCACTGCCAATCTGCTTTACTGCTCCTCTGCTACACCACCTGCCTCAGCAGTTGAAACAAATGATAAACTATCTTAAACCCCCTTGCCTCTGTGCACCAAGCAGTGAAAATGGGTGCGGCACGTGTGGAGGCCGACGTCCAACTCCCTGCTCCCCGTGAGCGGGCGGGTCGCGACGTCCATCCCCTGCACTCCCACCTCCTCCTCGTTGGCCGCCTCTCGCAGAGCTCCCTCTGATCGGGTGATCGGCCCCCCCGGCGCCAGCGCCCTCTCTGAGGGACATGGCTAACTGGCTGGATATCTCCCACACGTACACCACCACCAAAACAAACGCGGTGGCGTGCACGCGCGCGCCCCTGCATGCGAATGTGCTAAGCAGAGGTCGGCGCTATCTTCTTGGTTCTTTCGTTAAAGTCGTCACGTAGAAGGGAAGTAATAAAATAATAAAAATAAAACATAATAAAATAAAAATAATAAAAATAAAACATAATAAAATTATTTTATTATGTTTCATTTTTATTATTTTATTACTTCCCTTCTACGTGATGACTTTACCTAAAGAACCAAGAAGATGAATCCCTGCAGTCACGAAAGCTTTAAATCGAAATTTAGGTCGGCGCTAATCAACGGAAACGGCGGCGCTATCAATATGCAAGCGTCGCGCCCGGGTGGTTAAGCCCTAATCCGCGTGGACGCAAAGGCAAATGCTACCGGGCTGTATGAATATACACGCGCAAACGAGGGTGAGTGGATTTAGAGTTTCCCGCCCCCTAAATACTTACGTGGCGATCAGGCGCTCGTTTTCCACACGCGCGCGCAAACAGACGCAATCAACTGCGGCAGAATATTTCATAATATATGCGCGCCTCACACACCAACCCCGCTCCGACACTCTGCAGCGTTGCGCTCGCTCTCTCACGCACACACCGTCTCCCCACGCAGTTGCTCCACACAAAAATCACAGACACCACGCGCAACTTCTACCCACACACACACACAAATCACACTGCACCGATACTCTGAACTAATGTTTTTTAATGGCACAAATACACGCGACCTGGAGGAGGAATAATTCTTAAGAAGAGCCTAGCCTAACTCTGCCTATGAACCCAGTTACACAAACGTTCTACCACGTACCTCGTAGCTCTACTCAAGGCGTTGCACGGGCGCTGTGAGAGTCGGAGGGAAAAGGACGAGCAAAAACCTCGCCTATCACTGCCTCATAGCAGCACTCGCCGGCATCACACGGATGCTGCGAGCGGCTCGAGGAGGCAGGACGGCAGGGAGTGGGTCTGGATCGATGAAGATGAGCATCTTAAACAACTACGCTGGTTTGGTCTTCTGCATGCGTATCTGGACGCTTATTTATTTATTTACGGCCCCGCCCTGACAGCTCACTCTGAGTCGATACAAATAAAACAGCTGGCAAAAAGCCAAAGCTCACTTTCATTCGATAAAAATAAATAAATAAAACAGCCGCCTGAGAGCGAAAGCATAGGTGTGGCAAGGTCTGCGCCGCAGTGGTGCTGTGCACTGGGGGCGCAGACCCTGCGCTGTGTGAGTGTGGTGTGTATGCAAGTGTGCGAATGGTAGTTACGCTAATATTACGTTCATTTACGTCAAAAATGGGTGCTGCGTGCTGCGATTAGTGGAGTCCCCAAACAACTTTACCTTACGAGTAGGCAGGGGTCGCTATACAGTGAGTCTTAGCGGACTGAGCTGGCAGCTTCACCTGCCGGGACCACGGCCAGTTGCGTAGCGCCCCCTACAGTTTCGCCCATGGGTCAATACCCCCATGGGGCAACCCAGCTGACTGTTTGATGGGTACAATGGGTACTTTCGGTTTATCCGGCTTATTACCATTATTATGTATTGACGTTGATCACGTCTCCATGGACGGCATGCTGCTGCTGGTAAGGGCATGTGTTGCATAATATGCAGCATGTGTCCGCGTATCATGTTTGCCACGGATGCAGTTGGCGTTACTGTACATTTATGATGTTTTGGAGTGCCAATCCCATGCACTTTGAAATGTAATAAACTGTCTAAAAAGGTTGCAGCCCGGCCCCCGCCGCTGTCACTCTCTGGCCGTTGCACAAGCCATATCGGAATTTGCGACATGCTAAAACAATGAGTACAGTGTGACACAACCCCGGTAACTCCCGGGATCAAAATGGGCATTGGAAAGTGACCGATTTATTGAGATGATTATGGTACTACCACAGGGTATTGTGAACGGTTCAGGAGGAGGAGAGGTCTGGATTTGTAAGTCTCACAGTGCCGGTAAGAAGCGCTGGGTGGGGGATGCCCTCCACTGGGGTACAAATTCTGTCATTATTAGTATACGATCATGCAATGTTTCTATCTGCAAGCTGTCATAACTGAAACGATCCCCGTTATTGTTCGATTGAGAGTGACCCACACCTCTGAAACCATATGTGAGGAACCCAAAAATCTGGTGCATGCGTAAAACACCCACAATGGGAATACGTAAACGTAAAAACACCAACAAAATACATTTTAATATAAGAAAAAAATAGGTGGCCACATAGCGCATCTGTCTGTGTGTGTACATACAGACGGAGGATGCAGGGGCCAACCTGTGTGCGATCGGAACGGTGCAATTGCTGACCAATGTCACTGTAGATGGTGCACACGCTGACGCACACCGGAGCTGTGTCTTTGCGATGCAAGGGCATGGTGGATGGTGGAGTGCATATGGATGGTGCGTTACGAATACAATAAAACAAAACAAACCGCTGGAAGCAGCCATGCGAGCAGGCTACCTTGAGAGCGATCGCGAATGGATTGCGTGTCTGGAAGAAGCCTCGCTCTTTCAGATGCCGTACCAGCTTCGTCAACTCTTCGCTACGATTCTGCTGTATTCCATGCCAGCAGATACGAAGGCTCTCTAGGTATAACCACATGACGTAATATTTTTTCAGTCACCCCGACATCTCTCTTTGACCCTGGAGCCACTCCATTACATCCAGCCATCTCTCGGGATCCAACTGCATGGGATCGAAGGTGGAAACTTCTTCAGCACCTTGAATTTCAGCTTTTGATTTCAGTTTCCTATCATTGTGGACCTTCTGATGCCTGTTAAGAGTTGACTAATGTGAAAATGCCTTCCCACACACAGAGCACAGGAATGGCTTCTCGCCCGTGTGTGTTCTCTGGTGTCTCTGAAGATCTGATGGCCATGAAAAGGACTTCCCACACACAGAGCAATTGAATGGCTTCTTGCCTCCGTGTACGTGAGGCTGTGGAGAGCCTCTCTGCTCCATGTGAGCGTAGTAACAGCAGCGGTGTTATCGAGTCAAAAGTACGCTATCGGCCGTAAGGATGTTTAGCGTTGAGTTTTGGATTTTGTTAACTGCTAAGAAAAGAACGTCACTCGTGTCTAACCGAGACGCAAAAAAATCCCATAAATTTGACGACAAACACGTTTAAGAGTTTATCCGCGAAAATAGACACTTACTTGGAGATTCACGGTATATCGATGTCTGGAACCCGTCTGAAGATGTCGCCACGAACTCTCCCGACGCAAAGTCGCCTAACTGTCGACACAGCAATTGTGCTCGCCAGGCTGCGTTGTCTCGCGGTTGAAGGGCGATCAGCAGAGCGACGAGTCGAGCGTCCAACCTCATCAAGTTCCCTCTCGAAATGGCATTGACCTCTGCTTCTGAGCCGCCTTATAACTCCCCCCCCCCTAGGATCCAATCCTTTGTCTTTCAGGATATTTGCATTCGATTGTTAATTTTGGAAGGCACAATCCGCATGTCTATTAACATACCGAAGGGTAATGTGCCCATTGTGCTTCATGCATGAATATGTAAGTGCATCTCAGTGTGTAATTGTGCGCTTATTTTGAATAAATGGGATTAAAGTGAATGCAGCACTCCGGAGACAAACAGCGAGGCATGGTTTTGCCAGCCACCACCTCGTTTGCCGCAGCGACTTTAATAGCTGCTCTCAAACAACACTGTCACCAATAGTCGTTTATGGGCTAGGGTGTTAAGCGGACAATCAGTCGTTTTGGGCAAGGCGTATGGGATAATACACACCTCTGTTATCCCATAAACACAATACACAGCAGCGAGAAGGCTGCCTTGTTGGGGAGATGTAGTTTGGGTAAGGCGCTTTGACTGGAGTTCGGCGATGTGACTGGGTGATCACACGGATTCCGAAAAGCAGCGGAGACGATACGATCCACTGCGCTCCATCTCCCCACATGGACAACGACATTCTAGTTTCAAAAAAATTACATTGATTCGACACATTCAGTGGACAGTGTGATTCTAATACGACTAGCGGGATTCGAATAATTGTAATTAGATTCTAATCCTGCACATTCTACCCCTGGTTCGCATATTCACTTATCATACGTACGACCACAGTGTGAGAGATTAGCATGATGTTAATGTAAGAAATAAGCATGTAACCGTAGAAAAGGAGGAGAGCGGCCTCCTCGACGAGGAAGTGCAACCCAACGGGTGCAATACAAAGGGCATTAGAGCATGATTTATAATATTATATGTTTGAGTTTAACATGTGAGAGTTTACAATGTCTGAGTTGATCAAATGTGCCGATCAAGGGCGTCAATCGGGTGCGATTGATCATAGTTTTTGATCAAAGGCATTATCCCATCACGGAACACCACATCCCTGCGTATATAACAGCAAATAAAGCAACTACAGCAGCAACAACGATATCAGCAACGACAACAGCAGCAACATCACATTTCGAGGGCAATGCAGCTACTTCTGATTCTGATTTTTCTGCTGCCCGGCAGGACCCCACACGTCTTTGTAAATGATTGCTATGATCATGTCTGAGCTGAGGTTTGAGCGAATAAAGTTTACTTTGTCTCACCATAACTGTGTGTGGGTTAGTGTCATAGGGGCTAGGCAAATACTACTCATTAATGAACTCGCACTCCTTTATGACCGACATTGTACTAATTTTGGATGATCGAGTAGAACCAGGCACGTGCCATGTCCAGGCGAATGATTATAAACAATAGTGTCCTTAAATATAATGCTAAAATTAACGTTAACACTGGATTCAACGTGCACCTCTTAACAACTGCCTCGCATTTACGACAAATGATTGCATTTGCACATAACATACATTCAAGCACAGTAAAATGCTAATACAATTGTTATTCTAGGAATTTTAATGCGATTCTTACCCTGCACCTCCCACAATTCGCATATCCGATCCCCGGTTCGATTGAACGAACACTTTACATACATATGAGCAAAGTGCGAATATAATACTTCTAATGAGATGTGAATACCGTATCCATAAATTGCCTAAATATGAAAATGCGTCGTTAAACCCGCCACCACCCAACACACCTAATAAGTAAGGGTTGTCACGTCCAGCACAATGGTGTGTTTGAGAGCCAAGCCACAACATACACAATCTGAGTACGACGTTTCGCCAGTAATTACAACAATCTTCATTAGGCGACGGCCAGTTTTGTGGAGACGTCCTCCTGCTTCGTTCCGTAAATAGAGAGGTAGATGTGATGACAAAACGTGTGTGCTCTTCTTGCGCGAAGTGGGGAAGGGGGGGTGTTAATGGATACATATATATATATGGCTATGGGTACCCATTGCCGTTTGGGTTATTTATATGGTAATCAACGTACATTAGGCATGCGAATTAAGTGAACCCATTGACCTTGTACTTCCTGTCGATTGTGTGTACTAAAATAGCCTGCTAACGGTAATCCTAATTGAAGAATAGTGACCGGAATAGACATGCTTTAGTAACGAATTGTCATGTTCTGTTTAAGTGACAAACCTTACTATTTTGATGTGTCGGGTGGTGGCGGGTTTAACAAAATATATTTTTTACTTACGCAATTTAACCCCAAAAACCTGTTCGATTGAACATACACTATATATATTTATGAGCAGAGTGCTATTCAAATACTTCTAATGAGATTTTAATACCGTACCTCCGTTAATGGTGTAATACATTATTAAACCAGTTTATTGTAGTTTAATGTTTAGTGTTATCGTTTATAATAGTACAGTTGACATGTTATATAGTACAGTGGATCTCCAGTATACTTCGGGATTAGGGACCAGAATGCTGCGAAACGATTTATAACGGGGGCCATTCGCCTCTAGGAACATGTTTATGGGGAAAACAGCCAAGATGCTGCTCGTTAAGGGCAGACTTGTGTGACGGAGATTAGCGACTACTACTGAATAATTAGCTCACACTCATTTATGATAGAATTTGTCATAATTTTGGTTGATTACGGAGAACAAGACACCTGCTAAGTTGACGAATTCTTAGTACATATATTGTACTTACCCATATTGCTAAAATATCGTTAACACTAGTGTAATAAACCTCCTTGAGACGGCTTCCGGAATCAGTCCTTTTCATTTTCAACTTCAACAGTTACACTTTACACACACTCCCCGTTGCTGGCAGACAACGGAGAGAGTGCAGACTTCTCGCAAAGTCCCCACCGCGCACGTGGCACCCAGAGCCCCGTACGCGCGTGACTCTTGCTCTTGTCGTCCCCAAGTCTGCTCACGACTGTCCTCTCTCCCTCTCTCTTAATCCCTTCGTCACGTGGTACCCCCCAGCCAATCATCTATAGACAGCGTTGACCGTTCCCGATGGTTCCCTGTCAATCCCTGGACCACGCCTCTGATCCGGCTCCCCATTAGCTGAGGCCACGATTGGCCAGGCCAATGACCCCTGCTAACACGCCGCGATCACGCCAAGGCCATGCTCCCTGGCTCATCCCTTATTGGCTACAAAGCAGGACCGGCAAGCCAATCCCCACGTGAACCCTCTATGGCTGTTATTACACTAGAATAAGCTTGCAGTTCTTAGCCATCTCATCTCGTTGCTTCAAAGATGCTCGAAGTTGAGTGTCCTGATGTGGTCTGACGCATTTACTGTGATTAAATTGAAGAATTTAAAGCGGTCCACAACCCTGAATTGTGCAGCTTGGAATAATGGAGGAATTCGCATTTATTTTGTTGGTTTTTGGAACCGAGGCCATAATTAGGAGGTACATCACAAGCGAAAGCGATAGTATTTGCCAAGAATATCTTCATTAATCGAGAACGAAAGTAGGAAGTTCAAATGGTGTCATATACCGCCTAATTTTTGAGTTGGATATTTGGGGCTGTATAATGTGTAAAGTTGAACGTGTTAGGTGTTGTCTTCTTCTAACAGCTACTAACGTGCGTGTGGTCTGTTTTTAGGATTTGTCCATTGTTGTTGAACTTGCTGTCGTGCGCATTTCTTGTTGAGTTCTGCCAGATTAGTGTTGCAGTTTGTTAAATAATCCGCCACGTGAGCGTGATGTTTTGCTTAGTGGGAATTTCGCTTTGTTACAATTTGTGATTGTTATAAAAATTGTAACGATTCATAAGCTCATGAGCTTATAATGTGTTTGTGCGTTAATTTATGAATATAAAACTGTCTATTGTTATTCGATACCATTGAGATGTAACATTCATCCAGCAGTGAAAATCGTGATTCTATAACGACCGTAGTGTAATTGTAATGATTTTAATCCGATCCTTGCACGTACACTATACATACATATGAGCAAAGTGCTATTCTAATAAGACCACACTGTGATTCTACTGCTTATAATGAGATTCTAATACCTTACCTCCGTTTAGATCGTTCTAAATTAAAACACTAGTTTATAGTCTTTTTATGTTTAGTATTATCGTTTATAGTGTTACAGTTTACATGTTATAGAGTACAGTGTATCCCCGGCATACTTCGGGATTAAGGACTGGTAGGTTGAGAAACGATTAACTACGGGGACCTTTCCCCTCAAGGAACACGTGTTCATCGGGTAGACAGCCAAGATGCTGCCGGTTAAGGGCACACTTGTGTGACGGAGATCCTCCACCTGAAATTCTCTTAACATGTTTTTGCTAGGAACATTATAAAATAAAGAACGGACAAACATGAGTTAATAATACGTTTTTATTCATCTGCAATCATTTTTACGTCAAAACTCGATTGGAATATTTATTATGTCCTATGTTCACACATTTCCAGTACAATGCAAACCATTTCCGTTCCAGGAATACCAAAGCGTTAAAGTATCATTCCCCATTATTTCCTTATTAGTTCATCACGTTTGTTCACCTGTGCGTCTATGTTGAAGTCAAGGCCATATATCCAACGAACGCGTCATCAATGTACATCCTGAAATCGACTATCTAAAGTCGATTATTACCAACCAAAAAAAACTTTATACTTGAAAAAAAACCTTTTAAAATGTTGAGTAAAGCTCTAACTACAGACGCATTCCAACTTTAGCTCAACAGGAACACTTAACGACTACAATTGAACCCTCTCACAACCAGTGCTCATCACACCACTTCGGCAAGTAATCCGATAACATTACAAACCACCACTGTGCACGTAATTAAACTCACAAAAACTGTAAAACAAAAATGGTCAAAATTATACACAAAAGTACTCGATACGGCTTAATAGGTATAGCCAAATGACATGATATTTGTTCAGTCACCCCGAGCTCTCTGGTTGACTCTCGAGCCACTCCATTACATCCAGCCATCTCTCGGGATCCAACTGCATGGGATCGAAGGTGGAAACTTCTTCAGGACTCATTGCAGCACCTTGAATTTCAGCTTTTGATTTCAGTTTCCTATCATTGTGGACCTTCTGATGCCTGTTCCTGGTTGATGAGTCTGCAAATGTCTTCCCACACACAGGGCACTGGAATGGCTTCTCGCCCATGTGTGTGTTCTCTGATGATTATGAAGATTTGATGACTTTGAAAATGTCTTCCCACACACAGGGCAAAGGAATGGCTTCTCGCCCGTGTGTGTTCTCTGATGACTATGAAGCGTTGATGACTCTGCAAATGTCTTCCCACACACAGGGCACAGGAATGGCTTCTCGCCCGTGTGTGTTCTCTGATGACTATGAAGATTTGATGACTTTGAAAATGTCTTCCCACACACAGGGCACACGAATGGCTTCTCGCCCGTGTGTGTTTTCTGATGGTGTTGAAGAGTTGATGACTGTGCAAATGCCTTCCCACACACAGAGCACAGGAACGGCTTCTCGCCCGTGTGTGTTCTCTGGTGTCTCTGAAGATGTGATGGCCATGAAAAGGACTTCCCACACACAGAGCAATTGAATGGCTTCTTGCCTCCGTGTACGTGGGGCTGTGGAGAGCGTCTCTGCTCCATGTGAGCGTAGTAATAGCAGCGGTGTTTTCGAGTCAAAAGTACGCTATCGGCCGCAAGGATGTTTAGCGTTTATCCGCGAAAATAGACACTTACTTTGAGATTCACGGTATATCGATGTCTGGAACCCGACTGAAGATGTCGCCACGAACTCTCCGGACGCAAAGTCGCCTAACTGTCGACACAGCAATTGTGCTCGCCAGGCTGCGTTATCTCGCGGTTGAAGGGCGATCAGCAGAGCGACGAGTCGAGCGTCCAACCTAATCAAGTTCCCTCTAGAAATGGCATTGAGCTCTGCTTCTGAGCCGCCTTATAACTCCCCACCTAGGATCCAATCCTTTGTCTTTCAGGGTATTTGCATTCGATTGTTAATTTTGGAAGGTACAATCCGCATGTTTATTAACATACCGAAGAGTAATGTGCCCATTGTGCTTCATGCATGAATATGTAAGTGCATCTCAGTGTGTAATTGTGCGCTTATTTTGAATAAATGGAAAAACTTTGTCCTCGATTTAAAGTGAATGCAGAGAAATTAGCATGTAACTTTAGAAAAGGAAGAGAGCGGCCTTCTCGACGAGGGAGTGAAACCCAATAGGTAATATTCTTTTACAGCGTTACAATGGATAGGTTGTAGTTCATAGGTTATAATATTATGTTTCACTATGATAGAGCTTAACATGTGAGAGTATACAATATCATAGTTGATCAAATGCGACGATCAAGGGCGTCAATCGGGTGAGTTTGATCAGAGGCTTTAATCAAAGGCGTCATCCCATCACGGAACACCACCTCCCTGCGTTTATCACAGCAACAGAAGCAACTACAACAGCAACAACAGCAGCGACAACAACAGCAGCAACATCACATTTCGAGGGCGACGCAGCTACTTCCGATTCTCCTGCCCAGCTGTTTGTAGTCGGGACCTGCTCTCGCAGGACCCCACACGTCTTTGGAAATAATTGCGATGATCATGTCTGAGCTGAGAATTAAGTCACTTAAGATTACTTTGTTTAACCATAACTTTAGGTAGGTTAGTGTCATAGGGGCTCTGTGAATACTACTCATGAATGAAATCACACTCCTGTATGACCGACATTGTACTAAATTTTGTTGATCGAGTAGAACAAGGCACGTGCCACGTCCAGACGAATTCTAATCAACAACAGTGTCCTTAAATATGATGCTAAAATAAATGTTAACACTGGATTAAACGTGCACCTCTTAACCCCTCCCTCGCATTTACGACTAATGATGTGCATTTGCACATAACATACATTCAAGCACAATAAAATGCTAATACGACCATGTCCTGGAAACCATGGCAAGGTCATCCCATGAGGACTGCCTGGATGAAAACCAGCATGGAAGGGGCCTATTGTGGGGCCGGCTATGCTAATGACACAGTCACGTGTGTGTGTGTGTGATGTGAGGTCTCCTGGCAGCAGTCATTCTCCGCTGTAGTCCTGGCATCTGCTGCTTAGCTTCATTCCCCAACTGTGGTCCCAGTGGCACCGTCTCTCTGGGGAACCGTGTGGTGTGTGTAGCGAGTATCACGCGGTTGGTAGTGTGGTGATAGTGGTCACGGTTGGCACCGATGCACGACCACCGCCACCACCCCTACTGATCGGCGGACCTGCCACCACAAAGCAGCACGCGGCGGAGGAGTGAGGCGATCGCTCTCGCCACTCGAGCGAGGCCCCCTCGCTTCCTCTTCTTTTCGTGCATCTCCACCTGCACCTCTTCCGTTTTCTCCTCCGTCTCGTCCTCCTCCATCCCCTCTTCTTCATCCTCCACCACCATCTTCTCCTCTACCTCCTCCTCTTCCTGCGCCACCTCCATCTTCTCCATCTTCTTCTCCTCCGCTAGCACCATCTCTTCCTCCTTCATCTCCTCACCTTCCGGCACCACCATCACCACCGTCTTCTCTTCCTCCTCCACCACCATTGTTTCCCCTTTGTCCGTCGTCTCCATGTTCTCCACCACGACCATCTGTTCATCTTTTGTTGTCTCCTTTTCCTCCATCTCCGTATTGTCTTTCTCCTCTCCCTCCGTGTTCTCCTCCATTGTCACCATCACAATCACGTCCTCCTTTGCATTCTCTTCCTCCGATTTCTCCTCCTCTGTCTCTACCTCATCCTCCATCATCTCCTCCTTCACCTCTCCCTTCGTCTCCTTCTCCACAACCTCTGTCTTCACTTCAAAGGCCTCGACGAGTGAGGAGGAGGGCTGAGCTGGCACAGATCTGTGTACAGACAACACGACACCGTTCCACCTTGCTGCTACGGGAGACATCGCCATCTTCCCATCGTCCGTGGGTGTAATGTGTGGCGGATTAATTCGAGCTGAAAAGAAACAGCAATAACGACATGGCCAGTGAGTGTGCTTAGTATTGGTGCTGTCATTCTCATGGCGCCAGGCTATCCTTGAGATAGGTGCAGCTGTGTCTCACACCGACTGCTGTAGTTTCACAGTAATGGGTGGCGTTGCTGTGCAAATTTAGCTGAATAATTTGAAGTGACATTTTTTTGGTTCTTTCGGTAACTTCACGTAGGTATAAAATAAAATAAATCACGACGTTTCGATTGCAACACAAGCAATCATCATCAGGTGGGAAACCACAGTAATACATTTTCTTGCAATAACGACATGGCCATCGAAACGTCGTGATTTAATTTATTTGATTTCATACCTACGTGAATTTATCGATATAACCAAAGAGTATGGATCCCTGTAGTCACGAAAACTTCAAATCGAGATTGACATTTTTATATGTATGTTCTAATTGACCCCTTGCACATAATGTCCTAAGCATTTCAAATGGCATCGATAGAGATCCTGAACGTCCACTTTGACGGAATGGGTGTGGATCTGTGTGGTCAATGCAGCAGCAATAATAGCCAGGGCGGGAAGCAAGATCTGAACTGTAAGCGGTGAAGAATGAGTGCACGACCATTTGGTCGCTTCAACACATCCACGATTTCAAAAAAGTGTCCGTCGGTGATTTGTGGTCGAGAGAGCTACCTCCCTTGACGTCGAATGCATCTCAGAGTGCATTGCATGCGATGAGCCTCTCGCATCTCTCATCTCATCGCGTTTTAAATTGGACACCCCTCTCAGTGGTAGCCGTCGCTGTGCATTACGAGGCGACTTGGCAGCTGGCCTAGAAACGACGTATCGGACGTAACGATGACTGCAGCAGACATCGTTTTGGTCACAGCAGACATCGCGGATATCGCGATTTCCACCTGAAGGCGTTTGTGTTTTGTCCGAAACGTGATTTATTTTGTTTTATTTCTACCTACGTGACTTTACCGAAAGAACAAACGAGTATTAATTCCTGCAGTTACGAAAGCTTCAAATCAATATTAGAATATCATGGGAAGTATGATAAGCGCAATGTGCTCGTAATAGAATCACACTGCACATATGTATGCATATTACATACATACTATGGTCGTATGTAATATGTATGTCCGTTGGACATGCGAACCGGGGGTCGGATATGCGAACTGGGGGATTAGGATCGGATTAAAATGATTAGAATAACACTCTGGTCGTATTAGCATTACACTGAGCTAGAATGTATGTTATATGTAGATGCACATCGGGAGTCGTGAATGCAACCTGGGAGGTGCGCGGTTTTGATCGCATTAAAATTATTATAATAACAACGTGGTCCTATTAGAATCACGCTGTCTACTGCTGCTGATGATCGGATGGCGGCTTCCGATTCGGGCTCTGCTCTTCATTTACTCGCCTGGTTGGTGCCGTGGGACGCAGCGTCTCATCCGACAAGCGTTGTAGCAGCTGGGTGATGGCACCCGTGAGTTTGTCAACTTACTCTTCAAGTTGAGGCCGTCTCCCTCGTGGTCTCCTGTCTCTGGGCGTGCTGTGGGTTGCTCATGGCCGAGTTGGAGCTGCATGTTGAATCGGGTGTAGACGTTATTTTAGCAACATATTTAAGTACAGTGTTGTGTTTAGAATGCGTCTAGACAAGGAAGGTGACTTGTCCTACACGGGCAGCCAAAATGATTACAATTTCTGTCATCAAACAGTATGAGTTCATTCATGAGTAGTATTCGCTGAGCCATGATGACATTAACCTACATACAGTTATGATTAAACAAAGTAATATTTAGTCACTTAATTCTCAGTTCAGACGTGATCATCGCAATCATTTCCAAAGACGTGTGCGGTCCCGCGAGAGCAGGGCCCGGCTACAAATAGCCGGGCAGCAGAAGCGGCAGAATCAGAAGTAGCAGCGTTGCCCTCGAAATGTGTTGTTGCTGTTGTTGCTGCTGTAGTTGCTTCTTTTGAAGTTATATACACAGGGAGGTGGTGGTCCGTGATGGGATGACGCCTTTGATTAAAGCCTCTGATCAAACTCACCCGTTTGAAGCCCTTGATCGTCGCATTTAATCAACTCTGATATTGTAGACTCTCACATGTTAAGCTCTAACATAGCGAAACAATATTATAACCTATGAACTACCACCTATCCATTGTAACGCTGTAAAAGAATATTACCCATTGGGTTTCACTCCCTCTTCGAGAAGGACGCTCTCTTCCTTTTCTAAAGTTACATGCTAATTTCTCACGTGAACATCACTAACCCCGGCCACTTCTTTATGACCCGAGGTCTACACCCATTTCAAACCTTTTAAAACAGTCTGCCTCAGCAGCAGACCATGCTTTTCCACATGACGGACGCTTGGTTGCGCCTGAAACGTCGTGATTTATTAAATGCCTAGAACCAAAGAGTATATAATATTATAAACTATGAACTACAACCTATCCATTTTAACTCTGTAAAATACTATTAATTGTTATAGTGTATAATCACGTAAATGGAGGTATGGGATTATAATCGAGGACAATGGATGGCATGGGGAACTTGTTTTTCCAGCGCTAATCCCATTTATTCAAAATAGGCGCACAATTACACACTGAGATGCACTTACAAATTCATGCATGAAGCACAATGGGCACATTACCCTTCGGTATGTTAATATACAAGCGGATTGTACATTCCAAAATTAACAATCGAATGCAAATATCCTGAAAGACAAAGGATTGGATCCTCGGGGGGGAGTTATAAGGCGGCTCAGAAGCAGAGTTCAATGCCATTTCGAGAGGGAACTTAATGAGGTTGGACGCTCTGCTGATCGCCCTTCAACCGCGAGACAACGCAGCCTGGCGAGCACAATTGCTGTGTCGACAGTTAGGCGACTTTGCGTCGGGAAAGTTCGTTGCGACATCTTCAGACGGGTTCTAGACATCGATATACCGTGAATCTCCAAGTGTCTATTTTCGCGGATAAACTCTTAAACGTGTTTGGGATTTGTTTGCGTCTCGGTTAGACACGAATGTCGTTCTTGTTTTAGCAGTTAACAAATCGAAAACTCAACGCTAAACATCCTTGAGGCCGATAGCGTACTTTTGACTCAATAACACCGCTGCCGTTACTACGCTTACATGGAGCAGAGACGCTCTCCACAGCCCCACGCACACGGAGACAAGAAGCCATTCAATTGCTCTGTGTGTGGTAAGTCCTTTTCACGGCCATCACATCTTCAGAGCCACCAGAGAACACACACGGGTGAGAAGCCGTTCCTGTGTTCTGTGTGTGGGATAGCATTTTCACTTTCAGAAAACTGCCAACGCCATCAGAAAACACACACGGGCGAGAAGCCTTTCCTGTGCCCTGTGTGTGGGAAGGCATTTGCACATTCATCACATCTTCAGAGTCATCAGAGAACACACACTGGCGAGAAGCCGTTCCTGTGCTCTGTGTGTTGGAAGACATTTGCACGGTCATCAACTCTTCAAGATCATAAGAAAACGCACACGGGTGAGAAGCCATTCCTGTGCCCTGTGTGTGGGAAGACATTTGCTAAGTCATCAAATCTTCAGAGTCACCAGAGAACACACACGGGCGAGAAGCTATTCCTGTGCCCTGTGTGTGGGAAGACATTTGCACACTCGTCAACTCTTCAAAACCATCAGAGAACACACACGGGTGAGAAGCCGTTCTTGTGCCCTGTGTGTGGGAAGACATTTGCACACTCATCAACTCTTCAAACTCACCAGAGAACACACACCGGTGAGAAGCCGTTCTTGTGCCCTGTGTGTGGGAAAACATTTGCACAATCATCAAATCTTCAAGCTCATGAGAAAACACACACGAGCGAGAAGCCATTCCCGTGCTCTGTGTGTGGGAAAGCATTTGCACGGTCATCAACCATGAACAGGCATCAGAAGGTCCACAATGATAGGAAACTGAAATCAAAAGGTGAAATTCAAGGTGCTGCAATGAGTCCTGAAGAAGTTTCCACCTTCGATCCCATGCAGTTGGATCCCGAGAGATGGCTGGATGTAATGGAGTGGCTCGAGGATCAAACCGAGAACTCTGGGTGACTGAAATATAATGTTGCATGCGGTTATACCTATTAAGCCGTATCGAGTACTTTTGTGTGTAATTTTGACCATTTTAGTTTTACAGTTTTTGTGAGAGTTTAATGACGTGCCCAGTGGTGGTTTGGAATGTTATCGGATTACTTGCCGAAGTGGTGTGATGAGCACTGGTTGTGAGAGGGTTCAATTGTAGTCGTTAAGTGTTCCTGTTGAGCTAAAGTTGGAATGCGTCTGTAGTGAGATCTTTACTCAACATTTTAAACGTTTTTTCAAGAATCTAGCTTTTTTTAATTGGTATTAATCGATTTTAGATAGCCGATTTCAGGATGTACATTGATGACGCGTTCGTTGAATATATGGCCTTGACTTCAACATAGACGCACAGTGAACAAATGTGGTAAACTAATAAGGAAATCATGGGGAATGATACTTTAACGCTTTGGTATTCCTGGAACGGAAATGGTTTGCATGGTACTGGAAATGTGTGAACCTAGGACAAAATAAATATTCCCTTCGAGTTTTGACGTAAAAATGATTGCAGATGAATAAAAACGTATTTTTAACAAATGTTAGTCCGGTCTTTATTTTATAATGTTCCTAGCAAAAACATGTTAAGAGAATTTCAGGTGGAGGATCTCCGTCACACAAGTGTGCCCTTAACCGGCAGCATCTTGGCTGTCTACCCGATGAACACGTGTTCCTTGAGGGGAAAGGTCCCCGTAGTTAATCGTTTCTCAACCTACCAGTCCTTAATCCCGAAGTATGCCGGGGATACACTGTACTCTATAACATGTAAACTGTAACACTATAAACGATAATACTAAACATAAAACGACTATAAACTAGTGTTTTAATTTAGAACGATCTAAACGGAGGTAAGGTATTAAAATATCATTATAAGCAGTAGAATCACAGTGTGGTCTTATTAGAATAGCACTTTGCTCATATGTATGTATAGTGTACGTGCAAGGATCGGATTAAAATCATAACAATTACACTACGGTCGTTATAGAATCACGATTTTCACTGCTTGATGAATGTTCCATCTCAATGGTATCGAAGAGCAATAGACAGTTTATATTAATAAATAAACGCACAAACACATTATAAGCTCATGAGCTTATGAATCGTTACAATTATTATAACAATCACAAATTGTAACAAAGCGAAATTCCCACTAAGCAAAACATCACGCTCACGTGGCGGATTATTTAACAAACTGCAACACTAAAGTGGCAGAACTCAACAAGAAATGCGCACGACAAAGCTAACAACAGCAATGGACAAATCCTAAAAACAGACCACACGCACGTTAGTAGCTGTTAGAAGAAGACAACACCTAGCATCTTCAACTTTACACAGTATACAGCCCCAAAGATCCAACTCGAAAATTAGGCGGTATATGACACCATTTGAACTTCCTTCTTTCGTTCTCGATTAATGAAGATATTCTTGGCAAATACTATCGGTTTCGCTTGTGATGTACCTCCTAATTATGGCCTCGGGTTCAAAAAAACAAAAAAATTAATGCGAATTCCTCCATTATTCCAAGCTGCACAATTCAGGGTTGTGGGCCGCTGTGAATGCTTCAATTTAATCACAGTAAATGCTTCAGACCACATCAGGACACTCAACCTAGAGCATATTTGAAGCAACGTGATGAGATGGCTCAGAGTTTATTCTAGTGTTAACGATATTTTAGCAATATACTAAGAATTCGTCAACATAACAGGTGTCTTGTTCTCCGTAATCAACCAAAATTACGACAAATCTTGTCATAAATGAGTGTGAGCTAATTATTCGGTACTATTCGCTAATCACCGTCACACAAGTCTGCCCTTAACGAGCAGCATCTTGGCTGTCTCCCCATTAACATGTTCCTAGACGCGAATGGCCCCGTTATAAATCGTTTCGCAGCATTCTGGTCCCTAATCCCGAAGTATACTGGAGATCACCTGTACTCTATAACATGTCAACTGTAACATTATAAACGATAGCACTAAACATTAAACTACTATAAACTGGTTTAATAATTTATTACACCATTAACGGAGGTACGGTAGTAACATCTCATTGTAAGTATTAGAATAGCACTCTGCTCATAAATATGTATAGTGTATGTTCAATCGAACAGGTTTTTGGGGTTAAATTGCGTAAGTAAAAAATATATATTGTTAAACCCGCCACCACCCGACACATCAAAATAGTAAGGTTTGTCACTTTAACAGAACATGACAATTCGTTACTAAAGCATGTCTATTCCGGTCACTATTCTTCAATTGGGATTACCGTTGGCACGGCTATTTTAGTACACACAGTCGACAGGAAGTACAAGGTCAATGGGTTCACTTAATTCGCATGTATAATGTACGTTGATTACCATATAAATAACCCAAACGGCAATGGGTACACATAGCCATATATATATATGTATCCATTAACACCCCGCCCTTCCCCACTTCGCGCAAGAAGAGCACACACGTTTTGTCATCACATCTACCTCTCTATTTACGGAACGAAACAGGAGGACGTCTCCACAAAACTGGCCGTCGCCTAATGAAGAGTGTTGTAATTACTGGCGAAACGTCGTACTTAGATTGTATATGTTGTGGCTTGGCTCTCAAACACACCATTGTGCTGGACGTGACAACCCTTACTAATTAGGTGAGTTGGGTGGTGGCGGGCATAACGACGCATTTTCATATTTAGGCAATTTATGGATACGGTATTCACATCTCATTAGAAGTATTATATTCGCACTTTGCTCATATGTATGTAAAGTGTTCGTTCAATCGAACCGGGGATCGGATATGCGAATTGTGGGAGGTGCAGGGTAAGAATCGCATTAAAATTCCTAGAATAACAATAGTATTAGCATTTTACTGTGCTTGAATGTATGTTATGTGCAAATGCAATCATTTGTCGTAAATGCGAGGCAGTTGTTAAGAGGTGCACGTTGAATCCAGTGTTAACGTTAATTTTAGCATTATATTTAAGGACACTATTGTTTATAATCATTCGCCTGGACATGGCACGTGCCTGGTTCTACTCGATCAACCAAAATTAGTACAATGTCGGTCATAAAGGAGTGCGAGTTCATGAATGAGTAGTATTCGTCTAGCCCCTATGACACTAACCCACACACCGTTATGGTGAGACAAAGTAAACTTTATTCGCTTAAACCTCAGCTCAGACATGATCATATTTATATAAATATATTCCGTCTTTTGTTATTCGATGATATCTAGCAGTGAAAATCGTGATTGTAATATGACCATTCTAATGCTTCTAATGATATTATAATACTTTACCTCCGTTTATATGGTTATAAATTAAAACACTGGTTTATAATCGTTTAATATTTAGTGTTATCGTTTATAGTATATATTACAGTTTACATGTTATAGAGTACAGTTTATCCCCGACATACTTCGAGATTAGGGACTGGTACGTTGATGAACGATTAACAACGGGGACCATTCCCCTCAAGTAACACGTGTTAATCGGGTAGACAGCCAAGATGCAGCCGGTTAAGGGCACACTTGTGTGTTTTTGCTAGGAACATTATAAAATAAAGAACGGACAAACATTTGTTAAAAATAAGTTTTTATTCATCTGCAATCATTTTTAACGTCAAAACTCGAAGGGAATATTTATTATGTCCTATGTTCACACATTTCGAGTACAATGCAAACCATTTCCGTTCCAGGAATACCAAAGGGTTAAAGTATCATTTCCATGATTTCACCACATTTGTTCACTGTGCGTCTATGTTGAAGTCAAGGCCATATATCCAACGAACGCGTCATCAATGTACATCCTGGAATCGGCTATCTAAAGTCGATTAATACCAATAAAAAAGCTATAAACTTGAAAAAGAACCCGTTTAAAATGTTGAGTAAAGATGTACCTACAGGCGCATTTCAACTTTAGCTCAACAGGGACACTTAACGACTACAATTGAACCCTCTCACAACCAGTGCTCATCACACCACTTCCCCGAGCCACTCCATTACATCCAGCCATCTCTCGGGATCCAACTGCATGGGATCGAAGGTGGAAACTTCTTCAGGACTCATTGCAGCACCTTGAATTTCAGCTTTTGATTTCAGTTTACTATCATTGTGGACCTTCTGATGCCTGTTCATGCTTGATGACCGTGCAAATGCTTTCCCACACACAGAGCACAGGAATGGCTTCTCACCCGTGTGTGTTCTCTGATGAGTTTGAAGAGTTGATGCCCGTGCAAATGCTTTCCCACACACAGGGCACAGGAATGGCTTCTCGCCCGTGTGTGTTCTCTGATGGTCTTGAAGAGTTGACGAGTGTGCAAATGCCTTCCCACACACAGGGCACAGGAATGGCTTCTCGCCCGTGTGTGTTCTCTGATGGTCTTGAAGAGTTGACGAGTGTGCAAATGCCTTCCCACACACAGGGCACAGGAATGACTTCTCGCCTGTATGTGTTCTCTGGTGTCTTTGAAGATGTGATGCCCTTGAAAATGCCTTCCCACACACAGAGCAATTGAATGGCTTCTTGCCTCCGTGTGCGTGGGGCTGTGGAGAGCCTCTCTGCTCCATGTGAGCGTAGTAACAGCAGCGGTGTTATTGAGTCAAAAGTACGCTATCGGCCTCAAGTATGTTTAGCGTTGTGTTTTGGATTTTGTTAACTGCTAAAATAAGAACGACACTCGCGTCTAACCGAGACGCAAAAAAATCCCGCAAATTTGACGACGAACACGTTTAAGAGTTTATCCGCGAAAATAGACACTTACTTGGAGATTCACGGTAGATCGATGTCTGGAACCCGTCTGAAGATGTCGCCACGAACTCTCCCGACGCAAAGTCGCCTAACTGTCGACACAGCAATTGTGCTCGCCAGGCTGCGTTGTTTCGCGGTTGAAGGGCGATCAGCAGAGCGACGAGTCGAGCGTCCAACCTCATCAAGTTCCCTCTCGAAATGGCGTTGAGCTCTGCTTCTGAGCCGCCTTATAACTCCCCCCCCTAGGATCCAATCCTTTGTCTTTCATGATATTTGCATTCGATTGTTAATTTTGTAAGGTATAATCCGCATGTCTATTAACATACCGAAGGGTAATGTGCCCATTGTGCTTCATGCATGAATATGTAAGTGCATCTCGGTGTGTAATTGTGCGTTTATTTTGAATAAATGGAAAAACTTTGTCCTCGATTTAAAGTGAATGCAGAGAAATTAGCATGTAACTTTAGAGAGCGGCCTTCTCGACGAGGGAGTGAAACCCAATAGGTAATATTCTTTTACAGCGTTACAATGGATAGGTTGTAGTTCATAGGTTATAATACAGTATTATGTTTCACTATGATAGAGCTTAACATGTGAGAGAGTATACAGAGTTGATCAAATGCGACGATCAAGGGCGTCAATCGAGGTGAGTTTGATCAGAGGCTTTAATCAAAGGCGTCATCCCAACACGGAACACCACCTCCCTGCGTTTATTAGAGCAACAGAAGCAACTACAGCAGCAACAACAGCAGCGACAACACATTTCGAGGGCGACACATCTACTTCCGATTCCGAGTGCTATCGCAGGACCCCACACGTCTTTGGAAATGATTGCGATGATCATGTCTGAGCTGAGAATTAAGTCACTCAAGATAACTTTGTTTAACCATAACTTTAGGTAGGTTAGTGTCATCGGGGCTGTGTGAATACTACTCATGAATGAAATCACACTCCTGTATGACCGACATTGTACTAATTTTGGTTGATCGAGTAGAACAAGGCACGTGCCATGTCCAGACGAATTCTTATCAACAACATTGTCCTTAAATATGATGCTAAAATAAATGTTAACACTGGATTAAACGTGCACCTCTTAAACCCTCCCTCGCATTTACGACTAATGATTTGCATTTGCACGTAACATACATTAAAGCCCATTAAAATTCTAATACGACCATATTGTTATTCTAAAATTTGAATGCGATTCTTGCCCTGTACCCCCCCCCCCCCCACAGTTCACATATCCGACCCCCGGTTCGATTGTACAGATAATTTGCATACATATCTGTATGTCCCCCAAGTTGCTCCGCCCATGGCGGGGTCAGCTAGAGGTCATAGAGGTGGGTGATGTAAAGACAGTGCATCAACTAAGGGAATAGTGGTGACAACAAGATAGAGAGAGTTCGAGAAGGGAAGGCGAGACCAAGTATGGGCGGAGGTTCACGCCGAGAATTAGAGAGGGGGAGGAACGAGGTTTGGGGCTGTGTTGGCTGGTTGCTGTCTCGTCGTCGTTGTTGCTATATCGTGACGCCTGGGGTCTGAAACCGCGTTAAAGGCTAAATCAAAGAACCCTCTGCAATATGAGTTCGAAGTCATTACAATTGTAACGATTCATTATTTTACGGGCTAATATTGCGTTTGTGCGATTATTTTACATATTCAAACTGAATATTGCTATTTGATGCCATTGAGATGGAACATTCATCCAGCAGTGGACAGCTTGATCTTAATACCACCAAAGTGTTATTCAAATAATTTTAATCCCATCCTGATTCTGCACTTTCCATTTCACATAATCCACGTACATACATTTTACATACAGACATGTTACATACTCACGAGCATAGTGTGATTCTTAGAGGACCACGGTGTGAAGCTAAGAATTCGAATGAGATTCGAATATCACACTTCAATGTACGGTGTTCTAATCTGTAACACTAGTTTATGATGTTATTTTATTGCATTATAATGTATCACTCATAGCTTATATTGTTAGAGTTCACAACATTATAGTTTACTATAACACTAGTTTGTAGTGTTATTTAAAGCGTTTCAATGTATAGCTGATAGTTTAAAGGTTATATTGTTAGAGTTTATAATTTCGATTTAAAGCTTTCGTGACTGCAGGGATTCATCTTCTTGGTTCTTTCCGTAAAGTCACGTAGAAGGGAAGTGATAAAATAATAAAAATAAAACATAATAAAATAATTCTCACGACGTTTCGGCTACAACGCAAGCAGCCGTCTTCAGGTGAAGAATGAAACACTGCCAAGCTTGGAGCGTAAACATAAGCTGGGTTGGAGGTGGAAGAAGAGCGCCTTGACAAAATAATTTGCATATCAAGAGGATTGCCAAAAACCGCCAAGCTTCGGGAGTGAGCACGTACAGACGCTTAGTGACCACACTTGCAATACAATCACTCTAACATCAGTAACCAAAATCCGATCTGGTACATGGCCTCCGCTTGGTCTGGTTTGTATCCGTCATCACTCCGGAGACAAACAGCGAGGTATAGTTCGGCCAGCCACAACCTCATTTAGCGCAGCGACTTTAATAGCTGCTCTCAAACAAGTCACCAATAGTGGTTTACAGGCTAGGCTGTTACGTGGTTCTGCAATCAGTCGTTTTGGGCAAGGCGTATGGGATAATACACACCTCTGTTATCCCATAAACACAACACACAGCAGCGGGATACCCCGTACTATGTACTGCCATAGACAAACCCAACATTAAATTATATACTGTATTACTATACACAATCTATACCTTCGACTATAATATGACCCTAAGTATTATTCTACCAACCCTACTGTATACGCCCCGCCCACCTCCTACGCATTTTCCAAAAATATGCTAAATTCATCTGGATATGCAAATTATTTTTGTCAAGGCGCTCTTCTTCCCCCTCCAACCCAGCTTAAATATACGCTCCAAGCTTGGTGGTGTTACATTCTTCACATGAGGACGGCTGCTTGCGCTGTAGCCGAAACATCGTGAAAATTATTTTATTATGTTTTATTTTAATTATTTTATTATTTTCCTTCTACGTGACTTTACCGAAAGAACCAAGAAGATGAATGCCTGCAGTCACGAAAGCTTTAAATCGAAATTTAGTCGTTTAATGTTTAGTGTCATTGTTTATTTATAGTGTTATCAGTTTACATGTTATAGTGATCCCCGGTATACTTCGGGTTTCAGGACCAGAACGTTGCGAAACGATTTATAACGAGGACCTTTCCCAGCCAGAGTGCAAGCCGCTAATGAAAAGAACACGGGTGGTGGGAACACGTGCTTCCATGGGCCGTCGGGGACAGGGCATGGTGTATTGCCAACAGGTGCCACCGGGTACGTCCCCCAAGTTGCTCCAACAATGGCGGTGTCTTGTAGAAGTCATAGAGGTGAAATGGCCGCAGTGTGTACGAATGTAGTTATGTCCGTCCCCACCCAGACAGCTCATCCCCATGTAATGTACAGCTAAAGTCTGGTGTGTCCAAGGTGGTGGGGCACTCGGCAACGGAAACCGTACGCCAAAGGAAATGTGTTGTTATGCCCACAGTTTCCGAGCCCCTGAGGCCCGGGGTGCCTCAAGGATCCACCACGTGCGAGGAACCGGTACCTGGAGCCTGGTCATATTCTTCAAAAGAAGCCAGGGACCTGCCTAATCCTTCAAGGCTGCGGTGCGAGCCCTTGACGCCCCGACATGCACAAGATTCTACCATGGGCGCGGGACGGGCGTCGAGAACCAGGTCAAAATGCGCAAGGTTGCGCTTGAAGGCTCCACGCCCAATATCAGTACGGTATATTATTAATTCTGACCTTACTCCCTCCCTTTGATGCTGCTAATCCTGCATAATGCATGGACATAATGACTTTGAAACCCCCCCGCCCACCTCCTACGCATTTCACAAGAAGTGCAAATCACATATCTGCATTTCCCATAAATATGCTAAATTCCTCTTGATATGCAAATTATTTTGTCAAGACGCTCTTCGCTCCTCCATCCCAGCATAAATAGTCGCTCCAAGCCTGGAGCGTGACATTCAGAGTCCGTCTACTTGACGGACCTGTTCTCCACCTGAGGACGGCTGCTTGCGTTGTGGCCGAAACGTCGTGAGAATTATTTTATTATGTTTTATTTTTATATTTTATTACTTCCCTTCTACGTGACTTTACCGAAAGAACCAAGAAGATGTATATTGCTATTCGGTTCCATTGAGATGGAACATTCTACCAGCAGTGGGCAGCTTGATTCGAATACGACCATGGTGCTATTTTAATAATTTTGATGCGATTCTAAATCTGGCACCACCCAGGCCGCATTTACTACTCCCGATGTGCATCTACATTTAACATACATTCTAGCTCAGTGTTATTCTAATACGACCCTAGTGTTATTCTCGTCATTTTAATCCGATCATAATCCTGCACCCCCCCCGTTCGCATATCCGACCACCGGTTCGCATGTCCAAAGGCCATAGATGCATATTACATACGTTCATACGAGCACAGTTCGCTTGCACGTACACTATACATACATATGCGCAGAGTGTGATTCTAATACGATCACATTGTAATTCTAATACTTGTAAAGATGATAATACCGTACCTCTGTTTTTGGTGTTATAAATGGTTAATCTAGATTATAGTATTTTAATGTTTCGTGTTATCGTTTATAGTGTTACAGTTCACTTGTCATAGCGTTCAGGATTCCCTGTATACTTGATGAATAGGGACCGTAACGTTGTGAATCGATTTATAATGGGGCCCTTTCCCCTCCAGGAACACATGTTAATATGATGCCCGTTATGTGACAGAGATGCTCCACCTGAAAATCGGCTCAACACGTCTTTGCTATTAACATTTTAAAATTAAAACGGACAAGCAGTTGTTGAAAATAATGTCTTATTCATCTGCAAGAATATTTACAGTACTACAACTCGTATCGAAAGTTTATGATGTCCTATGTTCAAACAGTTACAGTACAATCTTGATTTGAAGCTTTCGTGACTGCAGGAATCCATACTCTTTGATTCTTTCGTTAAAGTCACGAAGGTCGAAAAATAATAGATCACATTATTGATCTATTATTATCTATTATTTTGTCTACCTATATGACGTTACCGAAAGAACCAAAGAGTATAGCTACAGTACAATGCAAATCAAGTCACTTCCAGGAATACCAAACCAAAGTATAATTCGCCATTGATCTCCTAATTAGTTCACCACATTTGTTCATTGTGCGTCTGTGTTTAAGTCCAAGCCAAACATGCAACAAACGCGTCATCAATGTACATCCTGAAATCGGTTATCTAAAGTCGCTTATTACCAACGAAGGGTAATGTGCCCATTGTGCTTCATGCATGAATATGTAAGTGCATCTCAGTGTGTAATTGTGCGCTTATTTTGAATAAATGGGTTTAGCGCTGTAAAAACACGATCCCCATGCCCTCCATTGTCCTCGATTTAAAGTGAATGCAACCCCGTGGCGTTGCCAAAAACCACCGAGCTTCGGGAGTGAGCACGTACAGACGCGTAGTGACCACACTTGCAATTCAATCACTCTAACATCAGTAACCAAAATCCGATCTGGTACATGGCCTCCGCTTGGTCTGGTTTGTATCCGTCATCACTCCGGAGACAAACAGCGAGGAATGGTTTGGCCAGCCACCACTTCGTTTGCCAAAACGACTTTAATAGCTGCTCTGAAACAACACTGTCACCAATGGTGGTTTACAGGCTAGGCTGTTAAGCGGACAATCAGTCTTTTTTGGCAAGGCGTACGGGAAAATACACACCTCTGTTATCCCGTAAACATAATACACAGCATCGGTAAGGCTGCCTTGTTTGGGAGATGTAGTTTGGGTAAGGTGCTGTCACTGGAGTTAGGCGATGTGACTGGGTTATCACACGGATTCCGAAAAGCAGCTTAGACAATACGATCCACTGCGCTCCATGTCCCCACATAAACGACGACATTCTGAGTTTTAAAAAAGTGGAATATATATTTGTAAATACGTTTTTTATATAATGTTTATTGTATCTATGTTACAATGTGTGATTGTTATACTCTTTATTTGCGTATACTGTATATACTTATATGGCTATTCAATTCCATTGATACTACACATTCATCCAACAGTGGAAAGTGTGATTCTAATACGAGTGGGATTCGAATAATTGTAATTCGATTCTAATCCTGCATATCCTACCCCCGGTTGTCATATTAACTTACCATACGTACAACCACAGTGTGATTCTAATTAGCTCAGTGCGATTCTAATGATTAGTATGCGATTATAATCCCACACCTCCAATTATGTGGTTCTGCACTATAACAGTTAATCGTATTTTAAAGCGTAACAATGGATAGTTTGTAGTTCATATGTTATAATATTATATTTCACTATGTTAGAGTTTAACATGTGAGAGTTTACAATGTCAGAGTTGATCAAATGCGACGATCAAGAGCGTCAATCTTGATCGACGCAGAAGCAAATACAGCAGCAGCAACATCACATTTCGAGGGCGACGCAGCTACTTCTGATTCTGCTGCTTCCGCTGCTCAGATATTTGTTGCCAGGCCCTGCTCTCGCGGGACCCCACACGTCTTTGGAAATGATTGAGATGAAGATGTCTGAGCTGATAATTAATTTAATAAAGAGTACTTTGTGTGTAGGTCTGTGTCATCGGGGATCAGCGAACACTGCTTATGAATGAACTCGCACACCTTTATGACCGACATTCTACTAATTTTCGTTGATCGAGACGAACAAGGCACGTGCCATTTTCAGACGAATTGATATTAACAATATTGTCCTTAAATATAATGCTAACACTGGATTAAGGTTAACACTGGATTAAACATGCACATTTTAAACCCCTGCCTCGCATTTATGACTAACGATTCGCATTTGCACATAACATATATTCAAGCACAGTAAAATGCGCATACGAACATATTGTTACTAGAATAATTTTAATGCGCTTCTAACCCTGCAAACCCCCACAGTTCGCATATCCGTCCCCCGATTCGATTGAACGTACACTTTACATACATATAAGTGCGATTAAAATGCTTCTAATGACATTCTCATACCGTAACTCCGTTGATGGTGGAATCTATTATATAAAAAAAAATTAAAGTCGTTGAATGTTTAGTGTTATTGTTCATAGTGGTATCAGTTTACATGTTATAGAGTACATGTGATCGCCCGTATACTTCGGGTTTCGGGACCAGAACGTTGTGAAACGATTTATAACGAGGAACTATCCCTGCCAGAGCGCAAGTGGCGAATGAAAAGAACACGGGGCGGCGGGAATACGTGCTTCCATGGGCGGTCGTAGACAGGTTGTATTGCCCAAAGGTGACACCGGGTACGTCCACCAAGTTGCTCCGCCCACGGCGGCGACAGGTAGAAGTCATGGAGGTGAAATGGCCGCAGTGTGTACCCATGTAGTTATGTCCGTCCACACCCAGACAGCTCATCCCTATGTCCTGTAGAGCCCAAGTCTGGTGTGTCCGACGTGGTGGGGCGCTCCGCAAGGGAAACCGTACTCCAAACGAAATGTGTTGTGATGCCCACAGTTTCCGAGCCCCTGAGGCCCGGGGTGCCTCAAGGATCCGCCACGTGCGGGGAACCGGTGCCTGGAGCCCAGTCACATTCTTCGAACCCTTTACGCCCCGTAATGCACAAGAATCTGCCATGGGCGAGGGACCAGCGTCGAGAACCAGGTCAAAATGCGCAAGGTTGTGCTTGAAGGCTCTACGCCCAATATCAATGCTGTATATTGCTATTCGGTGCCATTGCGATGGAACATTCTACCAGCAGTGGGCAGCTTGATTCTAATACGACCATGGTACGATTTTTATAATTTTGATGCGATTCTAAATCTGGCACCACCCAGGCCGCATTTACGACTCCGATGTGCATCTACATTTAACATACATTCTAGCTCAGTGTAACAATGCTTATGCTCTCCCTTATGCCCCTCTGCTTGCCTTGTCGATACGTGCGTGGGTGTGGGGGGTGCGTTTCACCCGCGGTGGCCGAATGCCCTTCGCCGCGACCATACCATCTTAAGGCCGGTCGCAGCGCCGCGAAGTAGCGTCGGGGGAGGTCGTACAATTCCCTGGTCGCCGGAAACCGTGAAAGTTAATCCCGATAAGGGCTTCTCGGATAAAAACCGGTGGGTCAGGTGACCTCCCCTCGGAGCTCTATGGGGGGTGGGGAATGCGTGCGGGTGTGTTCATGTGAGGTGAGGTGAAGGGGACGCGGGGTCGGCTCCATCGCTTGGTGGTGGCGAGGTCGTAGATGGGGCGCCTGCTGAACGGCTTCGTGGCGGTGGCATCACAGTAATTTTTACCGTTTTAGTTTTCCAGTTTTTTGAGAGTTTCGTGACCTGCACATTGGTGGTTTGTAATGTTATCGGATTACTTGCCGAAGTGGTGTGATGAGCACTGGTTGTGAGAGGGTTCAATTGTAGTCGTTAAGTGTTCCTGTTGAGCTAAAGTTGAAATGCATCTGTAGGTACATCTTTACTCAACATTTTAAACGTTTTTTTTCAAGTATATAGCTTTTTTTGATTGGTATTAATCGACTTTAGATAGCCGATTCCAGGATGTCCATTGATGACGCGTTCGTTGGATATATGGCCTTGACTTCAACATAGACGCACAGTGAACAAATGTGGTGAACTAATAAGGAAATCATGGGGAATGATACTTTAACGCTTTGGTATTCCTGGAACGGATATGGTTTGCATTGTATTGTAACTGTTTGAACATAGGACATAATGCATTCGGTTCGAGTTTTGACTTAAAAATGATTGCAGATGAATAAAAATGTATTTTTAACAAATGTTTGTCCGTTTATTTATTCATACCAACAACGTGTTTTAAGCGAGTTTCAGGTGGAGGATCATCGTCACACATCTGCCCTTAACCGGCAGCATCTTGGCTGTCTCCCCATTAACATGTGTTCCTGGAGGGGAAAGGGTCCCATTATAAATCGATTCACAAAGAATATGAATTCGATTCACAACGTTACGGTCCCTAATCATCAAGTATACAGGTAATCCTGTACGCTATGACACGTGAACTGTAACACTATAAACGATAACACAAAACATGAAACTACTATAAACTAGTTTAATCATTTATAACAGCAAAAACAGAGGTACGGTATTATAATCTCATTGCAAGTATTAGAATTACAACGTGATCGTATTAGAATCACACTCTGCGCATATGTATGTATAATAGTTACGGTATGAGAATGTCATTAGAAGCATTTTAATCGCTCATATGTATGTAAAGTATACGTTCAATCGAATCGGGGGACGGATATGCGAACTGTGGGGGTTTGCAGGGTTAGAATCGCATTAAAATTATTCTAGTAACAATATGTTCGTATGCGCATTTTACTGTGCTTGAATATATGTTATGTGCAAATGCGAATCGTTAGTCATAAATGCTAGGCAGAGTTAAAAATGTGCATGTTTAATCCAGTGTTAACGTTAATCCAGTGTTAGCATTATATTTAAGGACAATATTGTTAATATCAATTCGTCTGGACATGGCACGTGCCTTGTTCGTCTCGATCAACCAAAATTAGTACAATGTCGGTCATAAAGGTGTGCGAGTTCATTCACAAGCAGTGTTCGCTGATCCCCGATGACACAGACCTACACACAAACAAAGTACTCTTTTTTCTTCTTGGTTCTTTCGGTAAAGTCACGTAGAAGGGAAGTAATAAAATAATAAAAATAAAACATAATAATTATTTTATTATGTTTTAACATAATAATTATTTTATTATGTTTTATTTTTTATTATTTTATTACTTCCCTTCTACGTGTCTTTAACGAAAGAACCAAGAAGATGAATCCCTGCAGTCACGAAAGCTTTAAATCGAAAAGTACTTTTTATTAAATTAATTATCACTATGGTCATATTAGAATCAGGATTGTGACTGCTAGATGAATGTTCCATCTCAATGACATCCAATAGCAATATACAATATCTGCATATGTTTCAATAAACGCACAAACTCAATATAAGCCCGTGATCATTGCAATTGTAATGACTACGGACTCAGACTGCAGAGGGTTATTTTATTTAGCATTTAACGCGGCGTAGGACCCAGGCGTCACGATATAGCAATGACGACGACGAAACAGCAACCAGCCAACACAGCCCCGAACCTCGTTCCTCCCCCTATCTCATTCTCGGCGTGAACCTCCGCCCACACTTGGTCTCGCCTTCCCTTCTCAAACTCTCTCTATCCTGTTGTCACCACTTGTCCCTTAGTTGACGCACTGTTATTACATCTCCCACCTCTATGACCTGTACCTGAACCCGCCATGATCGTCGCATTTGATCAACTCTGATATTGTAGACTCTCACATGTTAAGCTCTATCATAGTGAAACATAATAATATTATAACCTATGAACTACAACCTATCGATTGTAACGCTGTAAAAGAATATTACCTATTTGGTTTCACTCCCTCGTCGAGAAGGCAGCTCTCTTCCTTTTCTAAAGTTACATGCTAATTTCTCTGCATTCACTTTAAATCGAGGACAAAGTTTTTCCATTTATTCAAAATAGGCGCACAATTACACACTGAGATGCACTTACATATTCATGCATGAAGCACAATGGGCACAATACCCTTCGGTATGTTAATAGACATGCGGATTGTACCTTCCTAAATTAACAATCGAATGCAAATATCCTGAAAGACAAAGGATTGGATCCGAGGGGGGGAGTTATGAGGCGGCTCAGAAGCAGAGCTCAATGCCATTTCGAGAGGGAACTTGATGAGGTTGGACGCTCGACTCGTCGCTCTGCTGATCGCCCTTAAACCCAGAGACAACGCAGCCTGGCGAGCACAATTGCTGTGTCGACAGTGAGGCGACTTTGCGTCGGGAGAGTTCGTGGCGACATCTTCAAACGGGTTACAGACATCGATATACCGTGAATCTCCAAGTAAGTGTCTATTTTCGCGGATAAACTCTTAAACGTGTTCGCCGTCACATTAGCGAGATTTTTTTGCATCTCGGTTAGAGTGTCGTTCTTGTTTTAGCAGTTAACAAAATCCAAAACTCAACGCTAAACATACTTGCGGCCGATAGCGTACTTTTTACTCGATAACACCGCTGCTGTTACTACGCTCACATGGAGCAGAGACGCTCTCCACAGCCCCACGCACACGGATGCAAGAAGCCATTCAATTGCTCTGTGTGTGGGAAGGCATTTTCACGGCCATCACATTTACAGAGTCACCAGAGAACACACACGGGCGAGACGCCATTCCTGTGCCCTGTGTGTGGGAAGACATTTGCACAATCATCACATTTACAGAGTCACCAGAGAACACACACGGGCGAGAAGCCATTCCTGTGCTCTGTGTGTGGGAAGACATTTGCACAATCATCACATTTACAGAGTCACCAGAGAACACACACGGGCGAGAAGCCATTCTTGTGCTCTGTGTGTGGGGAGGCATTTGCACGGGCATCAACTCGTCAAACTCACCAGAGAACACACACGGGCGAGAAGCAATTCCTGTGCCCTGTGTGTGGGAAGACATTTGCAGACTCATCAACTCTTCAAACTCATCAGAGAACACACACGGGCGAGAAGCCATTCCTGTGCCCTGTGTGTGGGAAGGCATTTGCACAGTCATCACATCTTCAGAGACACCAGAGAACACACACGGGCGAGAAGCCGTTCCTGTGCTCTGAGTGTGGGAAGGCATTTGCACGGACATCAACTCTTCAAACTCATCAGAGAACACACACGGGCGAGAAGTCATTCCTGTGCCCTGTGTGTGGGAAGACATTTGCAAAGTCATCACATCTTCAGAGTCATCAGAGAACACACACGGGTGAGAAGCCATTCCTGTGTTCTGTGTGTGGGAAGGCATTTGCACACTCGGCAACTCTTCAAGACCATCAGAGAACACACACGGGAGAGAAGCCATTCCTGTGCCCTGTGTGTGGGAAGGCATTTGCACAGTCATCACATCTTCAGAGACACCAGAGAACACACACGGGCGAGAAGCCGTTACTGTGCTCTGTGTGTGGCAAGGCATTTGCACGGACATCAACCATGAACAGGCATCAGAAGGTCCACAATGATAGGAAACTGAAATCAAAAGCTGAAATTCAAGGTGCTGCAATGAGTCCTGAAGAAGTTTCCACCTTCGATCCCATGCAGTTGGATCCCGAGAGATGGCTGGATGTAATGGAGTGGCTCGACGATCAAACCGAGAGTCAGGGATGACTGAACAAATATTACGTCAGGTAATATTTGTTAGTTTTACAGTTTTTGTGAGAGTTTAATGACGTGCACAATGGTGGTTTGTAATGTTATCGGATTACTTGCCGAAGTGGCGTGATGAGCAGTGGTTGTGATATGATTCAATTCCGGACAATATTGTAGTGTTTAAGTCTTCCTGTTGAGCTAAAGTTGGAATGCATCTTTAGTTAGATCTTTTCTCAACATTTTAAACGGGTTTTTTCAAGCATATAGCTTTTTTTGGTTGGTATTATTCGACTTTAGATAACCGATTTAAGGATGTACATTGATGACGCGTTCGTTGGATATATGGCCTTGACTTCAACATAGACGCACAGTGAACACATGTGGTGAACTAATAAGGAAATAATGGGGAATGATACTTTAACGCGTTGGTATTCCTGGAACGGATATGGTTTGCATTGCATTGTAACTGTTTGAACATAGGACATAATACATTCGGTTCGAGTTTTGACTTAAAAATGATTGCAGATGAATAAAAACGTTTTTTTTAACAAATGTGTGTCCGTTTATTTATTCATATCAACAACGTGTTTTAAGCGAGTTTCAGGTTGAGGATCTTCGTCACACATCTGCCCTTAACCGGCAGCATCTTGGCTGTCTCCCCATTAACATGTGACGTCACAGATAGGAGACTAGCAGCAGCTTGGGTCTGAACTAAAAGGCACACTCCTCCCCCGTGTTGGATAACATTCAATACATGTGAAGTATTGGAAAATGACGGCAGGAAACTCCTTGACGGGAACACACTTCTTTTATTAAATCTTGACTTGTAACAATACAACGCGTGGCCTCTCTTCTTCACAATGCGGTCACCATACAACGGTACAACTCGTGACCTCTTCTTCTTCACCCTACGCTTCTCTTGACTCTCTGGATTCTGTGCTGCTGGCTCTCTGTGCCTCGTGTAGACTCCGCGCCTCGGCTACACTCTTCTCTCGCCTCGTGTAGACTCTGCGCCTCTGCTACACTCTCCACTCGCCTCGTGTAGACTTTGCATCTCTCTCTCTGGCTACACCGTATGCATACTCGGCTCGTGTAGACCTTCCTCTCTCTCTGGCTACACCGTATGCATACTCGGCTCGTGTAGACCGTTCTCTCTCGCTGGCTACACACTATACATCACTCAGCTCGTGTAGACCGTTCTCTCTCTCTCTGGCTACACACTATACATTACTCAGCTCGTGTAGACCGTTCTCTCTCGCTGGCTACACACTATACATTACTCAGCTCGTGTAGACCGTTCTCTCTCGCTGGCTACACACTTATACCTTACTCTCCTCTACTCTCCATTACTCTCCTCTCCGGGCTCTATCTCTGAACCTTCGTCTTCATTCTTAGATGGTTCCACTTCTGCCCCCTGCTCCTCTGTGCATCACCTTATATACCTCTTCTTCCCGGGAGACGGAGCGGATGCGGACCTCAACGTCGGCACCGCTCCTCAGTTACCCAATCCCCACGCGCTATCCCTACGATCCGGTTCCGCTCAGCGCGTGTTTCCACTCCCCGACCAATCACACCGCGCTGCTACCCGATCACTCCCTCTGGGCGCGTCACCGGCACACAGCCAATCAGCAGCACTACCCCCACCCGCGCACTGACGCCTGCTCCTCCCCGTCAGCGCGCGTCACCACACACACACCCGTACATACGCGCTGGCACACGACATATACACCCAGCGCGTATCACCACTACATCACCCCCTCCCACATAGCTCGCAGCCGGCCCGGCTGCTAACAACAACCAACCGCGACGATAAAACGACAACCAACAAAAAAAAACCCCGTAACCCCCCGAGTGTGCCCCGTAACATAACACAACAACAACAACAACAACAAGAATAACTATGTACAGATTGACAATGAACACGAAAAGTCAACAATAACACGATACGAGCAAATTCGAAACGAACGCGCCCCACGTCCCTGCGACTACACGCAGTGACGAGGCGCTCCAACTGCCCCGACTCCTCACGAGGCAGGTCATGCAAAGTAGCACGACCTGGCGCGAGTCCGTCTGGCTGGTCCATCGTATGGGGCGGGACACTGACGACCGTCCGGCGGTTCCGGCTGCTCCAGACGGCGCGGAACGGGCCTGAAAGGGCCGGCCCCGCCGCAGAGATCCGGCCGCCGGTGATCGGCAGCTGTCAGTTCCGAGACACCTGGGAGCAGATCAGGCGAAAATACGTGTGGATCAGGCAGAAACATTTCCCCCTCTGGGTCGACGGTCACGTCACACGCCCGGCCATCACGACACAAGGGGAGGCCATATGGAGGCGAGAACGGTTTCAGTCGGGAGGGGTGAACGTACCAACGGCGCTTTCCCCACTTTATCTGAACGCACTGGGGCCGTGCAACGCGCACGACCTCCACGGGTCCCCTCCACGGTCTCAACAATTTAGGCGACGTAGCCAAGGGTGCCTGAGGGCAATGCAGCCAGGCCCTGTCACCTGGTTTCCATTCGTGCATGGACACCTTCCGTGCCCGCAACCGTTCATTAGCAATTTGGCGAGCCCGCGAATTAAGCCTTGCGGCCTCCCTCGCCTCTGTCAGCTTGTGAATATTTAACTTAATATGTTCTGCCAAATTAGAATTAGTTCGTGGAGCGGACAGGCCAAGTTGCGTTTCCATTGGCGGGTCAGCTTCCCGACCGTACATCAAATAGAATGGGGAAAACCCCGTAGCTGCATGGGGGGCCATTCTATACGCGGCAAGGACTCCCGGGACCTGCAGGTCCCAATCTACATGTGCCTCGCACACCTGCTGGCACAGCATGGAAGTCAAAGTTTTGTGGAGTCTCTCCACAATCCCGTCAGTCTGCGGGTGGTACGGGGAGGTACGCACCTTCTTGGTACCCAACAGATCGCACACCTCTTGCAACAATTTACTCGAAAAATTTTTACCTTGGTCGGTCAGCAGGCGTTCGGGTGCCCCCTTGTCCAGGACATAGCCCTGGACGAAGGCATCCGTCACAGCCGCTGCCGACTGGTTAGCGAGAGGCCACGCCATAGGCCATCGGGTAAAGTATTCGACCCCCACTAACAAATATTTATTCCCTCTCGGCGTGACTGGGAAGGGCCCCAAAATATCGAGTGCAACGAGCTCGTTGGTACGCGAGACCTGAATAGATCGCAGCGGTGGATTAGCTGCCACGGCCGGTGGTTTACGCCTGGCGCACTCAACGCACCCCTTCAGAATATGCACCACATCACTTCCCATTCCCGGCCAGTAATAGTCACGCTGAAGCAGGGCAAGCGTCTTGTTAACTCCCAAGTGCAAGAGGCGTTCGTGTGCCGCCAAGACAACCCTCCCCCTCACAGCGGAAGGCACCACGAGTGCGTTCCGCCGGGACAAACTGTCCCATTTCAATAACACGCCCTGCTCAAGTACATAGGAGCCGGTACGCTCCTGGTCCCCCTCGGGACCCCCAACCTTGCGGCGCAATGCTAGCAGCGAGCTGTCCGCCATCTGGAGGCGGCCCCATTCGCTGAGCGACAGCGAGAGCAGCGAGTCCCGACCCTGAGAGGCAGTGGAATCATCCCCGATCGGTGCGCCCGCTGTCGCAGCCAGTGCCCCCATCTCCCCCGCAAGCGTCGGTTTACAGCGCGCCGATCCCGACAAACACGCGCATTCATCACAAGGCAACAACCGCGACAAGCAATCGGCATTCGTGTGTCGCAACCCCTTACGGTACGTAGTCGTAAACTGATAGTCCTGGAGGACTTCCAACCAACGCGACAACTGGCCCGAGGGCTGGGCGACCCTCAATGAATACTGTAGCGCCGCGTGGTCCGTTCGGACTGTAAAGTGACGACCATAAAGATATGGCCTAAACTGCTGCACAAAAAAAATAATGGCAAGCAGCTCGCGACGGGTGACACAGTAGCGCTGCTCCGCCGGAGACAACACCCTACTACCGTAGGCGACAACTCTTTCGACACCCCCAACGACTTGGGATAGCACCCCCCCAATGCCCGTGTTGCTAGCATCCGTGTCCAGCAAAAAGGGACTGGCAAAATCGGGATAACACAAGGGTGGGGCACCCACCAAGGCGTCCCGGAGGGAGCGAAACGCGGCCTCCTCCTCCGGTCCCCATTTGAACTTCACTCCCTTCGCCGTTAGAGCGTGCAAGGGTTTTGCAATAGTGGCGAAGTGCTCAACGAACCGCCGATAATAAGAAGCAAACCCGATGAAACTACGCACGTCGGAAACGGACGTAGGTGTCGGCCACGAACCGACACAATCCGTCTTCGCGGGATCGGTGGAGATCCCCGAAGAATCGACAATGTGACCCAAGTATCTAACGGACCTACGAAGGAGGTGACATTTGGCCGGTTTAAATTTCAACTTAGCCGATCGCATTCGCAAGAACACCCCTCTCAATCGCCGGAGGTGTTCTTCAAACGTTTTACTGAAAACAATGACATCGTCCATATAAATCAAGCATGTATCCCACTGCAAGCCCGACAAAACCAGCTCCATAAGTCGCTGAAACGTCGCTGGAGAGGAGTGAAGTCCCATGGGTAACCGGTTAAACTGGAACAGCCCCCCTGGAGTCCGAAATGCTGTCTTAGGTTTCGACTCTTCGTCGAGCGGCAACTGCCAAAACCCCGATAACAAATCAAGAGTCGAAAAATATCGCGCACCAGACAATGCATCGAGGGACTCATCCATCCTGGGGAGCGGATACGCGTCAGCCACAGAGATCTTATTCAGGCGACGGAAATCAACGCAGAATCGCAGGGACCCATCCTGCTTCTTAACCAGCACAATAGGCGCTCCCCACGGGCTAGAGGAGGGCGAAATAATATCGGCTTCTAGCATATCGTTAACAGCCTACTGAACATGTTCCTTCTCCACGGGACTCAGTCGGAAGGGATTTAGCCTGACCGGCGCCGCATCGCCCGTTTCAATGTGATGGTGCAACAAATCCGTGCACCCAATGTCATACTTATGTTTACTGAATACATCAGAGAATTCAATGAGCAACTCGCGCAGCGCACCCAACTGCGCCGCCGACAAATCGTCCGAGGCGGCACATAGCGAATGGACCCACTCAAGGTCTTCCCTTGGTTCAACGTTCCGCGCGGGGCTCGAGCCCACCTGCGCAACCAACCCATCATCACCAGGGACCTGCGCCGCGTGAGCCAGCACGGTGCCCTGCGGAATGACAGCTGGTCGCGACCCCGCGTTCAAAACCATCACAAACGGATCCCTGTCAGCCCGCACCAAAGTGTGAGCCACCGATAAATCAAGACCCCCGACAGCCTTGTTAGAAGGACCCAAAAGCATACTCTGTCCCGAAGCCTCCCTCACCCATGGTTTCCGCAACCGGAGGGGAATCAACATCTGTGAACCCTGGGGCACTTGCACTGTCTGCGTCGCCACCGCTTGTATCGTAGCGCACGCCGTCCGAATGTCAGTAGGGCCCGTCAAAAATGAAATCCGGCGACCCGATGGCAGTTCAATGCATCGTTGATCGATAAGAATTTTAATAGGCATTTTAGCCAAAAAATCAGTGCCCAAAAGACACGGAACTGCCAAAGAAGACGAAACGAAAACGGGTCCCGACAATTTGATATCTCCAATGCAAATGGAAGCCCTAACCTGACCGATAATGCCCAACGATCCCCCATTAGCGGCGTAAAATGGCACATCCACTGGAAGCAGCGGACGACATTGGACTGGAAGAATATTATAAATGAGGTCCGATATAATAGTTGCCGATGCCCCCGTGTCCACTAACACCCTAATCTCAACCCCATCAATAGATCCCGTAACAACGGACGAACCCTCCGAAGCAGCCACAATTCTATGCCCCAATTCCGCCCATTCAATGTCTCCCTGGTCCCGGCCGAACCCCCCTCGCCGAACCGAATCCCCGAACCTTAACCGGCCCTCCTCCGCCGCAACGCGGCGTCCCATGTGTGCCGAATAAACAGGCCGAGCGTGTGAGGTGCCGCGACTTGCCGGGGATTGTAGAGATGACTTGGGCTCTCGGTCGTCGTCCAGCCGAGCTCCCATGGCGCGCTGCCGCGGAGCGCGGCACCCGGACGCCACGTGGCCCCGGAGGCCGCAGTTATAGCACGTGACGAGGGTCGGAGTAGATCTTGGTTGCTTCGACTTTCGGCCCGATCGCAGAGGCGACCGGGCCCCCGGCCTCCAGTCCCCTGGTCGTCCCGTGGCGAACGCCTCCTCTCGTGGGCTGATGACTTGGGGTTCGGCGACCACCAAACCCGGGGCTGCGACGACAGCAGCGTTGCAACCAACGCCTTGCTTCCGTTGTAGGGCCTCGTGCGCTTGAATACTCGTGGCGACTCTCAAAGAAGAAATATCAATCTCGTCAGCTGTGTTGATAGGGACCCCCAGGTCCTGCGCCAACTTGAGCAGCTGCTCCAAAACCATCGCGTCTTGGCCCTCCTCGTCCATCCGAGGGAACGCAGCATCAGCAAGAGCCAGCAACGCCGTGCGATAGGCCAGCGCGGTCTCCGTGGCCGCTTTCCGTCTTGCGTAGAACTGATGGCGGCACGTAGAGGGAGGTCCGTAGACCCTGGCCAACAAACCCAGCGCATCCTTCAGCGTGGAGCGGTCCGACTTCCGTGCAGCCCTGAAGGCCGCGAGCGCATCGTCGTCCAGCATGGCGGGCAATGCCCGCAGCGCCGTAGCATCGGACCACGCTGACATCTCTTGATGCGCCAAAAACCTTCGCTGAAATTGGCCCCAGTCTCCGCCTTCAGCCTTGAAGGCTGACAACGTGGGCAGGCGCTGCTGCAAAATGAAGTCATCCGCCTCGTGGTTCCTCTCTGCCTGTCCGTCGGTGTCTAAGATGGCGGCTCCAGCAGCAGACGTAAGATGGCGGACCCCCTCGCGCGCTGATGACGTCGATGCGCGCGCTTGGGAACCCACCACCACGTGGCGCTCGCCGTTCCCGCCAAAAGTAGGCCCAGGCGCAATGGCGGGAATCCCCCATTCGTTTTGGCGGGAATCTGCGGGGCGACCTTGTAAAATGTCCCCCACCGTCCCCGCTCCTCCCGACGAGCTGATCTCCGCCAAGATGGACGCGGCGGCGAGCAGCAGCTCCGCCAGTCGGGAGTGCGCCTCACGAAGCCCGGCGTCGGTCCCCGGTCGCTCGGCCGGCGCCGTCGACGGACCCTGTAGCGTGGGCAAGTCCTCTTCCTCACCCCCCGCCACCAGCGGCCCCGAGTCGTCCAGGTCTTCCTCGCGGTCAATCCCGTGGGTCCTACGGGTCTTCCTTGTCTCCATACTTGGAAGCCCGTTTCACTTCTGACGCCAGATGAAGTATTGGAAAATGACGGCAGGAAACTCCTTGACGGGAACACACTTCTTTTATTAAATCTTGACTTGTAACAATACAACGCGTGGCCTCTCTTCTTCACAATGCGGTCACCATACAACGGTACAACTCGTGACCTCTTCTTCTTCACCCTACGCTTCTCTTGACTCTCTTAGATTCTGTGCTGCTGGCTCTCTGTGCCTCGTGTAGACTCCGCGCCTCGGCTACACTCTTCTCTCGCCTCGTGTAGACTCTGCGCCTCTGCTACACTCTCCACTCGCCTCGTGTAGACTTTGCATCTCTCTCTCTGGCTACACCGTATGCATACTCGGCTCGTGTAGACCTTCCTCTCTCTCTGGCTACACACTATACATCACTCAGCTCGTGTAGACCGTTCTCTCTCTCTGGCTACACACTATACATTACTCAGCTCGTGTAGACCGTTCTCTCTCTCTGGCTACACACTATACATTACTCAGCTCGTGTAGACCGTTCTCTCTCTCTGGCTACACACTTATACCTTACTCTCCTCTACTCTCCATTACTCTCCTCTCCGGGCTCTATCTCTGCACCTTCGTCTTCATTCTTAGATGGTTCCACTTCTGCCCCCTGCTCCTCTGTGCATCACCTTATATACCTCTTCCTCCTGGGAGACGGAGCGGATGCGGACCTCAACGTCGGCACCGCTCCTCAGTTAGCAAATCCCCACGCGCTATCTCTACGATCCGGTTCGGCTCAGCGCGTGTTTCCACTCCCCGACCAATCACACCGCGCTGCTACCTGATCACTCCCTCTGGGCGCGTCACCGGCACACAGCCAATCAGCAGCACTACCCCCACCCGCGCACTGACGCCTGCTCCTCCCCGTCAGCGCGCGTCACCACACACACACCCGTACATACGCGCTGGCACACGACGTATACACCCAGCGCGTATCACCACTACATCACCCCCTCCCACATAGCTCGCAGCCGGCCCGGCTGCTAACAACAACCAACCGCGACGATAAAACGACAACCAACAAAAAAAAACCCGTAACCCCCCGAGTGTGCCCCGTAACATAACAACAACAACAACAACAACAAGAATAACTATGTACAGATTGACAATGAACACGAAAAGTCAACAATAACACGATACGAGCAAATTCCAAAAAACGAACGCGCCCCACGTCCCTGCGACTACACGCAGTGACGAGGCGCTCCAACTGCCCCGACTCCTCACGAGGCAGGTCATGCAAAGTAGCACGACCTGGCGCGAGTCCGTCTGGCTGGTCCGTTGTATGGGGCGGGACACTGACGACCGTCCGGCGGTTCCGGCTGCTCCAGACGGCGCGGAACGGGCCTGAAAGGGCCGGCCCCGCCGCGGAGATCCGGCCGCCGGTGATCGGCAGCTGTCAGTTCCGAGACACCTGGGAGCAGATCAGGCGAAAATACGTGTGGATCAGGCAGAGACATTTCCCCCTCTGGGTCGCCGGTCACGTCACACGCCCGGCCATCACGACACAAGGGGAGGCCATATGGAGGCGAGAACGGTTTCAGTCGGGAGGGGTGAACGTACCAACGGCGCTTCCCCCACTTTATCTGAACGCACTGGGGCCGTGCAACGCGCACGACCTCCACGGGTCCCCTCCACGGTCTCAACAATTTAGGCGACGTAGCCAAGGGTGCCTGAGGGCAATGCAGCCAGGCCCTGTCACCTGGTTTCCATTCGTGCATGGACACCTTCCGTGCCCGCAACCGTTCATTAGCAATTTGGCGAGCCCGCGAATTAAGCTGTGCGGCCTCCCTCGCCTCTGTCAGCTTGTGAATATTAAACTTAATATGTTCTGCCAAATTAGAATTAGTTCGTGGAGCGGACAGGCCAAGTTGCGTTTCCATTGGCGGGTCAGCTTCCCGACCGTACATTAAATAGAATGGGGAAAACCCCGTAGCTGCATGGGGGGCCATTCTATACGCGGCAAGGACTCCCGGGACCTGCAGGTCCCAATCTACATGTGCCTCGCACACCTGCTGGCACAGCATGGAAGTCAAAGTTTTGTGGAGTCTCTCCACCATCCCGTCTGTCTGCGGGTGGTACGGGGAGGTACGCACCTTCTTGGTACCCAACAGATCGCACACCTCTTGCAACAATTTACTCGAAATTTTTTTACCTTGGTCGGTCAGCAGGCGTTCGGGAGCCCCCTTGTCCAGGACATAGCCCTGGACGAAGGCATCCGTCACAGCCGCTGCCGACTGGTTAGCGAGAGGCCACGCCATAGGCCATCGGGTAAAGTATTCGACCCCCACTAACAAATATTTATTCCCTCTCGGCGTGACTGGGAAGGGCCCCAAAATATCGAGTGCAACGAGCTCGTTGGTACGCGAGACCTGAATAGATTGCAGCGGTGGATTGGCTGCCACGGGCGGTGGTTTACGCCTGGCGCACTCAACGCACCCCTTCAGAATATGTACCACATCACTTCCCATTCCCGGCCAGTAATAGTCACGCTGAAGCAGGGCAAGCGTCTTGTTAACTCCCAAGTGCAAGAGGCGTTCGTGTGCCGCCAAGACAACACTCCCCCTCACAGCGGAAGGCACCACGAGTGCGTTCCGCCGGGACAAACTGTCCCATCTCAATAACACGCCCTGCTCAAGTACATAGGAGCCGGTACGCTCCTGGTCCCCCTCGGGACCCCCAACCTTGCGGCGCAATGCTAGCAGCGAGCTGTCCGCCATCTGGAGGCGGCCCCATTCGCTGAGCGACAGCGAGAGCAGCGAGTCCCGACCCTGAGAGGCAGTGGAATCATCCACGATCGGTGCGCCCGCTGTCGCAGCCAGTGCCCCCATCTCCCCCGCAAGCGTCGGTTTACAGCGCGCCGATCCCGACAAACACGCGCATTCATCACAAGGCAACAACCGCGACAAGCAATCGGCATTTGTGTGTCGCAACCCCTTACGGTACGTAGTCGTAAACTGATAGTCCTGGAGGACTTCCAACCAACGCGACAACTGGCCCGAGGGCTGGGCGACCCTCAATGAATACTGTAGCGCCGCGTGGTCCGTTCGGACTGTAAAGTGACGACCATAGAGATATGGCCTAAACTGCTGCACAAAAAAAACAATGGCAAGCAGCTCGCGACGGGTGACACAGTAGCGCTGCTCCGCCGGAGACAACACCCTACTACCGTAGGCGACAACTCTTTCGACACCCCCAACGACTTGGGATAGCACCCCCCCAATGCCCGTGTTGCTAGCATCCGTGTCCAGCAAAAAGGGACTGGCAAAATCGGGATAACACAAGGGTGGGGCACCCACCAAGGCGTCCCGGAGGGAGCGAAACGCGGCCTCCTCCTCCGGTCCCCATTTGAACTTCACTCCCTTCGCCGTTAGAGCGTGCAAGGGTTTTGCAATAGTGGCGAAGTGCTCAACGAACCGCCGATAATAAGAAGCAAACCCGATGAAACTACGCACGTCGGAAACGGACGTAGGTGTCGGCCACGAACCGACACAATCCGTCTTCGCGGGATCGGTGGAGATCCCCGAAGAATCGACAATGTGACCCAAGAATCTAACCGACCTACGAAGGAGGTGACATTTGGCCGGTTTAAATTTCAACTTAGCCGATCGCATTCGCAAGAACACCCCTCTCAATCGCCGGAGGTGTTCTTCAAACGTTTTACTGAAAACAATGACATCGTCCATATAACTCAAGCATGTATCCCACTGCAAGCCCGACAAAACCAGCTCCATAAGTCGCTGAAACGTCGCTGGAGAGGAGTGAAGTCCCATGGGTAACCGGTTAAACTGGAACAGCCCCCCTGGAGTCCGAAATGCTGTCTTAGGTTTCGACTCTTCGTCGAGCGGCAACTGCCAAAACCCCGATAACAAATCAAGAGTCGAAAAATATCGCGCACCAGACAATGCATCGAGGGACTCATCCATCCTGGGGAGCGGATACGCGTCAGCCACAGAGATCTTATTCAGGCGACGGAAATCAACGCAGAATCGCAGGGACCCGTCCTGCTTCTTAACCAGCACAATAGGCGCTCTCCACGGGCTAGAGGAGGGCGAAATAATACCGGCTTCTAGCATATCGTTAACAGCCGACTGAACATGTTCCTTCTCCACGGGACTCAGTCGGAAGGGATTTAGCCTGACCGGCGCCGCATCGCCCGTTTCAATGTGATGGTGCAACAAATCCGTGCACCCAATGTCATACTTATGTTTACTGAATACATCAGAGAATTCAATGAGCAACTCGCGCAGCGCACCCAACTGCGCCGCCGACAAATCGTCCGAGGCGGCACATAGCGAATGGACCCACTCAAGGTCTTCACTTGGCTCAACGTTCCGCGCGGGGCTCGAGCCCACCTGCGCAACCAACCCATCATCCACAGGGACCTGCGCCGCGTGAGCCAGCACGGTGCCCTGCGGAATGACAGCTGGTCGCGACCCCGCGTTCAAAACCATCACAAACGGATCCCTGTCAGCCCGCACCAAAGTGTGAGCCACCGATAAATCCAGACCCCCGACAGCCTTGTTAGAAGGACCCAAAAGCATACTTTGTCCCGAAGACCTCCCTCACCCATGGTTTCCGCAACCGGAGGGGAATCAACATCTGTGAACCCGGGGGCACTTGCACTGTCTGCGTCGCCACCGCTTGTATCGTAGCGCACGCCGTCCGAATGTCAGTAGGGCCCGTCAAAAATGAAATCCGGCGACCCGATGGCAGTTCAATGCATCGTTGATCGATAAGAATTTTAATAGGCATTTTAGCCAAAAAATCAGTGCCCAAAAGACACGGAACTGCCAAAGAAGACGAAACGAAAACGGGTCCCGACAATTTGATATCTCCAATGCAAATGGACGCCCTAACCTGACCGATAATGCCCAACGATCCCCCATTAGCGGCGTAAAATGGCACATCCACTGGAAGCAGCGGACGACATTGGACTGGAAGAATATTATAAATGAGGTCCGATATAATAGTTGCCGATGCCCCCGTGTCCACTAACACCCTAATCTCAACCCCATCAATAGATCCCGTAACAACGGACGAACCCGCCGAAGCAGCCACAATTCTATGCCCCAATTCCGCCCATTCAATGTCTCCCTGGTCCCGGCCGAACCCCCCTCGCCGAACCGAATCCCCGAACCTTAACCGGCCCTCCTCCGCCGCAACGCGGCGTCCCATGTGTGCCGAATAAACAGGCCGAGCGTGTGAGGTGCCTCGACTTGCCGGGGATTGTAGAGATGACTTGGGCTCTCGGTCGTCGTCCAGCCGAGCTCCCATGGCGCGCTGCCGCGGAGCGCGGCACCCGGACGCCACGTGGCCCCGGAGGCCGCAGTTATAGCACGTGACGAGGGTCGGAGTAGATCTTGGTTGCTCCGACTTTCGGCCCGATCGCAGAGGCGACCGGGCCCCCGGCCTCCAGTCCCCTGGTCGTCCCGTGGCGAACGCCTCCTCTCGTGGGCTGACGACTTGGGGTTCGGCGACCACCAAACCCGGGGCTGCGACGACAGCAGCGTTGCAACCAACGCCTTGCTTCCGTTGTAGGGCCTCGTGCGCTTGAATACTCGTGGCGACTCTCAAAGAAGAAATATCAATTTCGTCAGCTGTGTTGATAGGGACCCCCAGGTCCTGCGCCAACTTGAGCAGCTGCTCCAAAACCATCGCGTCTTGGCCCTCCTCGTCCATCCGAGGGAATGCAGCATCAGCAAGAGCCAGCAACGCCGTGCGATAGGCCAGCGCGGTCTCCGTGGCCGCTTTCCGTCTTGCGTAGAACTGATGGCGGCACGTAGAGGGAGGTCCGTAGACCCTGGCCAACAAACCCAGCGCATCCTTCAGCGTGGAGCGGTCCGACTTCCGTGCAGCCCTGAAGGCCGCGAGCGCATCGTCGTCCAGCATGGCGGGCAATGCCCGCAGCGCCGTAGCATCGGACCACGCTGACATCTCTTGATGCGCCAAAAACCTTCGCTGAAATTGGCCCCAGTCTCCGCCTTCCGCCTTGAAGGCTGACAACGTGGGCAGGCGCTGCTGAAAAATTAAGTCATCCGCCTCGTGGTTCCTCTCCGCCTCTCCGTCGGTGTGTAAGATGGCGGCTCCAGCAGCAGACGTAAAATGGCGGACCCCCTCGCGCGCTGATGACGTCGATGCGCGCGCTTGGGAACCCACCACCACGTGGCGCTCGCCGTTCCCGCCAAAAGTAGGCCCAGGCGCAATGGCGGGAATCCCCCATTCGTTTTGGCGGGAATCTGCGGGGCGACCTTGTAAAATGTCCCCCACCGTCCCAGCTCCTCCCGACGAGCTGATCTCCGCCAAGATGGACGCGGCGGCGAGCAGCAGCTCCGCCAGTCGGGAGTGCGCCTCACGAAGCCCGGCGTCGGTCCCCGGTCGCTCGGCCGGCGCCGTCGACGGATCCTGTAGCGTGGGCAAGTCCTCCTCCTCACCCCCCGCCACCAGCGGCCCCGAGTCGTCCAGGTTTTCCTCGCGGTCAATCCCGTGGGTCCTACGGGTCTTCCTTGTCTCCATGCTTGGAAGCCCGTTTCACTTCTGACGCCAGATGAAGTATTGGAAAATGACGGCAGGAAACTCCTTGACGGGAACACACTTCTTTTATTAAATCTTGACTTGTAACAATACAACGCGTGGCCTCTCTTCTTCACAATGCGGTCACCATACAACGGTACAACTCGTGACCTCTTCTTCTTCACCCTAAGCTTCTCTTGACTCTCTTAGATTATGTGCTGCTGGCTCTCTGTGCCTCGTGTAGACTCCGCGCCTCGGCTACACTCTTCTCTCGCCTCGTGTAGACTCTGCGCCTCTGCTACACTCTCCACTCACCTCGTGTAGACTTTGCATCTCTCTCTCTGGCTACACCGTATGCATACTCGGCTCGTGTAGACCTTCCTCTCTCTCTGGCTACACCGTATGCATACTCGGCTCATGTAGACCTTTCTCTCTCTCTGGCTACACACTATACATCACTCAGCTCGTGTAGACCGTTCTCTCTCTCTGGCTACACACTATACATTACTCAGCTCGTGTAGACCGTTCTCTCTCTCTGGCTACACACTATACATTACTCAGCTCGTGTAGACCGTTCTCTCTCTCTGGCTACACACTTATACCTTACTCTCCTCTACTCTCCATTACTCTCCTCTCCGGGCTCTATCTCTGCACCTTCGTCTTCATTCTTAGATGGTTCCACTTCTGCCCCCTGCTCCTCTGTGCATCACCTTATATACCTCTTCCTCCCGGGAGACGGAGCGGATGCGGACCTCAACGTCGGCACCGCTCCTCAGTTACCCAATCCCCACGCGCTATCTCTACGATCCGGTTCCGCTCAGCGCGTGTTTCCACTCCCCGACCAATCACACCGCGCTGCTACCCGATCACTCCCTCTGGGCGCGTCACCGGCACACAGCCAATCAGCAGCACTACCCCCACCCGCGCACTGACGCCTGCTCCTCCCCGTCAGCGCGCGTCACCACACACACACCCGTACATACGCGCTGGCACACGACGTATACACCCAGCGCGTATCACCACTACACATGTATGTAAATTGTCCGTTCAATCGAACCGGGGGTCGGATATGTGAACTGTGGGGGGTACAGGACAAGAATATCATTCAAATTTTAGAATAACAATATGGTCGTATTAGCATTTTAATGGGCTTGAATGTATGTTATGTGCAAATGCAAATCGTTAGTCGTAAATGCGAGGGAGGGGTTAAGAGGTGCACGTTTAATGCAGTGTTAACATTTATTTTAGCATCATATTTAAGGACACTGTTGTTGATAAGAATTCGTCTGGACATGGCACGTGCCTTGTTCTACTCGATCAACCAAAATTAGTACAATGTCGATCATACAGGAGTGTGATTTCATTCATGAGTAATATTCACAGAGCCCCGATGACACTAACCTGCCTTAACAAAGTAATCTTGAGTGACTTAATTCTCAGCTCAGACATGATCATCGCAATCATTTCCAAAGACGTGTGGGGTCCTGCGAGAGCAGGTCCCGACTACTAACAGCTGGGCAGCAGAATCGGAAGTAGCTGCGTCGCCCTCGAAATGTGATGTTGCTGCTGTTGTTGTCGCTGCTGTTGTTGCTGCTGTAGTTGATTCTGTTGCTGTGATATACGCAGGGAGATGGTGTTCCATGATGGGATGACGCTTTTGATTAAAGCCTCTGATCAAACTCACCCGATTGACGCCCTTGATCACATGTTAAGCTCTATCATAGTGAAACATAATATTATAACCTATGAACTACAACCTATCCATTGTAACGCTGTAAAATTAACCCGTAAAAACAAAGTTTTTCACTATAAATCCTTTATATGCGTGGCGGCTAGAGTCCTCTCGTCCTCTGGCTTGAGATGGCTGTCACCTATGGGTTAGATGATTGCCTGCCACCATTAAGCAATTGGTAATTAAATTTAATTTATTTTTCCTAAAAAGTGTACAATTTTGGAAAAAATAAAATTAACGAAAATAAATTGTCACGCACAACGAGTCTGTGTGCAAAATGTCAGCTCGATTGGATCACGGGAAGTGGGTTAAAGATCGACTGAAAGATTTGCACGGTCGTAAGTGTGCAAGCAAGCAAGCAAGTGAACTTAATATAAAGGATTTAAAAAATTAACCAGTAAAAACAAAGTTTTTCACTATAAATCCTTTATATGCGTGGCGGCTAGAGTCCTCTCGTCCTCTGGCTTGAGATGGCTGTCACCTATGGGTCAGATGATTGCTTGCCACCATTAAGCAATTGGTAATGACATACAATTTTTTTTTCATAAAAAGTGTAACATTTTGGCACGGTCGTAAGCGCGCAAGCAAGCAAGCGCGCAAGCAAGCAAGTGAACTTAATATAAAGGATTTAAAAATAATATTACCTATTGGGTTTCACTCCCTCGTCGAGAAGGCCGCTCTCTTCCGTTTCTAAAGTTACATGCTAATTTCTCTGCATTCACTTTAAATCGAGGACAAAGTTTTTATTCAAAATAAGCGCACAATTACACACTGAGATGCACTTACATATTCATGCATGAAGCACAATGGGCACATTACTCTTCGGTATGTTAATAGACATGCGGATTGTACCTTCCAAAATTAACAATCGAATGCAAATATCCTGAAAGACAAAGGATTGGATCCTAGGGGGGGAGTTATAAGGCGGCTCAGAAGCAGAGCTCAATGCCATTTCGAGAGGGAACTTGATGAGGTTGGACGCTCGACTCGTCGCTCTGCTGATCGCCCTTCAACCGCGAGACAACGCAGCCTGGCGAGCACAATTGCTGTGTCGACAGTGAGGCGACTTTGCGTTTGGAGAGTTCGTGGCGACATCTTCAAACGGGTTCCAGACATCGATATACCGTGAATCTCCAAGTAAGTGTCTATTTTCGCGGATAAACTCCTAAACGTGTTTGTCGTCACATTTACGGGATTTTTTTGCATCTCGGTTAGAGTGTCGTTCTTGTTTTAGCAGTTAACAAAATCCAAAACTCAACGCTAAACATACTTGCGGCCGATAGCGTACTTTTTACTCGATAACACCGCTGCTGTTACTACGCTCACATGGAGCAGAGACGCTCTCCACAGCCCCACGCACACGGATGCAAGAAGCCATTCAATTGCTCTGTGTGTGGGAAGGCATTTTCACGGCCATCACATTTACAGAGTCACCAGAGAACACACACGGGCGAGAAGCCATTCCTGTGCCCTGTGTGTGGGAAGACATTTGCACAATCATCACATTTACAGATTCACCAGAGAACACACACGGGCGAGAAGCCATTCCTGTGCTCTGCGTGTGGGGAGGCATTTGCACGGGCATCAACTCGTCAAACTCACCAGAGAACACACACGGGCGAGAAGCCATTCCTGTGCCCTGTGTGTGGGAAGACATTTGCAGACTCATCAACTCTTCAAACTCATCAGAGAACACACACGGGCGAGAAGCCATTCCTGTGCTCTGTGTGTGGGAAGGCATTTGCACGGACATCAACTCTTCAAACTCATCAGAGAACACACACGGGCGAGAAGCCATTCCTGTGCTCTGTGTGTGGGAAGGCATTTGCACGGACATCAACTCTTCAAACTCATCAGAGAACACACACGGGCGAGAAGCCATTCCTGTGCCCTGTGTGTGGGAAGACATTTGCAAAGTCATCACATCTTCAGAGTCATCAGAGAACACACACGGGCGAGAAGCCATTCCTGTGTTCTGTGTGTGGGAAGGCATTTGCACACTCGGCAACTCTTCAAGACCATCAGAGAACACACACGGGAGAGAAGCCATTCCTGTGCCTTGTGTGTGGGAAGGCATTTGCACAGTCATCACATCTTCAGAGACACCAGAGAACACACACGGGCGAGAAGCCGTTCCTGTGCTCTGTGTGTGGCAAGGCATTTGCACGGACATCAACCATGAACAGGCATCAGAAGGTCCACAATGATTGGAAACTGAAATCAAAAGCTGAAATTCAAGGTGCTGCAATGAGTCCTGAAGAAGTTTCCACCTTCGATCCCATGCAGTTGGATCCCGAGAGATGGCTGGATGTAATGGAGTGGCTCGACGATCAAACCGAGAGTCAGGGATGACTGAACAAATATTACGTCAGGTAATATTTGTTAGTTTTACAGTTTTTGTGAGAGTTTAATGACGTGCGCAATGGTGGTTTGTAATGTTATCGGATTACTTGCCGAAGTGGCGTGATGAGCAGTGGTTGTGATATGATTCAATTCCGGACAATATTGTAGTGTTTAAGTCTTCCTGTTGAGCTAAAGTTGGAATGCATCTTTAGTTAGATCTTTTCTCAACATTTTTAACGGGTTTTTTTCAAGCATATAGCTTTTTTTGGTTGGTATTAATCGACTTTAGATAACCGATTTAAGGATGTACATTGATGACGCGTTCGTTGGATATATGGCCTTGACTTCAACATAGATGTACAGTGAACAAATGTGGTGAACTAATAAGGAAATAATGGGGAATGATACTTTAACGCTTTGGTATTCCTGGAACGGATATGGTTTGCGTTGTATTGTAACTGTTTGAACATAGGACATAATACATTCGGTTCGAGTTTTGACTTAAAAATGATTGCAGATGAATAAAAACGTTTTTTAACAAATGTGTGTCCGTTTATTTATTCATATCAACAACGTGGTTTAAGCGAGTTTCAGGTGGAGGATCTTCGTCACACATCTGCCCTTAACCGGCAGCATCTTGGCTGTCTACCCGATTAACACGTGTTCCTTGAGGGAAAAGGTCCCCGTAGTTAATCGTTCATCAACGTACCAGTCCCTAATCCCTAAGTATGTCGGGGATAAACTGTACTCTATAACATGTAAACTGTAATACTAAAAACGATAACACTAACCATTAAACGATTATAAACCAGTGTTTAATTTATAACCATATAAACGGAGGTAAGGTATTATAATATCATTAGAATCACAGCGTGGCCGTATAAGAATCACGCACAAACCCATTATAAACTCATGAGATTATGAATCGTTACAATTATTATAACAATCACAAATTGTGACAAAGCGAAATTCCCACATGCAAAACACCACGCTCACGTGACGAATTCTTAAACAAACTGCAACACTCAAGTGACAGAACTCAACAAAAAAACGCCGCAATAAAAAAAACATCAATGGACAAATCCTAAAAACAGACAACACACGCACGTTAGTAGCTGTTAGAAGAAGACAACACCTAGCACCTTCAACTATACACATACAGCCCCAAAGAGCCAACTCGTAAATGGGGCGGTATATGACAGCCTTCGCTGCTGTCGACGGGGCCAAGCAGCGAGTGTTTAACTCCATTGTTTCAGAATCCGTGTCATCACCCGGTCACAGCGCATTAGCCAAACTACATCTCCCCAACAAGGCAACCTTCACTATGCTGTATATTTTTGCAGTATATTTACGGACGCACTTGAAGATAACAATTCGTCTAGAAAAGGCAGGCGACTTATTCTACCAACACGATTTCAATTTCTATACGAAAGAAGTATGAGTTCATTAATGAGTAGTATTCACTAAGCCCCGATGGCACTAACCTACACACAGTTATGATTAAACAAAGTAAACATTCGTCGGTCATCCCAGCTTTAAAATAACACTACAGACTAGTGTTATAGTAAACTATAATGTTGTGAACTCTAACAATATAAGCTATGAGCGATACATTTTAACGCTATATAATTAAGATTGAAGTGTGATATTAGAATCTCATTCAAATTTCGATTTAAAGCTTTTGTGACTGCAGGGCTTCATCTTCTTGGTTCTTTCGGTAAAGTCACGTAGAAAGACTTTACCGAAAGAACCAAGAAGATTAACTCATTCGAATTCTTAGCTTTACACCGTGGTCCTCTAAGAATCACACTATGCTCGTGAGTATGTAACATGTCTGTATGTAATATGCATGAATGTAATATGTCTGTATGTAACATGTATGCATGTAAAATGCATGTATGTAATATGGACGTGCGAACCAAGGGCGGGATATGTGAAATGAAAGGTGCAGGATCAGGATGGGATTACAATTATTTGAATAACACTTTCGTGGTATTCGGATCAAGCTGTCCACTATTGGATGAATGTTCCATCTCAATGGCATCAAATAACAATATTCAGTATGAATATGTAAAATAATCGCACAAACCCAATATTAGCACGTGAAATAATGAATCATTACAATTGTAATGACTCCGTACTCAGACTGCAGAGGGTTCTTTTGTTTAGCCTTTTAACGCGGTTTCAGACCCCAGGCGTCACGATATAGCAACGACGACGACGAGACAGCAACCAGCCAACACAGCCCCAAACCTCGTTCCTCCCCCTCTCTCATTCTCGGCGTGAACCTCCGCCCACACTTGGTCTCGCCTTCCCTTCTCGAACTCTCTCTATCTTGTTGTCACCACTTGTCTCTGAGTTTACATCACCCACCTCTGTGACCTCTACCTGACCCCGCCATGGGCGGAGCAACTTGGGGGATTTTCCTGGTGGCACCTGTAGGCAATACAACCATGCCCTGTCCCCCACTGCCCATGGAAGCACGTGCTCCCGCCGGCCCGTGTTCTTTTCATTGGCGGATTGCGCTCTGGTGGGGAAAGGTCCTCGTTATGAATCGTTTCGCAACATTCAGGTCCAGAATACCGAAGTATACCGGGAATCACCTGCACTTAAAAACACGTAAATTGATCACACTATGAAAAATAACACTAAACATTAAACGACAAAAAAATATCAACTGGTTTTATAATTTATAGCACTGTAAACGGAGGTACTGTATTTAAATCTCATTAGAAGTATTAAAATCTCACTCTACACATATGTATGTAAATTATCTGTTCAATCGAGCCGGGGGTCGGATATGTGAACTGTGGGGGGTACAGGGCAAGAATCGCATTCAAATTTTAGAAAAAAAATATGGTAGTATTAGCATTTTACTGTGCTTGAATGTTTGTTACGTGCAAATGCAAATCGTTAGTTGTAAATGCGAGGGAGGGGTTAAGAGGTGCACGTTTAGTCCAGTGTTAATATTTATTTTAGCATCATATTTAAGAATTCGTCTGGACATGGCACGTGCCTTGTTATACTCGATCAACCAAAATTAGTACAATGTCGGTCACACAGGAGTGTGATTTCATTCATGAGTAGTATTCACACAGCCCCGATGACACTAACCTACCTAAAGTTATGGTTAAACAAAGTAATCTTGAGTGACTTAATTCTCAGCTCAGACATGATCATCGCAATCATTTCCAAAGACGGGTGGTTTCCTGCGAGAGCAGGTCCCGACTACAAACAGCTGGGCAGCAGAATCGGAAGTAGCTGCGTCGCCCTTGAAATGTGATGTAGCTGCTGTTGTTGTCGCTGCTGTTGTTGCTGCTGTAGTTGCTTCTGTTGCTGTGATATACGCAGGGAGGTGGTGTTCCGTGATGGGATGACGCCTTTGATTAAAGCCTCTGATCAAACTCATCCGATTGACGCCCATGATCGTCGCATTTGATCAACTCTGATATTGTAGACTCTCACATCTTAAGCTCTATCATAGTGAAACATTATATTATAACCTATGAACTACAACCTATCCATTGTAACGCTGTAAAAATTAACCCGTGAAAACAAAGTTTTTCACTATAAATTCTTTATATGCGTGGCGGCTAGAGTCCTCTCGTCCTTTGGCTTGAGATGGCTGCCACCTATGGGTCAGATGATTGCCTGCCACCATTAAGCAATTGGTAATTAAATATAATTTATTTTTTCCTAAAAAGTGTACAATTTTGGAAGAAAAAAATTCACGAAAATAAATTGTCACGCACAACGAGTCTGTGTGCAAAATGTCAGCTCGATTGGATCACGGGAAGTGGGTTAAAGACCGACTGAAAGATTTGCACGGTCGTAAGCGTGCAAGCAAGCAAGTGAACTTAATATAAAGGATTTCAAAAATTAACCCGTAAAAACAAATTTGTCAGATGATTGCTTGCCACCATTAAGCAACTAGCAGTCGCCGCCCGCTTCGCGGGCGGTGTGTATGTGCTTGGTTGGTGGGGAGTTGAAAGTGGCTGGACACAATAGACATGTTTTGGTGATTGCTTTATGTTTATTTTTGTGAGGTTATATGCATTTTTATGAGATGCTCAATCGACAATATTAAAGAATGCAACTTATTCAAATATAGAATGCAACTTATTCAAATATCTGGCGATACACGATATTCTTCGTGTACACTCCGTCTTCCTCCTCGTCGTCAGGTCATTCAATAAGCATCGTGATGTTGGATCTTGCCGTTACTCGCGATAGTGCCACGTACAGTTGGCCGTGCGAGAAGCATGGCGTTAGTAGATATAATCCCAGGTTGTGAACAGTTTGCCCTTGCGCCTTGTTGATGGTCATCGCGAATGCTGGGACAATGGGGAACTGTTTGCGCCGAAGTCGAAATGGGAAGTCCTTCGTGTCCAATTCGCGGCGGATATGGTTGTTCTCAAGCAGCGAGTCCAAGACCAAGTGTGGGTACTCGGAAAGCTGCGGTAGGTCGTCAAAGTCCGACAGAGCCATCCCACCTGCCGTGAGGAACTCGTGGAGGCTGTGAAGGATCTTGAACTTTACCATTTCTTTTATTTTCTTTGATACTGCTTATCCTGCATAATGCACGGGTATAAGTAGTACTAATCACATACCTGCATTTCCCATATCCCCTCCCTTTGATGCTGCTAATCCTGCATAATGCACGGGCATAAGTAGTACTAATCACATACCTGCATTTCCCATAAATATGCTAAATTGCTCTTGTCAAGGCGCCCTTTCCCCCCCTTCCAACCCAGCTTATCTATATGCTCCAAGCACGTGTGCTGTTTCATTCAGACGCTGTCGCCTCGACAGACCTGGTTTTCACCTGAGGACGGCGGCTTGCGTTGTGGCCGAAACGTCGTGAGAATTATTTTATTATGTTTAATTTTTTTTTATTGTATAGCTGCCCTTGTACGTGACTTTAGCGACATAACCAAGAAGATTTAGCATATCTTCTTTGTTGGTCAGCTGGCGGTACTGGTTCTCGTAATCGCGAGCCAATTCGTCGTAGAATTTATCCCAGAGAGCCTTCGTATCTGCTGGCATGGAATATGACGAAGCTGGTACGGAATCTGAAAGAGCGAGGCTTCTTCCAGCGGTTTGTTTTGTTTAATAATTATTCGTAACGCACCATCCATATGCGCTCCACCATCCACCATGCCCTTGCATCGCATTAGTTCATCACGTTTGTTGAAGTCAATGCCATATATCCAACGAACGCCTCATCAATGTACATCCTGAAATCAGCTATCTAAAATGTTGAGTAAAGATGTACCTACAAACGCATTCCAACTTTAGCTCAACAGGAACACTTAACGACTACAATTGAACCCTCTCACAACCAGTGCTCATCACACCACTTCGGCACGTAATCCGATAACATTACAAACCACCACTGTGCACGTCAGTAAACTATCACAAAAACTGTGAAACTAAAATGGTCAAAATTACACACAAAAGTTATCGATACGGCTTCATAGGTATAACCACATGACATCATATATCACCCCGAGCTCTCGGTTTGATCCCCGAGCCACTCCATTACATCCAGCCATCTCTCGGGATCCAACTGCATGGGATCGAAGGTGGAAACTTCTTCAGGACTCATTGCAGCACCTTGAATTTCAGCTTTTGATTTCAGTTTCCTATCATTGTGGACCTTCTGATGCCTGTTAAGAGTTGACGACTGTGAAAATGCCTTCCCACACACAGGGCACAGGAATGGCTTTTCGCCCGTGTGTGTACTCTGATGAGTTTGAAGAGTTGATGAGTGTGCAAATGTCTTCCCACACACAGGGCACAGGAATGGCTTCTCGCCCGTATGTGTTCTCTGATGACTCTGAAGATGTGATGACTGTGCAAATGCCTTCCCACACACAGGGCACAGGAATGGCTTCTTGCCTCCGTGTGCGTGGGGCTGTGGAGAGCGTCTCTGCTCCATTAGATGCGTAGTAACAGCAGTGGTGTTATCGAGTCAAAAATCGGCCGCAAGGATGTTTAGCGTTGAGTTTTGGATTTTGTTAACTGCTAAAATAAGAACGACACTCGCGTCTAACCGAGACGCAAAAAAATCCCGCAAATTTGACGACGAGCACGTTTAAGAGTTTATCCGCGAAAATAGACACTTACTTGGAGATTCACGGTATATCGATGTCTGGAACACGTCTGAAGATGTCGCCACGAACTCTCCCGACGCAAAGTCGCCTAACTGTCGACACAGCAATTGTGCTCGCCAGGCTGCGTTGTCTCGCGGTTGAAGGGCGATCAGCAGAGCGACGAGTCGAGCGTCCAACCTCATCAAGTTCCCTCTCGAAATGGCAATGAGCTCTGCTTCTGAGCCGCCTTATAACTCCCCCCCTAGGATCCAATCCTTTGTCTTTCAGGATATTTGCATTCGATTGTTAATTTTGTAAGGTATAATCCGCATGTCTATTAACATACCGAAGGGTAATGTGCCCATTGTGCTTCGTGCGTGAATATGTAAGTGCATCTCAGTGTGTAATTGTGCGCTTATTTTGAATAAATGGAAAAACTTTGTCCTCGATTTAAAGTGAATGCAGAGAAGTTAGCGTGTAACTTTAGAAAAGGAAGAGAGCGGCCTTCTCGACGAGGGAGTGAAACCCAATAGGTAATATTTTTTTACAGCGTTACAATGGATAGGTTCTAGTTCATAGGTTATAATATTATATTTCACTATGATAGAGCTTAACATGTGAGAGTATACAATATCAGAGTTGATCAAATGCGACGATCAAAGGCGTCATCCCATCACGGAACACCACCTCCCTGCGTTCATCACAGCAACAGAAGCAACTACAACAGCAACAACAGCAGCGACAACAACAGCAGCAACATCACATTTCGAGGGCGACGCAGCTACTTCCGATTCTGCTGCCCAGCTGTTTGTAGTCGGGACCTGCTCTCGCAGGACCCCACACGTCTTTGGAAATAATTGCGATGATCATGTCTGAGCTGAGAATTAAGTCACTCAAGATTACTTTTTTAACCTTAACTTTAGGTAGGTTAGTGTCATAGGGGCTCTGTGAATACTACTCATGAATGAAATCACACTCCTGTATGACCAACATTGTACTAAATTTGGTTGATCGAGTAGAACAAGGCACGTGCCACGTCCAGACGAATTCTTATCAACAACAGTGTCCTTAAATATGATGCTAAAATAAATGTTAACACTGGATTAAACGTGCACCTCTTAACCCCTCCCTCGCATTTACGACTAATGATGCGCATTTGCACATAACATACATTCAAGCACAATAAAATGCTAATACGACCATGTCCTGGGTGAATGGGTGGATGAGTGAGTGGGTGGGTGAGTGGGTGGTTGGGTGAGTGGGTGGGTGAGTGGGTGAGTGGGTGGGTGGTTGGGTGAGTGTGTGGGGGGTGGTTAAGTGGGTGGGTGGGTGAGTGAGTGAGTGAGTGGATAATCTGAGCACCAGCTGTTGAGTCAGTCGGGGTGGGTGGGTGAGTGAGTTAGTAAGTGAGTCGGTGGGTGAGTGAGTGGGTGGGTGAGTGAGTGAGTCAGTCAATGAGGTGCGTGTGCTGCTACTCGCTACTACTGACAGCACTTTCCCCTACAGCCTGCTAGAGGCTACACGGGGAAGCTTTGTATGTGTCTGTATGTAACAGCACTTGCCCCTACATCCTGCTAGAGGCTACCTGGTGGAGCTTTGCCTTTGTCTGTGTGTAACAGCACTTGCCCCTATACCCTGCTAGAGGCTACCTGAGGGAGGTTTGTCTTTGTCTGTGTGTAACAGCACTTGCCCCTACATCCTGCTAGAGGCTACCTGGGGGAGCTTTGCATTGTCTGTGTGTAACAGCACTTCCCCCTATATCCCTGCTAGAGGCTAGCTGGGGAGCTTTGCCTTTGTCTGTGTGTCTGCAGATTTCACCTCCTCCATACGAGAAGACAGCTCCCCACTGGATGATTCCCCACCGCCATATCCAGCTCACAACACGGACTAACCACCTGTGGTGCCACTACTGCGGAGCAACTCCGCAAGCGTCGCGACTCCCTCCCGGCCCCCGCACTAAACACACGACCCGCACGCAGCGCACACACGTAGTGTCCTGGCCGGGGGTTGCCTGGCACATCGGGTTTTAATCCGAGAGGCCCCAAGGTGGGAGAGTCCCACGGTTTCCCGGTGCCAGGAGATTGGCCGACCCCCACAGAACAGGTTACATTCTGGTGCCCCTAAATTGGCTTAAAATTGTATGGGCGCAAAAGAAAAGGTGCCCTGGGCCAACCGCAATGAGTTACACACAACACGGTTGGGAGGACGGAGGGTGGAATATTAGGCGTAAAGACCAGACCCTAAGACGCAAACTTCAGGGCACGGGAGAACAATGGGTAAGGGGTTATTTTTATTATTTTATTACTTCCCTTCTACGTGATGACTTTACCGAAAGAACCAAGAAGATAGCGCCGACCTCTGCTTAGCACATTCGCATGCAGCGGCGCGCGCGTGCACGCCACCGCGTTCGTTTTGGTGCTGGTGTACGTGTGGGAGATAACCAGCCAGTTCGCCATGTCCCTCAGAGAGGGACATGGCGTGTGCGTGAGTGCGCGTACGTTCGCTACGTGTATGATACAGGTGTGCGATCACAACGTGAGTGCTCCGTGGTGAGTGGGTGCCGCGGGGAGCTGTGTGCGGGAGTGCGCGTACGTTCGCTACGTGTCGGATACGGGTGCGCATTGGTAACGTGGTTATTCGACGTGGAGGCGAGTGCCGCACAGGGCTGTAGACGAGCGCACGCTGCGAGCGCACGCTCGCAGCGTGCGAGAGCTGTACGTAGCGGCGTAAAGAGGGGGAGTATGGCGTTTGATTGATGATGCCGTGCGCACGTATGCTTGCAGCGTGGGAGCGCTGCGTGAAGCCGTATGGGTAGGAGCGTCGCGTTCGAAGGCCGGCGAAACCCTAGCGGGTATTAGGGAGGTGGGGTAACATAAACGGAATAGGGGATGATGGCGGGAGAGACCCCGGGGGCCAACGGCCCCCACAGGGTCCTGCGAGAGCAGGTCCCGACTACAAACATCTGGGCGGCAGAATCGGAAGTAGCTGCGTTGCCCTCGAAATGTGATGTTGCTGCTGTTGTTGTTGCTGCTGTTGTTGCTTCTGTTGCTGTGATATAGGCAGGGAAGTGGTGTTCCGTGATGGGATGACGCCTTTGATTAAAGCCTCCGATCAAACTCACCCGATTGATGCCCTTGATCGTCGCGTTTGATCAACTCTGATATTATAGACTCTCACATGTTAAGCTGTATCATAGTGAAACATAATATTATAACCTATGAACTACAACCTATTGGGTTTCACTCCCTCGTCGAGAAGGCCGCTCTCTTCCTTTTCTAAAGTTACATGCTAATTTCTCTGCATTCACTTTAAATCGAGGACAAAGTTTTTTCCATTAATTCAAAATAAGCGCAAAATTACACACTGAGATGCACTTACATATTCATGCATGAAGCACAATGGGCACATTACCCTTCGGTATGTTAATAGACATGCGGATTGTGCCTTCCAAAATTAACAATCGAATGCAAATATCCTGAAAGACAAAGGATTGGATCCTAGGGGGGGAGTTATAAGGCGGCTCAGAAGCAGAGCTCAATGCCATTTCGAGAAAGAACTTGATGAGGTTGGACGCTCGACTCGTCGCTCTGCTGATCGCCCTTCAACCGCGAGACAACGCAGCCTGGCGAGCAGAATTGCTGTGTCGACAGTTAGGCGACTTCGTTCGGAGAGTTCGTGGCGACATCTTCAGACGGGTTTATATATCGTGAATCTCCAAGTAAGTATCTATTTCGCGGATAAAATCTTTAACGTGACCGTCGTCAAATTTACGGGATTTTTTTGCGACTCGGTTAGACGCGAGTGTCGTTCTTGTTTTAGCAGTTAACAAAATCCAAAACTCGACGCTAAACATCCTTGCGGCCGATAGCGTACTTTTGACTCGATAACACCGCTGCTGTTACTACGCTCACATGGAGCAGAGCGGCTCTACACAGCCCCACGCACACGGAGGCAAGAAGCCATTCAATTGCTCTGTGTGTGAGAAGGCATTTTCATGGTCATCAAGTCTTAAGAGACACCAGAGAACACACACGGGTGAGAAGCCATTCCTGTGCTCTGTGTGTGGGAAAACATTTGCACACTCATCACATCTTCAGAGTCACAAGAAAACACACACAGTCGAGAAGCCGTTCCTGTGCTCTGTGTGTGGGAAGACATTTGCACACAAGTCACACATCAACAGGCATCAGAAGGTCCACAATGATGGGAAAGTCATGTGGTTATACCTATTAATCCGTATCGAGTACTTTTTGGTTATAATTTTGACCATTTTAGTTTTACAGTTTTTGTGAGAGTTTAATGACGTGCACAGTGGTGGTTTGTAATGTTATTGGATTACTTGCCGAAGTGGTGTGATGAGCACTGGTTGTGAGAGGGTTCAATTGTAGTCGTTAAGTGTTCCTGTTGAGCTAAAGTTGGAATGAGTCTGTAGGTACATCTTTACTCAACATTTTTAACGTTTTTTTTCAAGTATATGGCTTTTTTTGGTTGGTATTAATCGACTTTAGATATACGATTTCAGGATGTACATTGATGACGCGTTCGTTGGATATATGGCCTTGACTTCAACATAGACGCACAGTGAACAAATGTGAACTAATAAGGAAATCATGGGGAATGATACTTTAACGCTTTGGTATTCCTGGAACGGAAATGGTTTGCATTGTACTGGAGCATAGGACGTAATAAATATTCCCTTCGAGTTTTGACGTAAAAAATATTGCAGATGAATAAAAACGTATTTTTAACAAATGTTTGTCCGGTCTTTATTTTATAATGTTCCTAGCAAAAACATGTTCACATAATTCCAGGTGTAGGATCTCCGTCACACAAGCGTGCCCTTAACCGGCAGCATCTTGGCTGTCTACACGATTAACACGTGTTCCTTGAGGTGAAAGGTCCCCGTAGTTAATCGTTCATCAACGTACCAGTCACTAATCCCGAAGTATGTCGGGGTTAAACTGTACTCTATAACATGTAAACTGTAATACTATAAACGATAACACTAAACATGAAACGATTATAAACTAGTGTTTTAATTTACAACCATATAATCGGAGATAAGGTATTATAATATTATTAGAAGCATTAGAATCACAGTGTGGTCGTATACGAATCGCTAATATGTATGTATAGTGTACGTGCAAGGATCGTATACAAATTATTACAATTACAACATGGTCATATTACAATCACGATTTTCACTGCTAGATTTCATCGAATAACAAAAGACGGAATTTATTTATATAAATACACGCACAAACCCATTATAAACTCATGAGATTATGAATCGTTACAATTATTATAACAATCACAAATTGTGACAAAGAGAAATTCCCACAAGCATAACACCACGCTCACGTGACGAATTCTTAAACAAACTGCAACACTCAAGTGACAGAACTCAACAAAAAAACGCCGCAATAAAAAACAACATCAATGGACAAATCGTAAAAACAGACAACACACGCACGTTCGTTGCTGTTAGAAGAAGACAACACCTAGCACCTTCAACTATACACATCATACAGCCAACTCGTAAATGGGGCGGTATATGACAGCCTTCGCTGCTGTCGACGGGGCAAAGCAGCGAGTGTTTAACTCAGAATCCGTGTCATCAACCGGTCACAGCGCCTTACCCAAACTACATCTCCCCAACAAAGCAGCCTTGCCTATGCTGTGTATTTTAGCAGTATATTTACGAACGCACTTGAAGATAACAATTTCGTCTTGAAAAGGCAGGCGACTTGTTCTACCAACATTATTTCAATTCATATCCGAAAGAAGTATGAGTTCATTCATGAGTAGTATTCACTAAGCCCCGATGGCACTAACCTACACACAGTTATGATTAAACAAAGTAAACACGAGCGAGACGGCCTCAACTTGAAGAGAAAGTTGACAAACTCACGGGTGCCATCACCCAGCTGCTACAACGCCTGTCGGATGAGACGCTGCGTCCCGTGGCACCAACCAGGCGAGTAAAGGAAGATCTGAGCCCCAATCGAAGGCCGCCACCCGAACATCAGCAGCAGTAGATAGCGTGATTCTAATAGGACCACGTTGTTATTATAATAATTTTAATGCGATCAAAACCGCGCACCTCAAATTTTGCATTCTCGACTCCCGATGTGCATCTACATATAACGTACATTCTAGCTCAGTGTAATTCTAATACCACCATAGTGTTATTCTAATCATTTTAATCCGATCCTAATCCTGCACCCCCCCCCCATATACGACCTCCTGTTCGCATATCCAAAGGCCATATTACATACATACAAGCACAGTTCGCTTGCACGTACATTACACATACATGCGCAAAGTGTGATTCTAATACGATCACATTGTGATTCTAATAATTGTAATGATATTTAAACATTGTTTTGAAGCTTTCACGGCTGCAGGAATTAATACTATTTGGTTCTTTCGATAAAGTAACGTAGGTAGAATTAAAGCAAAATAAATCACGACGTTTCGGAGGCAACACAAGCGCCCGAAACGATGTCTGCGGTAGACATCGCGGATATCGCTTATGGTGTTATAAATGACGTATTAAAAAAACTATTTTATAGTCGTCTAATGTTGAGTGTAATCTTTAGAGTGTTACAGTTTACATGTTTTAGAGTACAAGTGATCTCCGGTATACTTCGAGGGACCGGAAGGTTGATAAACTATTTATAACGGGGACCTTTCCCCTCTAGGACCACATGTTGATGGGGGAGACAGCCAAGATGTTTTAGGATTAGGATCGGATTAAAATGATTAGAATAATGCATCTTAAACAACTACGCTGGTTTGGTCGTCTGCGTGCGTATCTGGACGTTTATTTATTTATTTACGGCCCCGCCCTGACAGCTCACTCTGATTCGATAAAAATAAAACAGCTGGCAAAAAGCGAAAGATCACTTTGATTCGATATAAATAAATACTACCGCCGGCAAAGAGAGCGAAAGCATACGTCTGGCAAGGTCTGCGCCGCAGTGGTGCAGTGCACTGTGGGCACAGACCCTGCGCTGTGTGAGTGTGCTGTGTATGCAAGTGTGCGAATGGTAGTTACGCTAATATTACGTATATTTATGTAAAAAATGGGTGCTGGGTGCTGCGATTAGATAATAGATAATAGATAGATAATCGTTTATTGTCATTGTCACCAGTACAACGAAATTGAAAATGCTCACCAGTCAGGGCATCATTCATAAATTTAAATTAAATAAAACAAGAAAATAAAAATAAAATTAAATGAAAGATAATCAATTTATACTATATATAAAAACAGCCCAAACAACTTTACCTTACGAGTAGGCAGGGGTCGCTATACAGTGAGTCTTAGCGGACTGAGCTGGCAGCTTCACCTGCCGGGAGCACGGCCAGTTGCGTAGCGCCCCCTACAGTTTCGCCCATGGGTCAATACCCCCATGGGGCAACCCAGCTGACTGTTTGATGGGTACAATGGGTACTTTTCGGTTTATCCGGCTTATTACGATTATTATGTATTGACGTTGATCACGTCTCCATGGACGGCATGCTGGTGTGCGAGTTCATTCATAACGAAAATTAGTAGAATGTCGGTCATAAAGGTGTTCGAGTTCATTCATAAGCAGTGTTCGCTTGATCCCCGATGACACAGACCTACACACAAACAAAGTACTCTTTATTAAATTAATTATCAGCTCAGACATCTTCATCTCAATCATTTCCAAAGACGTGTGGGGTCCCGCAAGAGCAGGGCCTGGCAACAAATATCTGAGCAGCGGAAGCAGCAGAATCAGAAGTAGCTGCGTCGCCCTCGAAATGTGATGTTGCTGCTGCTGTATTTGCTTCTGCGTCGATCAAAATTGACGCTCTTGATCGTCGCATTTGATCAACTCTGACATTGTAAACTCTCACATGTTAGAATCACACTTTCCACTGTTGGATGCATGTGTCGTATCAATGGAATCGAATAGCCATATAAGTATATACAGTATACACAAATAAAGAGTATAACAATCACACATTGTAACATAAATATAATAAACATTATTTAAAACACGTATTTACAAATATATATTCCACTATTTAAAAACTCAGAATGTCGTCGTTTATGTGGGGACATGGAGCGCAGTGGATCGTATCGTCTAAGCTGCTTTTTGGAATCCGTGTGATAACCCAGTCACATCGCCTAACTCCAGTGACAGCACCTTACCCAAACTACATCTCCCCAACAAGGCAGCCTTACCGATGCTGTGTATTATGTTTATGGGATAACAGAGGTGTGTATTTTCCCGTACGCCTTGCAAAAACGACTGATTGTCCGCTTAACAGCATAGCCTGTAAACCACCATTGGTGATAGTGTTGTTTGAGAGCAGCTATTAAAGTCGCTTTGGCAAACGAGGTGGTGGCTGGCCAAACCATGCCTCGCTGTTTGTCTCCTGAGTGATGACGGATACAAACCAGCCCAAGCGGAGACCACGTACCAGATCGGATTTTGGTTACTGATGTTAGAGTGATTGTGTTGCAAGTGTGGTCACTACGCGTCTGTACGTGCTCACTTCCGAAGCTCGGCGATTTTTGGCAACGCCACTGGGCTGCATTCACTTTAAATCGAGGACAATGGAGGGCATGGTGTTTTTCCATTTATTCAAAATAAGCGCATAATTACACACTGAGATGCACTTACATATTCATGCATGAAGCACAAAGGGCACATTACCCTTCGGTATGTTAATATACATGCGGATTGTACCTTCCAAAATTAACAATCGAATGCAAATATCCTGAAAGACAAAGGATTGGATTCTAGGGGGGGAGTTATAAGGCGGCTCAGAAGCAGAGCTCAATGCCATTTCGAGAGGGAACTTGATGAGGTTGGACGCTCGACTCGTCGCTCTGCTGATCGCCCTTCAACCGCGAGACAACGCAGCCTGGCGAGCACAATTGCTGTGTCGACAGTTAGGCGACTTTGCGTCGGGAGAGTTCGTGGCGACATCTTCAGACGGGTTCCAGACATCGATATACCGTGAATCTCCAAGTAGGTGTCTATTTTCGCGGATAAACTCTTAAACGTGTTCGTCGTCAAATTAGCGGGATTTTTTTGCGTCTCGGTTAGACGCGAGTGTCGTTCTTGTTTTAGCAGTTAACAAAATCCAAAACTCAACGTTAAACATCCTTGCGGCCGATAGCGTACTTTTGACTCAATAACACCGCTGCTGTTACTACGCTCACATGGAGCAGAGAGGCTCTACACAGCCCCACGCACACGGAGGCAAGAAGCCATTCAATTGCTCTGTGTGTGGGAAGTCATTTCCACGGCCATCACATCTTCAGAGACACCAGAGAACACACACGGGCGAGAAGCCGTTCCTGTGCCCTGTGTGTTTGAAGACATTTGCACGGTCATCACATCTTCAGAGACACCAGAGAACACACACGGGCGAGAAGCCGTTCCTGTGCTCTGTGTGTGGGAAGGCATTTGCACTGGCATCAAATCTTCAAGATCATGAGAAAACACACACGGGCGAGAAGCCATTCCTGTGCCCTGTGTGTGGGAAGATATTTGCACAATCATCAACTCTTCAAAACCATCAGAGAACACACACGGGCGAGAAGCCATTCTTGTGCTCTGTGTGTGGGAAGGCATTTGCACACTCGTCAACTCTTCAAACTCATCAGAGAACACACACGGGCGAGAAGCCATTCCTGTGCCCTGTGTGTGGGAAGACATTTGCACGCTCATCAAACATGAACAGACATCAGAAGGTCCACAATGATAGGAAACTGAAATCAAAAGCTGAAATTCAAGGTGCTGGAATGAATCCTCAAGATGTTTCCACCTTCGATCCCATGCAGTTGGATCCCGAGAGATGGCTGGATGTAATGGAGTGGCTTGAGAGTCAACCAGAGAGCTCGGAGTGACTGAAAAAAAATATTATGTTACGTGGTTATACCTATTAAGCCGTATCGAGTACTTTTGTGTATAATTTTGACCATTTTAGTTTTACAGTTTTTGTGAGTTTAATGACGTGCACAGTGGTGGTTTGTAATGTTATCGGATTACTTGCCGAAGTGGTGTAATGAGCAGTGGGCGTACGGTTTCCGTTGCCGAGTGCCCCACCACGTCGGACACACCAGACTTGGGCTGTACAGGACATGGGGATGAGCTGTCTGGGTGGGGACGGACATAACTACATGGGTACACACTGCGGCCATTTCACCTCTATGACTTCAACAAGACCCCGCCATGGGCGGAGCAACTTGGTGGACGTACCCGGTGTCACCTGTGGGCAATACAACCTGTCTACGACCGCCCATGGAAGCACGTGTTCCCGCCGCCCCGTGTTCTTTTAATTAGCGGCTTGCGCTCTGGCAGGGAAAGTTCCTCGTTGTAAATCGTTTCACAACGTTCTGGTCCCGAAACCCGAAGTTTTTATGGGGATCACCTGTACTCTATAACATGTAAACTGATAACACTATGAACAATAACACTAAACATTAAACGACTTTAAAAATTTTTTTATAATAGATTCCACCATAAACGGAGTTACGGTATGAGAATGTCATTACAAGCATTTTAATCGCTCATATGTTTGTAAAGTATACGTTCAATCGAATCGGGGGACAGATATGCGAACTGTGGGGGTTTGCAGGGTTAGAATCGCATTAAAATTATTCTAGTAACAATATGTTCGTATGCGCATTTTACTGTGCTTGAATATATGTTATGTGCAAATGCGAATCGTTAGTCATAAATGCGAGGCAGGGGTTTAAAATGTGCATGTTTAATCCAGTGTTAACCTTAATCCAGTGTTAGCATCATATTTAAGGACAATATTGTTAATATCAATTCGTCTGAAAATGGCACGTGCCTTGTTCGTCTCGATCAACCAAAACTAGTACAATGTCAGTCATAAAGGTGTGTGAGTTCATTCATAAGCAGTATTCGCTGATCCCCGATGACACAGACCTACACACAAACAAAGTACTCTTTATTAAATTATTATCAGCTCAGACATCATCATCTCAATCATTTCCAAAGACGTGTGGGGTCCCGCGAGAGCAGGGCCTGGCAACAAATATCTGAGCAGCGGAAGCAGCAGAATCAGAAGTAGCTGCGTCGCCCTCGAAATGTGATGTTGCTGCTCACTTTGATTCGATATAAATAAATACTCCCGCTGGCAAAGAGAGCGAAAGCATACGTCTGGCAAGGTCTGCGCCGCAGTGGTGCAGTGCACTGTGGGCACAGACCCTGCGCTGTGTGAGTGTGCTGTGTATGCAAGTGTGCGAATGGTAGTTACGCTAATATTACGTATATTTATGTAAAAAATGGGTGCTGGGTGCTGCGATTAGATAATAGATAATAGATAGATAATCGTTTATTGTCATTGTCACCAGTACAACGAAATTGAAAATGCTCACCAGTCAGGGCATCATTCATAAATTTAAATTAAATAAAACAAGAAAATAAAAATAAAATTAAATGAAAGATAATCAATTTATACTATATATAAAAACAGCCCAAACAACTTTACCTTACGAGTAGGCAGGGGTCGCTATACAGTGAGTCTTAGCGGACTGAGCTGGCAGCTTCACCTGCCGGGAGCACGGCCAGTTGCGTAGCGCCCCCTACAGTTTCGCCCATGGGTCAATACCCCCATGGGGCAACCCAGCTGACTGTTTGATGGGTACAATGGGTACTTTTCGGTTTATCCGGCTTATTACCATTATTATGTATTGACGTTGATCACGTCTCCATGGACGGCATGCTGGTGTGCGAGTTCATTCATAACGAAAATTAGTAGAATGTCGGTCATAAAGGTGTTCGAGTTCATTCATAAGCAGTGTTCGCTTGAACCCCGATGACACAGACCTACACACAAACAAAGTACTCTTTATTAAATTAATTATCAGCTCAGACATCTTCATCTCAATCATTTCCAAAGACGTGTGGGGTCCCGCGAGAGCAGGGCCTGGCAACAAATATCTGAGCAGCGGAAGCAGCAGAATCAGAAGTAGCTGCGTCGCCCTCGAAATGTGATGTTGCTGCTGCTGTATTTGCTTCTGCGTCGATCAAAATTGACGCTCTTGATCGTCGCATTTGATCAACTCTGACATTGTAAACTCTCACATGTTAAACTCTAACATAGTTAAATATAATATTATACGCTTTAAAATACGATTAACTGTTATAGTGCAGAACCACATAATTGGAGGTATGGGATTATAATCGCATAAGAAACATTAGATCGCACTGTGCTCATTAGAATCACACTGTGGTTGTACGTATGGTAAGTTAATATGCCAACCGGGGGTAGGATATGCAGGATTAGAATCGAATTACAAAAATTCGAATCCCACTCGTCGTATTAGAATCACACTTTCCACTGTTGGATGCATGTGTCGTATCAATGGAATCGAATAGCCATATAAGTATATACAGTATACACAAATAAAGAGTATAACAATCACACATTGTAACATAAATATAATGAACATTATTTAAAACACGTATTTACAAATATATATTCCACTATTTAAAAACTCAGAATGTCGTCGTTTATGTGGGGACATGGAGCGCAGTGGATCGTATCGTCTAAGCTGCTTTTTGGAATCCGTGTGATAACCCAGTCACATCGCCTAACTCCAGTGACAGCACCTTACCCAAACTACATCTCCCCAACAAGGCAGCCTTACCGATGCTGTGTATTATGTTTATGGGATAACAGAGGTGTGTATTTTCCCGTACGCCTTGCCAAAAACGACTGATTGTCCGCTTAACAGCATAGCCTGTAAACCACCATTGGTGATAGTGTTGTTTGAGAGCAGCTATTAAAGTCGCTTTGGCAAAAGAGGTGGTGGCTGGCCAAACCATGCCTCGCTGTTTGTCTCCTGAGTGATGACGGATACAAACCAGACCAAGCGGAGACCACGTACCAGATCGGATTTTGGTTACTGATGTTAGAGTGATTGTGTTGCAAGTGTGGTCACTACGCGTCTGTACGTGCTCACTTCCGAAGCTCGGCGATGTTTGGCAACGCTACTGGGCTGCATTCACTTTAAATCGAGGACAATGGAGGGCATGGTGTTTTTCCATTTATTCAAAATAAGCGCATAATTACACACTGAGATGCACTTACATATTCATGCATGAAGCACAAAGGGCACATTACCCTTCGGTATGTTAATATACATGCGGATTGTACCTTCCAAAATTAACAATCGAATGCAAATATCCTGAAAGACAAAGGATTGGATCCTAGGGGGGGAGTTATAAGGCGGCTCAGAAGCAGAGCTCAATGCCATTTCGAGAGGGAACTTGATGAGGTTGGCCGCTCGACTCGTCGCTCTGCTGATCGCCCTTCAACCGCGAGACAACGCAGCCTGGCGAGCACAATTGCTGTGTCGACAGTTAGGCGACTTTGCGTCGGGAGAGTTCGTGGCGACATCTTCAGACGGGTTCCAGACATCGATAAACCGTGAATCTCCAAGTAAGTGTCTATTTTCGCGGATGAAATCTCAAACGTTTTCGTCGTTAAATTAGCGGGATTTTTTTGCGTCTCGGTTAGACGCGAGTGTCGTTCTTGTTTTATCAGTTAACAAAATCCAAAACTCAACGCTAAACATCATTGCGGCCGATAGCGTACATTTGACTCGATAACATCGCTGCTGTTACTACGCTCACATGGAGCAGAGACGCTCTCCACAGCCCCACGCACACGGAGGCAAGAAGCCATTCAATTGCTCTGTGTGTGGGAAATCCTTTTCATGGCCATCACATCTTCATAGTCACCAGAAAACACACACGGGCGAGAAGCCATTCCTGTGCCCTGTGTGTGGGAAGACATTTGCACAGTCATCACATCTTCAGAGTCATCAGAGAACACATACGGGCGAGAAGCCATTCCTGTGCCCTGTGTGTGGGAAGACATTTGCAGACTCATCAACTCTTCAAACTCATCAGAGAACACACACGGACGAGAAGCCATTCCTGTGCTCTGTGTGTGGGAAGACATTTACACAGTCATCAACTCTTCAAACTCATAAGAAAACACACACGGGCGAGAAGCCGTTCCTGTGCTCTGTGTGTGGGAAGGCATTTTCACAGTCGTCAAAACGGAACAGGCATCATGAGGTCCGCGATGATAGGAAGCTGAAATCAAAAGGTGAAATTCAAGGTGCTGCAATGAGTCCTGAAGAAGTTTCCACCTTCGATCCCATGCAGTTGGATCCCGAGAGATGGCTGGATGTAATGGAGTGGCTCGAGGATCAAACCGAGAGCTAGTGGTGCTTGAATATAATGTTGCATGCGGTTATACCTATTAAGCCGCCATGAGTACTTTTGTGTGTAATTCTGACCATTTAGTTTTACAGTTCGTTTGAGAGTTTCTTGACGTGCAGGTGGTGATTTTTGATGTTGTCGGATTACTTGGTGAAGTGGTGTGATGAGCAGTGGTTGTGAGATTGTTCAATTCCGGACAATATTGTAGTGTTTAAGTCTTCCTGTTGAGTTAAGGTTGGAATGCATCTGTAGTTAGATCTTTACTCAACATTTTAAACGGGTTTATTTTCAAGTATAAAGCTTTTTTTGGTTGGTAATAATCGACTTTAGGATGTACATTGATGACGCGTTCGTTGGATATATGGCCTTGACTTCAACATAGACGAACAGTGAACAAACGTGGTGAACTAATAAGGAAATCATGGGGAATGATACGTTAACGCTTTGGTATTCCTGGAACGGATATGGTTTGCATTGTACTGTAACTGTTTGAACATAGGACTTAATACATATGCGGTTGGAGTTTTAACGTAAAAATTAATGCAGATTAATAAAAACGTATTTTTAACAAATGTTTGTCCGTTTATTTATTTTACAATGTTCATAGCAAAAACGTGTTTTAAGCGAGTTTCAGGTGGAGGATCTTCGTCACACAAATCTGCCCTTAACCGGCAGCATCTTGGCTGTCTCTCCATTAACATGTGTCCCTGGAGGGGAAAGGTCCCCATTATTAATCTATTCGCAACGTTACGGTCCCTAATCATCAAGTATGACATGTGAACTGTAACACTATCAACGATAACCAGCCAACACAGCCCCAAACCTCGTTCCTCCCCCTCTCTCATTCTCGGCGTGAACCTCCACCCACACTTGGCCCCGCCTTCCCTTCTCGAACTCTCTCTATCTTGTTGTCACCACTTGTCCCTTAGTTGATGCACTGTCTTTACATCACCCACCTCTATGACCTCTACCTGACCCCGCCATGGGCGGAGTAACTTGGGGGACATACCCGGTGGCACCTGTAGGCAATACACCATGCCCTGTCCCCCACTACCCATGGAAGCACGTGTTCCCGTCGCCCGAGTTATTTTCATTGGCGGCTTGCGCTCTGGTGGGGATAGATCCTCGTTATGAATCATTTCGCAACGTTCAGGTCCATAACACCGATGTATACCGGGAAACACCTGTACTTAAAAAAACATGTAAATTGATAACATTATAAACAATAACACTAAACATTAAACGACAAAAAAATTATCAACTGGTTTTATAATTTATGGCACCATAAACGGAGGTACGGTATTTTAATCTCATTAGAAATATTAAAATCGCACTCTACACATGTATGTAAATTATCTGTTCAATCGAACCGGGGGTCGGATATGTGAACTGTGGGGGGTACAGGGCAAGAATCGCATTCAATTTTTAGAATAACAATATGGTCGTATTAGCATTTTATTGTGCTTGAATGTATGTTCCTATGATTGCTTTTTCATTGCTTTCATGGCTTTATTTTGGTGATTTCGAAAAGTGTATTGGTTTAGCCATGTTTGTTTGTTGTAGTACAGAGTTAGACTGATGGCCTTAATCTAAGCTGTCTTGTGGTTGTTGTTGTTGTTTGACTTGCATCCCACTGGGATTTTTGCACACAGCGTTGGTGTACGGTGTTTTTTCTGCAATATTTTGCTGTCTTTTCTTGGATTTTCTGTTTGCACTTAGTCACATATTCACTTTAAGATGTTTTTTGTTCATGTTTTTGTTTTTTGTTTGTTGCGGTTGCACCCGATTAAAGAGCTGAATGGCTCACAGGGCTATACCTAATAAATGAACTTGAACTTGAACTTGAAATGTTATGTGCAAATGCAAATCGTTCGTCGTAAATGCGAGGGAGGGGTTAAGAGGTGCACGTTTAATCCAGTGTTAACATTTATTTTAGCATCATATTTAAGGACACTGTTGTTAAGAATACGTCTGGACATGGCACGTGCCTTGTTCTACTCGATCAACCAAAATTAGTACAATGTCGGTCATACAGGAGTGTGATTTCATTCATGAGTAGTATTCACAGAGCCTATATGACACTAAACTACCTAAAGTTATGGTTAAACAAAGTAATCTTGAGTGACTTAATTCTCAGCTCAGACATGATCATCGCAATCATTTCCAATGACGTGTGGGGTCCTGCGAGAACAGGTCCCGACTACAAACAGCTGGGCAGCAGAATCGGACGTAGCTGCGTCGAACTCGAAATGTGATGTTGCTGCTGTTGTCGCTGCTGTTGTTGCTGCTGTTGTTGCTTCTGTTGCTGTAATAAACGCAGGGAGGTGGTGTTCCGTGATGGGATGACGCCTTTGATTAAAGTCTCTGATCAAACTCACCCGATTGACGCCCTTGATTGTCGCATTTGATCAACTCTGATATTGTATACTCTCACATGTTCAGCTCTATCATAGTGAAACATAATATTATAACCTATGAACTACAACCTATCCATTGTAACGCTGTAAAATAATATTACCTATTGGGTTTCACTCCCTCGTCGAGAAGACCGCTCTCTTCCTTTTCTAAAGTTACATGCTAATTTCTCTGCATTCACTTTAAATCGAGGACAAAGTTTTTCCATTTATTCAAAATAAGCGCACAATTACACACTGAGATGCACTTACACACTGAGATGCACAATTACACACTGAGAAGCACTTACATATTCGTGCATGAAGCACAATGGACACATTACCCTTCGGTATGTTAATAGACATGCGGATTGTGCATTCCAAAATTAACTTTCGAATGCAAATATCCTGAAAGACAAAGGATTGGATCCTAGGGGGGGAGTTATAAGGCGACTCAAAAGCAGAGCTCAATGCCATTTCGAGAGGGAACTTGATGAGGTTGGACGCTCGACTCGTCTCTCTGCTGATCGCCCTTCTACCGCGAGACAACGCAGCCTGGCGAGCACAATTGCTGTGTCGACAGTTAGGCAACTTTGCGTCGGGAGAGTTCGTGGCGACATTTTCAGACGGGTTACAGACATCAATATACCGTGAATCTCCAAGTAAGTGTCTATTTTCGCGGATGAAATCTCAAACGTTTTCGTCGTTAAATTAGCGGGATTTTTTTGCGTCTCGGTTAGACGCGAGTGTCGTTCTTGTTTTATCAGTTAACAAAATCCAAAACTCAACGCTAAACATCATTGCGGCCGATAGCGTACATTTGACTCGATAACATCGCTGCTGTTACTACGCTCACATGGAGCAGAGACGCTCTCCACAGCCCCACGCACACGGAGGCAAGAAGCCATTCAATTGCTCTGTGTGTGGGAAGTCATTTCCACGGCCATCACATCTTCAGAGACACCAGAGAACACACACGGGCGAGAAGCCGTTCCTGTGCCCTGTGTGTTTGAAGACATTTGCACGGTCATCACATCTTCAGAGACACCAGAGAACACACACGGGCGAGAAGCCGTTCCTGTGCTCTGTGTGTGGGAAGGCATTTGCACTGGCATCAAATCTTCAAGATCATGAGAAAACACACACGGGCGAGAAGCCATTCCTGTGCCCTGTGTGTGGGAAGATATTTGCACAATCATCAACTCTTCAAAACCATCAGAGAACACACACGGGCGAGAAGCCATTCTTGTGCTCTGTGTGTGGGAAGGCATTTGCACACTCGTCAACTCTTCAAACTCATCAGAGAACACACACGGGCGAGAAGCCATTCCTGTGCCCTGTGTGTGGGAAGACATTTGCACGCTCATCAAACATGAACAGACATCAGAAGGTCCACAATGATAGGAAACTGAAATCAAAAGCTGAAATTCAAGGTGCTGGAATGAATCCTCAAGATGTTTCCACCTTCGATCCCATGCAGTTGGATCCCGAGAGATGGCTGGATGTAATGGAGTGGCTTGAGAGTCAACCAGAGAGCTCGGAGTGACTGAAAAAAAATATTATGTTACGTGGTTATACCTATTAAGCCGTATCGAGTACTTTTGTGTATAATTTTGACCATTTTAGTTTTACAGTTTTTGTGAGTTTAATGACGTGCACAGTGGTGGTTTGTAATGTTATCGGATTACTTGCCGAAGTGGTGTAATGAGCAGTGGGCGTACGGTTTCCGTTGCCGAGTGCCCCACCACGTCGGACACACCAGACTTGGGCTGTACAGGACATGGGGATGAGCTGTCTGGGTGGGGACGGACATAACTACATGGGTACACACTGCGGCCATTTCACCTCTATGACTTCAACAAGACCCCGCCATGGGCGGAGCAACTTGGTGGACGTACCCGGTGTCACCTGTGGGCAATACAACCTGTCTACGACCGCCCATGGAAGCACGTGTTCCCGCCGCCCCGTGTTCTTTTAATTAGCGGCTTGCGCTCTGGCAGGGAAAGTTCCTCGTTGTAAATCGTTTCACAACGTTCTGGTCCCGAAACCCGAAGTTTTTATGGGGATCACCTGTACTCTATAACATGTAAACTGATAACACTATGAACAATAACACTAAACATTAAACGACTTTAAAAAATTTTTTATAATAGATTCCACCATAAACGGAGTTACGGTATGAGAATGTCATTACAAGCATTTTAATCGCTCATATGTTTGTAAAGTATACGTTCAATCGAATCGGGGGACAGATATGCGAACTGTGGGGGTTTGCAGGGTTAGAATCGCATTAAAATTATTCTAGTAACAATATGTTCGTATGCGCATTTTACTGTGCTTGAATATATGTTATGTGCAAATGCGAATCGTTAGTCATAAATGCGAGGCAGGGGTTTAAAATGTGCATGTTTAATCCAGTGTTAACCTTAATCCAGTGTTAGCATCATATTTAAGGACAATATTGTTAATATCAATTCGTCTGAAAATGGCACGTGCCTTGTTCGTCTCGATCAACCAAAACTAGTACAATGTCAGTCATAAAGGTGTGTGAGTTCATTCATAAGCAGTATTCGCTGATCCCCGATGACACAGACCTACACACAAACAAAGTACTCTTTATTAAATTATTATCAGCTCAGACATCATCATCTCAATCATTTCCAAAGACGTGTGGGGTCCCGCGAGAGCAGGGCCTGGCAACAAATATCTGAGCAGCGGAAGCAGCAGAATCAGAAGTAGCTGCGTCGCCCTCGAAATGTGATGTTGCTGCTCACTTTGATTCGATATAAATAAATACTCCCGCTGGCAAAGAGAGCGAAAGCATACGTCTGGCAAGGTCTGCGCCGCAGTGGTGCAGTGCACTGTGGGCACAGACCCTGCGCTGTGTGAGTGTGCTGTGTATGCAAGTGTGCGAATGGTAGTTACGCTAATATTACGTATATTTATGTAAAAAATGGGTGCTGGGTGCTGCGATTAGATAATAGATAATAGATAGATAATCGTTTATTGTCATTGTCACCAGTACAACGAAATTGAAAATGCTCACCAGTCAGGGCATCATTCATAAATTTAAATTAAATAAAACAAGAAAATAAAAATAAAATTAAATGAAAGATAATCAATTTATACTATATATAAAAACAGCCCAAACAACTTTACCTTACGAGTAGGCAGGGGTCGCTATACAGTGAGTCTTAGCGGACTGAGCTGGCAGCTTCACCTGCCGGGAGCACGGCCAGTTGCGTAGCGCCCCCTACAGTTTCGCCCATGGGTCAATACCCCCATGGGGCAACCCAGCTGACTGTTTGATGGGTACAATGGGTACTTTTCGGTTTATCCGGCTTATTACCATTATTATGTATTGACGTTGATCACGTCTCCATGGACGGCATGCTGGTGTGCGAGTTCATTCATAACGAAAATTAGTAGAATGTCGGTCATAAAGGTGTTCGAGTTCATTCATAAGCAGTGTTCGCTTGAACCCCGATGACACAGACCTACACACAAACAAAGTACTCTTTATTAAATTAATTATCAGCTCAGACATCTTCATCTCAATCATTTCCAAAGACGTGTGGGGTCCCGCGAGAGCAGGGCCTGGCAACAAATATCTGAGCAGCGGAAGCAGCAGAATCAGAAGTAGCTGCGTCGCCCTCGAAATGTGATGTTGCTGCTGCTGTATTTGCTTCTGCGTCGATCAAAATTGACGCTCTTGATCGTCGCATTTGATCAACTCTGACATTGTAAACTCTCACATGTTAAACTCTAACATAGTTAAATATAATATTATACGCTTTAAAATACGATTAACTGTTATAGTGCAGAACCACATAATTGGAGGTATGGGATTATAATCGCATAAGAAACATTAGATCGCACTGTGCTCATTAGAATCACACTGTGGTTGTACGTATGGTAAGTTAATATGCCAACCGGGGGTAGGATATGCAGGATTAGAATCGAATTACAAAAATTCGAATCCCACTCGTCGTATTAGAATCACACTTTCCACTGTTGGATGCATGTGTCGTATCAATGGAATCGAATAGCCATATAAGTATATACAGTATACACAAATAAAGAGTATAACAATCACACATTGTAACATAAATATAATGAACATTATTTAAAACACGTATTTACAAATATATATTCCACTATTTAAAAACTCAGAATGTCGTCGTTTATGTGGGGACATGGAGCGCAGTGGATCGTATCGTCTAAGCTGCTTTTTGGAATCCGTGTGATAACCCAGTCACATCGCCTAACTCCAGTGACAGCACCTTACCCAAACTACATCTCCCCAACAAGGCAGCCTTACCGATGCTGTGTATTATGTTTATGGGATAACAGAGGTGTGTATTTTCCCGTACGCCTTGCCAAAAACGACTGATTGTCCGCTTAACAGCATAGCCTGTAAACCACCATTGGTGATAGTGTTGTTTGAGAGCAGCTATTAAAGTCGCTTTGGCAAAAGAGGTGGTGGCTGGCCAAACCATGCCTCGCTGTTTGTCTCCTGAGTGATGACGGATACAAACCAGACCAAGCGGAGACCACGTACCAGATCGGATTTTGGTTACTGATGTTAGAGTGATTGTGTTGCAAGTGTGGTCACTACGCGTCTGTACGTGCTCACTTCCGAAGCTCGGCGATGTTTGGCAACGCTACTGGGCTGCATTCACTTTAAATCGAGGACAATGGAGGGCATGGTGTTTTTCCATTTATTCAAAATAAGCGCATAATTACACACTGAGATGCACTTACATATTCATGCATGAAGCACAAAGGGCACATTACCCTTCGGTATGTTAATATACATGCGGATTGTACCTTCCAAAATTAACAATCGAATGCAAATATCCTGAAAGACAAAGGATTGGATCCTAGGGGGGGAGTTATAAGGCGGCTCAGAAGCAGAGCTCAATGCCATTTCGAGAGGGAACTTGATGAGGTTGGCCGCTCGACTCGTCGCTCTGCTGATCGCCCTTCAACCGCGAGACAACGCAGCCTGGCGAGCACAATTGCTGTGTCGACAGTTAGGCGACTTTGCGTCGGGAGAGTTCGTGGCGACATCTTCAGACGGGTTCCAGACATCGATAAACCGTGAATCTCCAAGTAAGTGTCTATTTTCGCGGATGAAATCTCAAACGTTTTCGTCGTTAAATTAGCGGGATTTTTTTGCGTCTCGGTTAGACGCGAGTGTCGTTCTTGTTTTATCAGTTAACAAAATCCAAAACTCAACGCTAAACATCATTGCGGCCGATAGCGTACATTTGACTCGATAACATCGCTGCTGTTACTACGCTCACATGGAGCAGAGACGCTCTCCACAGCCCCACGCACACGGAGGCAAGAAGCCATTCAATTGCTCTGTGTGTGGGAAATCCTTTTCATGGCCATCACATCTTCATAGTCACCAGAAAACACACACGGGCGAGAAGCCATTCCTGTGCCCTGTGTGTGGGAAGACATTTGCACAGTCATCACATCTTCAGAGTCATCAGAGAACACATACGGGCGAGAAGCCATTCCTGTGCCCTGTGTGTGGGAAGACATTTGCAGACTCATCAACTCTTCAAACTCATCAGAGAACACACACGGACGAGAAGCCATTCCTGTGCTCTGTGTGTGGGAAGACATTTACACAGTCATCAACTCTTCAAACTCATAAGAAAACACACACGGGCGAGAAGCCGTTCCTGTGCTCTGTGTGTGGGAAGGCATTTTCACAGTCGTCAAAACGGAACAGGCATCATGAGGTCCGCGATGATAGGAAGCTGAAATCAAAAGGTGAAATTCAAGGTGCTGCAATGAGTCCTGAAGAAGTTTCCACCTTCGATCCCATGCAGTTGGATCCCGAGAGATGGCTGGATGTAATGGAGTGGCTCGAGGATCAAACCGAGAGCTAGTGGTGCTTGAATATAATGTTGCATGCGGTTATACCTATTAAGCCGCCATGAGTACTTTTGTGTGTAATTCTGACCATTTAGTTTTACAGTTCGTTTGAGAGTTTCTTGACGTGCAGGTGGTGATTTTTGATGTTGTCGGATTACTTGGTGAAGTGGTGTGATGAGCAGTGGTTGTGAGATTGTTCAATTCCGGACAATATTGTAGTGTTTAAGTCTTCCTGTTGAGTTAAGGTTGGAATGCATCTGTAGTTAGATCTTTACTCAACATTTTAAACGGGTTTATTTTCAAGTATAAAGCTTTTTTTGGTTGGTAATAATCGACTTTAGGATGTACATTGATGACGCGTTCGTTGGATATATGGCCTTGACTTCAACATAGACGAACAGTGAACAAACGTGGTGAACTAATAAGGAAATCATGGGGAATGATACGTTAACGCTTTGGTATTCCTGGAACGGATATGGTTTGCATTGTACTGTAACTGTTTGAACATAGGACTTAATACATATGCGGTTGGAGTTTTAACGTAAAAATTAATGCAGATTAATAAAAACGTATTTTTAACAAATGTTTGTCCGTTTATTTATTTTACAATGTTCATAGCAAAAACGTGTTTTAAGCGAGTTTCAGGTGGAGGATCTTCGTCACACAAATCTGCCCTTAACCGGCAGCATCTTGGCTGTCTCTCCATTAACATGTGTCCCTGGAGGGGAAAGGTCCCCATTATTAATCTATTCGCAACGTTACGGTCCCTAATCATCAAGTATGACATGTGAACTGTAACACTATCAACGATAACCAGCCAACACAGCCCCAAACCTCGTTCCTCCCCCTCTCTCATTCTCGGCGTGAACCTCCACCCACACTTGGCCCCGCCTTCCCTTCTCGAACTCTCTCTATCTTGTTGTCACCACTTGTCCCTTAGTTGATGCACTGTCTTTACATCACCCACCTCTATGACCTCTACCTGACCCCGCCATGGGCGGAGTAACTTGGGGGACATACCCGGTGGCACCTGTAGGCAATACACCATGCCCTGTCCCCCACTACCCATGGAAGCACGTGTTCCCGTCGCCCGAGTTATTTTCATTGGCGGCTTGCGCTCTGGTGGGGATAGATCCTCGTTATGAATCATTTCGCAACGTTCAGGTCCATAACACCGATGTATACCGGGAAACACCTGTACTTAAAAAAACATGTAAATTGATAACATTATAAACAATAACACTAAACATTAAACGACAAAAAAATTATCAACTGGTTTTATAATTTATGGCACCATAAACGGAGGTACAGTATTTTAATCTCATTAGAAATATTAAAATCGCACTCTACACATGTATGTAAATTATCTGTTCAATCGAACCGGGGGTCGGATATGTGAACTGTGGGGGGTACAGGGCAAGAATCGCATTCAATTTTTAGAATAACAATATGGTCGTATTAGCATTTTATTGTGCTTGAATGTATGTTCCTATGATTGCTTTTTCATTGCTTTCATGGCTTTATTTTGGTGATTTCGAAAAGTGTATTGGTTTAGCCATGTTTGTTTGTTGTAGTACAGAGTTAGACTGATGGCCTTAATCTAAGCTGTCTTGTGGTTGTTGTTGTTGTTTGACTTGCATCCCACTGGGATTTTTGCACACAGCGTTGGTGTACGGTGTTTTTTCTGCAATATTTTGCTGTCTTTTCTTGGATTTTCTGTTTGCACTTAGTCACATATTCACTTTAAGATGTTTTTTGTTCATGTTTTTGTTTTTTGTTTGTTGCGGTTGCACCCGATTAAAGAGCTGAATGGCTCACAGGGCTATACCTAATAAATGAACTTGAACTTGAACTTGAAATGTTATGTGCAAATGCAAATCGTTCGTCGTAAATGCGAGGGAGGGGTTAAGAGGTGCACGTTTAATCCAGTGTTAACATTTATTTTAGCATCATATTTAAGGACACTGTTGTTAAGAATACGTCTGGACATGGCACGTGCCTTGTTCTACTCGATCAACCAAAATTAGTACAATGTCGGTCATACAGGAGTGTGATTTCATTCATGAGTAGTATTCACAGAGCCTATATGACACTAAACTACCTAAAGTTATGGTTAAACAAAGTAATCTTGAGTGACTTAATTCTCAGCTCAGACATGATCATCGCAATCATTTCCAATGACGTGTGGGGTCCTGCGAGAACAGGTCCCGACTACAAACAGCTGGGCAGCAGAATCGGACGTAGCTGCGTCGAACTCGAAATGTGATGTTGCTGCTGTTGTCGCTGCTGTTGTTGCTGCTGTTGTTGCTTCTGTTGCTGTAATAAACGCAGGGAGGTGGTGTTCCGTGATGGGATGACGCCTTTGATTAAAGTCTCTGATCAAACTCACCCGATTGACGCCCTTGATTGTCGCATTTGATCAACTCTGATATTGTATACTCTCACATGTTCAGCTCTATCATAGTGAAACATAATATTATAACCTATGAACTACAACCTATCCATTGTAACGCTGTAAAATAATATTACCTATTGGGTTTCACTCCCTCGTCGAGAAGACCGCTCTCTTCCTTTTCTAAAGTTACATGCTAATTTCTCTGCATTCACTTTAAATCGAGGACAAAGTTTTTCCATTTATTCAAAATAAGCGCACAATTACACACTGAGATGCACTTACACACTGAGATGCACAATTACACACTGAGAAGCACTTACATATTCGTGCATGAAGCACAATGGACACATTACCCTTCGGTATGTTAATAGACATGCGGATTGTGCATTCCAAAATTAACTTTCGAATGCAAATATCCTGAAAGACAAAGGATTGGATCCTAGGGGGGGAGTTATAAGGCGACTCAAAAGCAGAGCTCAATGCCATTTCGAGAGGGAACTTGATGAGGTTGGACGCTCGACTCGTCGCTCTGCTGATCGCCCTTCTACCGCGAGACAACGCAGCCTGGCGAGCACAATTGCTGTGTCGACAGTTAGGCAACTTTGCGTCGGGAGAGTTCGTGGCGACATTTTCAGACGGGTTACAGACATCAATATACCGTGAATCTCCAAGTAAGTGTCTATTTTCGCGGATGAAATCTCAAACGTTTTCGTCGTTAAATTAGCGGGATTTTTTTGCGTCTCGGTTAGACGCGAGTGTCGTTCTTGTTTTATCAGTTAACAAAATCCAAAACTCAACGCTAAACATCATTGCGGCTCACATGGAGCAGAGACGCTCTCCACAGCCCCACGCACACGGAGGCAAGAAGCCATTCAATTGCTCTGTGTGTTGGAAGTCCTTTTCATAGCCATCACATCTTCATAGTCACCAGAAAACACACACGGGCGAGAAGCCATTCCTGTGCCCTGTGTGTGGGAAGACATTTGCACAGTCATCACATCTTCAGAGTCATCAGAGAACACATACGAGCGAGAAGCCATTCCTGTGCCCTGTGTGTGGGAAGACATTTGCACACTCATCAACTCTTCAAACTCATCAGAGAACAGACACGGGCGAGAAACCATTCCTGTGCCCTGTGTGTGGAAAGTCATTTGCACAGTCATCACATCTTAAGAGTCATCAGAGAACACACACGGGCGAGAAGCCATTCCTGTGCCCTGTGTGTGGGAAGACATTTGCAGACTCATAAACTCTTCAAACTCATCAGAGAACACACACGGACGAGAAGCCATTCCTGTGCTCTGTGTGTGGGAAGACATTTGCACAGTCATCAACTCTTCAAACTCATAAGAAAACACACACGGGCGAGAAGCCATTCCTGTGCCCTGTGTGTAGGAAGACATTTGCAAAGTCATCACATCTTCATATTCACCAGAAAACACACACGGGCGAGAAGCCATTCCTGTGCCCTGTGTGTGGGAAGACATTTGCACAGTCATCAACTCTTCAAACTCATCAGAGAACACACACGGGTGAGAAGCCATTCCTGTGCCCTGTGTGTGGGAAGACATTTGCAGACTCATCAACTCTTCAAACTCATCAGAGAACACACACGGGCGAGAAGCCATTCCTGTGCTCTGTGTGTGGGAAGACATTTGCACAATCATCAACTCTTCAAACTCATAAGAAAACACACACGGGCGAGAAGCCGTTCCTGTGCTCTGTGTGTGGGAAGGCATTTTCACAGTCGTCAAAACGGAACAGGCATCAGGAGGTCCACGATGATAGGAAGCTGAAATCAAAAGGTGAAATTCAAGGTGCTGCATTGAGTCCTGAAGAAGTTTCCACCTTCGATCCCATGCAGTTGGATCCCGAGAGATGGTTGGATGTAATGGAGTGGCTCGAGGATCAAACCGAAAGCTCGGGGTGACTGAAACATAATATTGCATGTGGTTACACCTATTAAGCCATATCGAGTACTTTTGTGCGTAATTTTTACCATTTTAGTTATACAGTTTTTGTGAGAGTTTCGTGACGTGCACAGTGGTGGTTTGTAATGTTATCGGATTACTTGCTGAAGTGGTGTGATGAGCACTGGTCGTTAAATGTTTCTGTTGAGCTAAAGTTGGAAAGCGTCTATAGGTACATCTTTACTCAACATTTTAAACGGATTTTTTTCAAGTATATAGTTTTTTTTGGTTGGTGTTAATTGACTTTAGATAACCGATTTCAGTATGTACATTGATGACGCGTTCGTTGGATGTATGGCCTTGACTTCAACATAGACGCACAGGTGAACAAACGTGATGAACTAATAAGAAAATAATGGAGAATGATACTTTAACGCTTTGGTATTCCTGGAACGGATATGGTTTGCATTGTACTGTAACTGTTTGAACATAGGACATAATAAATATTCGGTTCGAATTTTAACGTCAACATTATTGCAGATTATTATTTGTTTCTTTCGGTTAAGTCACGTCTAAAGATAAAATAATAAATTAAATTAAATAATAGAATACGACGTTTCGATTGCAACACAAGCAATCATCATCAGGTATAATGAAATAGCGACATAAAATCTAACCAGAAAACTATAGACAGACATATTAGCAGACAGATATCACCAAGATACATAGCGAGAGCAACACAGGTAACAGAGAGGGGTGATCGTCTCTGTGTGGTGGCCTTAAATAGACAGAGGGGGGGGGGGGCGGAGGCAGAGAGAGGGAGGAGGGTTAGAGAAAAAATTAGCATATCAATGAGTGGTCAACAGACGTGGTGCTGCGAATGCGATGGCACGGCAAGCAAGCCTGAAAATCAGGAGAAGGACACACTAAAATTAAATAACCTAGTAAAATATCGAAATGTAATGTAATACAACACAGAGGGTCGGTCAACACACAATTAACGCATAGCCTGGTTGATTACGTATTTCAAAGATTGCTAAGTTAGAATTTAAGTGTGAACAATCTAAAGAGAGGACACAGGCAGAGAAAACAAGTCGCCAGAGAGAGAGAAAAAAGATAAGCTTAAAACTTCCCCGTAGAAGTGGTTCAATCTTAATTTTAGAACTTTCGTGACTGCAGGAATTATTATTTGTTTCTTTCGGTTAAGTCACGTCTAAAGATAAAATAATAAATTAAATTAAATAATAGAATACGACGTCGCTATTTCATTATACCTGATGATGATTGCTTGTGTTGCAATCGAAACGTCGTATTCTATTATTTAATTTAATTTATTATTTTATCTTTAGACGTGACTTAACCGAAAGAAACAAATAATAATTCCTGCAGTCACGAAAGTTCTAAAATTAAGATTATTGCAGATGAATAAAAACGTATTTTGAACAAATGTTTGTCCGTTCTTTATTTTAAAATGTTCCTAGTAAAAACGTGTTAAGCGAGTTTCAGGTGGAGGATCTCCGTCACACAAGTGTGCCCTTAACCGGCAGCATCTTGGCTGTCTACCCGATTAACACGTGTTCCTTGAGGGGAAAGGTCCCCGTTGATAATCGTTTCTCAACCTACCATTCCCTAATCCCGAAGTATGCCGGGGATACACTGTACTCTATAACATGTAAACTGTAACACTATAAACGAAAACACTAAACATTAAACGATTATAAACTAGTGTTTAAATTTAGAACCATATAAACGGAGGTAAGGTATTATAATCTCATTAGAAGCATTAGAATCGGTGTGGTCGTATTAGAATCACACTCTGCTCATATGTATGTATGGTCTACGTGCAAGGATCGGATAAAAATTGTTAAAATTACAACACGGTCGTATTACAATCACGATTTTCACTGCTAGATGAAGGTCTCATCTCAATGTCATCGAATAGCAAAAGACGGAATATTATTATATTAATACTTAGAAAAACACGACTGTCACATGACGAATTCTCAAACTGCAACACTCAAGTGAAAGAACTCAAGAAAAAAAGCCTAAAAAAAGAACAACAACAATGGACAAATCCTGAAAACAGTCATCACACGCATGTTAGTAGCTGTTAGAAGAAGACAACACCTAGCACCTTCAACTACACACATTGTACAGCCCCAAAGAACCAACTCGTAAATGTGGCGGTCTTTGACAGCCTTCGAACTTCTTACTTTCGTTCTCAATTAATGAAGACATTCTTGGCAAATGCTATCGCCGTCGCTCGTGATTTGCCTCCTAATTATTGGTTTCAGTTTCAAAAACCAACAAAATAGATGTCATGTCCTCAAGTATTCCAAACCACTATTGGTGATAGTGTTGTTTGAGAGCAGCTATTAAAGTCGTTTTGGCAAACGAGGTGGTGGCTGGCCAAACCATGCCTCGCTGTTGGTCTCCGGAGTGATGACGGATTGGTGCCGCGGGACGCAGCATCTCATCCGACAAGCGTTGCAGCAGCTGGGTGATGGCATCCGTGAGTTTGTCAACTTTCTCTTCAAGTTGAGGCCGTCTCCCTCGTGGTCTCCTCCCTCTGCGCGTGCTGTGGGTTGCTCATGGCCGAGGTGGAACTGCATGTTGAATCGGGTGTAGACGTTATTTTAGCAACATTTAAATACAGTATTGTGTTTAGAATGCGTCTCGACAAGGAAGGTGACTTGTTGGATCAGAGTTTTTCATCAAAGGCGTTATCCCATTACGGGACACCAACATGCTGCGTATATAACAGTAACAGAAGCAACTACAGCAGCTACGAAACCGTTCGATGGCAAAGCAGCGACTTCTGCTTCTGCTCAAACTGCTGCCCGAATGTTTGTGGCCGGCCCTGCTCTCGTGGGACCCCACACGTTCATGGAAATAATAGAGATGATCCTGAGCTGAGATTTAAGTTGACTTTGTTTAAACATAACTTAGTGTAAGTTAGTGCCATCGGTGTTTAGCGAATATTACCGAAGAATTAGCTCACACTCATTTATGACATAATTTGTCATAATTTTGGTTGATTAAGGAGAACAAGAAACCTACCATGTCGACGAATTCTTATCATATACAGTGTACTTAACTATATTGCTAAAATAACGTCAACACACGAATAAACTTGCAGGTCTTAGCCCCCTCATATCGTTGCTTCGCAGATGCTCGAGATTGAGTGTCCTGCTGTGGTCGAATTGTTTACTGTGATAACATTTGGCTGTTCAAAGCAGTCTGCAACCGTGAATTGTGCAGCTTGGAATAATTGAGGACATCACATCCATTTTGTTGGTTCTCGAAAACTGAGGCTTTCCATTCATTGTGGACCTTTTGATGCCTTTTAAGATGTGATGACTTCCCACACACAGAGCACAAGAATGGCTTCTCGCCCGTGTGTGTTCTCTGGTGCTTCTGAAGATTTGACGACTGTGCAAATGTCTTCCCACACACAGTGCACAGGAATGGCTTCTCGCCCGTGTGTGTTTTCTGATGGTCTTGAAGAGTTGACGAATGTGCAAATGTCTTCCCACACACAGGGCACCGGAATGGCTTCTCACCAGTGTGTGTTTTCCGATGACTCTGAAGAGTTGATGACTGTGCAAATGCCTTCCCACACACAGAGCACATGAACGGCTTCTCGCCCGTGTGTGTTCTCTGGTGTCTCTGAAGATGTGATGGCCATGAAAAGGACTTCCCACACACAGAGCAATTCAATGGCTTCTTGCCTCCGTGTGCGTGGGGCTGTGGAGAGCGTCTCTGCTCCATGTGAGCGTAGTAACAGCAGCGGTGTCATTGAGTCAAAAGTACGCTATCGGCCGCAAGGATGTTTAGCGTTGCGTTTTAGATTTCGTTAACTGCTAAAACAAGAACGACACTCGCGTCTAAGCGAGACGCAAAAAAATCCCGTTAATTAGACGACGAACACGTTCCGCGAAAATAGACACTTACTTGGAGATTCAAGGTATAGCGATGTCTGGAACCCGTCTGAAGCTGTCGCCACGAATTCTCTCGACGAAAAGTCGCCTCACTGTCGACACAGCAATTGTGCTCGCCAGGCTGCGTTGTCTCGCGGTTGAAGGGCGATCAGCAGAGCGACGAGTCGAGCGTCCAACCTCACCAAGTTCCCTCTCGAAATGGCATTGAGCTCTGCTTCTGAGCCGCCTTATAACTCCCCCCCTAGGATCCAATCCTTTGTCTTTCAGGATATTTGCATTCGATTGTTAATTTTGGAAGGTACAATCCGCATGTCTATTAACATACCGAAGGGTAATGTGCCCTTTGTGCTTCATGCATGAATATGTAAGTGCATCTCAGTGTGTAATTATGCGCTTATTTTGAATAAATGGAAAAACACGTTCCCCATGCCCTCCATTGTCCTCGATTTAAAGTGAATGCAGCCCAGTGGCGTTGCCAAAAATCGCCGAGCTTCGGGAGTGAGCACGTACAGACGCGTAGTGACCACACTTGCAATACAATCACTCTAACATCAGTAACCAAAATCCGATCTGGTACATGGTCTCCGCTTGGTCTGGTTTGTATCCGTCATCACTCTGGAGACAAACAGCGAGGCATGGTTTGGCCAGCCACCACCTCGTTTGCCGCAAGCGACTTTAATAGCTGCTCTCAAACAACACTGTCACCAATGGTTGTTTACAGGCTAGGCTGTTAAGCGGACAATCAGTCGTTTTGGGCAAGACGTATGGGAAAATACACACCTCTGTTATCCCATAAACACAATACACAGCATCGGTAAGGCTGCCTTGTTGGGGAGATGTATTTTTGGTAAGGTGCTGCAACTGGAGTTAGGCGATATGACTGGGTTATCACACGGATTCCGAAAAGCAGCTTAGACGATACGATCCACTGCGCTCCATGTCCCCACATAAACGACGACATTCTGAGTTTTAAAAAAGTGGAATATATATTTGTAAATACGTTTTTTAAATAATGTGTATTGTATCTATGTTACAATGTGTGATTGTTATACTCTTTATTTGTGTATACTGTATATACTCATATGGCTATTCGATTCCATTGATACGACACATTCATCCAACAGTGGAAAGTGTGATTCTAATACGACGAGTGGGATTCGAATTATTGTAATTCGATTCTAATCCTGCATATCCTACCCCCGGTTGGCATATTAACTTACCATACGTACAACCACAGTGTGATTCTAATGAGCACAGTGCGATCTAATGATTCTTATGCGATTATAATCCCATACCTCCAATTATGTGGTTCTGCACTATAACAGTTAATCGTATTTTAAAGCGTATAATATTATATTTAACTATGTTAGAGTTTAACATGTGAGAGTTTACAATGTCAGAGTTGATCAAATGCGACGATCAAGAGCGTCAATTTTGATCGACGCAGAAGCAAATACAGCAGCAGCAACATCACATTTCGAGGGCGACGCAGCTACTTCTGATTCTGCTGCTTCCGCTGCTCAGATATTTGTTGCCAGGCCCTGCTCTCGCGGGACCGCACACGTCTTTGGAAATGATTGAGTTGATGATGTCTGAGCTGATAATTAATTTAATAAAGAGTACTTTGTTTGTGTGTAGGTCTGTGTCATCGGGGATCAAGCGAACACTGCTTATGAATGAACTCGAACACCTTTATGACCGACATTCTACTAATTTTCGTTATGAATGAACTCGCACACCAGCATGCCGTCCATGGAGACGTGATCAACGTCAATACATAATAATCGTAATAAGCCGGATAAACCGAAAAGTACCCATTGTACCCATCAAACAGTCTGCTGGGTTGCCCCATGGGGGTATTGACCCATGGGCGAAACTGTAGGGGGCGCTACGCAACTGGCCGTGCTCCCGGCAGGTGAAGCTGCCAGCTCAGTCCGCTAAGACTCACTGTATAGCGACCCCTGCCTACTCGTAAGGTAAAGTTGTTTGGGCTGTTTTTATATATAGTATAAATTGATTATCTTTCATTTAATTTTATTTTTATTTTCTTGTTTTATTTAATTTAAATTTATGAATGATGCCCTGACTGGTGAGCATTTTAAATTTCGTTGTACTGGTGACAATGACAATAAACGATTATCTATCTATTATCTAATCGCAGCACCCAGCACCCATTTTTTACATAAATATACGTAATATTAGCGTAACTACCATTCGCACACTTGCATACACAGCACACTCACACAGCGCAGGGTCTGTGCCCACAGTGCACTGCACCACTGCGGCGCAGACCTTGCCAGACGTATGCTTTCGCTCTCTTTGCCGGCGGTAGTATTTATTTATATCGAATCAAAGTGAGCTTTCGCTTTTTGCCAGCTGTTTTATTTTTATCGAATCAGAGTGAGCTGTCAGGGCGGGGCCGTAAATAAATAAACGTCCAGATACGCACGCAGACGACCAAACCAGCGTAGTTGTTTAAGATGCATTATTCTAATCATTTTAATCCAATCCTAATCCTAAAACATCTTGGCTGTCTCCCCCATCAACATGTGGTCCTAGAGGGGAAAGGTCCCCGTTATAAATAGTTTAGCAACCTTCCGGTCCCTCGAAGTATACCGGAGATCACTTGTACTCTAAAACATGTAAACTGTAACACTCTAAAGATTACACTCAACATTAGACGACTATAAAATAGTTTTTTTTAATACGTCATTTATAACACCATAAGCGATATCCGCGATGTCTACCGCAGACATCGTTTCGGGCGATTGTGTTGCCTCCGAAACGTCGTGATTTATTTTGCTTTAATTCTACCTACGTGACTTTATCGAAAGAACCAAATAGTATTAATTCCTGCAGTCGTGAAAGCTTCAAAACAATGTTTGAATATCATTACAATTATTAGAATCACAATGTGATCGTATTAGAATCACACTTTGCGCATGTATGTGTAATGTACGTGCAAGCGAACTGTGCTTGTATGTATGTAATATGGCCTTTGGATATGCGAACAGGAGGTCGTATATGGGGGGGGGGGGTGCAGGATTAGGATCGGATTAAAATGATTAGAATAACACTATGGTGGTATTAGAATTACACTGAGCTAGAATGTACGTTATATGTAGATGCACATCGGGAGTCGAGAATGCAAAATTTGAGGTGCGCGGTTTTGATCGCATTAAAATTATTATAATAACAACGTGGTCCTATTAGAATCACGCTATCTACTGCTGCTGATGTTCGGGTGGCGGCCTTCGATTGGGGCTCAGATTTTCCTTTACTCGCCTGGTTGGTGCCACGGGACGCAGCGTCTCATCCGACAGGCGTTGTAGCAGCTGGGTGATGGCACCCGTGAGTTTGTCAACTTTCTCTTCAAGTTGAGGCCGTCTCGCTCGTGTTTACTTTGTTTAATCATAACTGTGTGTAGGTTAGTGCCATCGGGGCTTAGTGAATACTACTCATGAATGAACTCATACTTCTTTCGGATATGAATTGAAATAATGTTGGTAGAACAAGTCGCCTGCCTTTTCAAGACGAAATTGTTATCTTCAAGTGCGTTCGTAAATATACTGCTAAAATACACAGCATAGGCAAGGCTGCTTTGTTGGGGAGATGTAGTTTGGGTAAGGCGCTGTGACCGGTTGATGACACGGATTCTGAGTTAAACACTCGCTGCTTTGCCCCGTCGACAGCAGCGAAGGCTGTCATATACCGCCCCATTTACGAGTTGGCTGTATGATGTGTATAGTTGAAGGTGCTAGGTGTTGTCTTCTTCTAACAGCTACGAACGTGCGTGTGTTGTCTGTTTTTACGATTTGTCCATTGATGTTGTTCTTTTTATTGCGGCGTTTTTTGTTGAGTTCTGTCACTTGAGTGTTGCAGTTTGTTTAAGAATTCGTCACGTGAGCGTGGTGTTATGCTTGTGGGAATTTCTCTTTGTCACAATTTGTGATTGTTATAATAATTGTAACGATTCATAATCTCACGAGTTTATAATGGGTTTGTGCGTGTATTTATATAAATAAATTCCGTCTTTTGTTATTCGATGAAATCTAGCAGTGAAAATCGTGATTGTAATATGACCATGTTGTAATTGTAATAATTTGTATACGATCCTTGCACGTACACTATACATACATATTAGCTATTCGTATACGACCACACTGTGATTCTAATGCTTCTAATAATATTATAATACCTTATCTCCGATTATATGGTTGTAAATTAAAACACTAGTTTATAATCGTTTAATGTTTAGTGTTATCGTTTATAGTATTACAGTTTACATGTTATAGAGTACAGTTTAACCCCGACATACTTCGGGATTAGTGACTGGTACGTTGATGAACGATTAACTACGGGGACCTTTCACCTCAAGGAACACGTGTTAATCGTGTAGACAGCCAAGATGCTGCCGGTTAAGGGCACACTTGTGTGACGGAGATCCTACACCTGGAATTATGTGAACATGTTTTTGCTAGGAACATTATAAAATAAAGACCGGACAAACATTTGTTAAAAATACGTTTTTATTCATCTGCAATATTTTTTACGTCAAAACTAGAAGGGAATATTTATTACGTCCTATGCTCCAGTACAATGCAAACCATTTCCGTTCCAGGAACACCAACGCGTTAAAGTATCATTCCCCATTATTTCCTTATTAGTTCACCACATTTGTTCACTGTGCGTCTATGTTGAAGTCAAGGCCATATATCCAACGAACGCGTCATCAATGCACATCCTTAAATCGGTTATCTAAAGTCGATTAATACCAACCAAAAAAAGCTATATGCTTGAAAAAACCCGTTTAAAATGTTGAGAAAAGATCTAACTGAAGATGCATTCCAACTTTAGCTCAACAGGAAGACTTAAACACTACAATATTGTCCGGAATTGAATCATATCACAACCACTGCTCATCACGCCACTTCGGCAAGTAATCCGATAACATTACAAACCACCATTGTGCACGTCATTAAACTCTCACAAAAACTGTAAAACTAAAACGGTCAAAATTACACACAAGTTATCGATACGGCTTTAAAGGTATAACCACCTGACGTAATATTTGTTCAGTCATCCCTGACTCTCGGTTTGATCGTCGAGCCACTCCATTACATCCATCCATCTCTCGGGATCCAACTGCATGGGATCGAAGGCGGAAAATTCTTCAGGACTCATTGCAGCACCTTGAACTTCAGCTTTTGATTTCAGTTTCCTATCATTGTGGACCTTCTGATGCGTGTTAAGATTTGACGACTGTGAAAATGCCTTCCCACACACAGAGCACATGAATGGCTTCTCGCCCGTGTGTGCTCTCTGATGAATCTGAAGATGTGATGACTGTGCAAATGTCTTCCCACACACAGAGCACAGGAATGGCTTCTCGCCCGTGTGTGTTCTCTGGTGACTCTGAAGATGTGATGACCGTGCAAATGTCTTCCCACACACAGGGCACAGGAATGGCTTCTCGCCCGTGTGTGTTTTCTGGTGACTCTGAAGATGTGATGACTTTGCAAATGTCTTCCCACACACAGGGCACAGGAATGGCTTCTCGCCCGTGTGTGTTCTCTGGTGTCTCTTAAGACATGATGGCCATGAAAAGGACTTCCCACACACAGAGCAATTCAATGGCGTCTTGCCTCCGTGTGCGTGGGGCTGTGGAGAGCGTCTCTGCTCCATGTGAGCGTAGTAACAGCAGCGGTGTTATCGAGTCAAAAGTACGCTATCGGCCGCAAGGATGTTTAACGTTGAGTTTTGGATTTTGTTAACTGCTAAAACAAGAACGACACTCGCGTCTAACCGAGATGCAAAAAAATCTCGCTAATGTGACGGCGAACACGTTTAAGAGTTTATCCGCGAAAATAGACACTTACTTGGAGATTCACGGTATATCGATGTCTGGAACCCGTTTGAAGATGTCGCCACGAACTCTCCCGAAGCAAAGTCGCCTCACTGTCGACACAGCAATTGTGCTCGCCAGGCTGCGTTGTCTGGCGGTTGAAGGGCGATCAGCAGAGCGACGAGTCGAGCGTCCAACCTCATCAAGTTCCCTCTCGAAATGGCATTGAGCTCTGCTTCTGAGCCGCCTTATAACTCCCCCTTTCGGATCCAATCCTTTGTCTTTCAGGATATTTGCATTCGATTGTTAATTTTGGAAGGTACAATCCGCATGTCTATTAACATACCGAAGGGTATTGTGCCCATTGTGCTTCATGCATGAATATGTAAGTGCATCTCAGTGTGTAATTGTGCGCTTATTTTGAATAAATGGAAAAACTTTGTCCTCGATTTAAAGTGAATGCAGAGAAATTAGCATGTAACTTTAGTAATAAAATAATACAAAATAAAACATAATAAAATAATTATTATGTTAAAACATAATAAAATAATTATTATGTTTTATTTTTATTATTTTATTACTTCCCTTCTACGTGACTTTACCGAAAGAACCAAGAAGAAAAAAGAGTACTTTGTTTGTGTGTAGGTCTGTGTCATCGGGGATCAGCGAACACTGCTTGTGAATGAACTCGCACACCTTTATGACCGACATTGTACTAATTCTGGTTGATCGAGACGAACAAGGCACGTGCCATGTCCAGACGAATTGATATTAACAATATTGTCCTTAAATATAATGCTAACACTGGATTAACGTTAACACTGGATTAAACATGCACATTTTTAACCCTGCCTAGCATTTATGACTAACGATTCGCATTTGCACATGACATATATTCAAGCACAGTAAAATGCGCATACGAACATATTGTTACTAGAATAATTTTAATGCGATTCTAACCCTGCAAACCCCCACAGTTCGCATATCCGTCCCCCGATTCGATTGAACGTATACTTTACATATGTAATGCGGGCGTAAGCGACCTTCCGGATGTGACGTCACGGGGGGTGGAGTCATGTGACGTGGGGGGAAGGTTCGGGGCCTTAAGCGGGTAAACCGGAAGGGGAAGGCAGTCGGGGTGTGAGCGGAAAAGAGTGAGGCCACGCGGGCGAGTGTGGAGAGGGGGGGCGCCGACGGCCATCGGGAGCCAACCCCGAAGATAAGAGGAAGCTGCGGAGTGGTGTGGAGCTGCAGAGGAGACAGCCAGGAGGGCTGCGTGTTAGAGGCAGCGGTGTGGCTGCCAGGAGGAGCTGCGGAGAGAGAGAGAGAGAGCAAGAAGCTGTCAGAGCTGCGGAGGGAGAAGAGCAGCAGCGAGTACAGCCGAGGGGGGCTGTGTGAGAGAAACAGCAGCGGAGCTGCTGTTGTGGATCGGGCCGACATTGGAGTCAGCACCGTGGAGAAGCTACAGAGTAGAGACAGCCGTGTGGGTGTACAGCACGAACCGAATAATAAAGGACACTGAGCCAGACATCGTGGTCCAGTCGTTTATTACACTGGTGTCGGAAGTGCAACGGCATGTCGAAACAAGTGAGGAAGAAAGTTAATCCGGCGCCTGCATCGGCTTCTTCGTCCGACGACAACGAACTCCCTCCAACCACGGATCCTGTTGGGGTGGTGGAGGAGAACCCGGCTGAGGCGACCACGGGAACGGGAGTGGAGGATGTTGGCGCGGTGGCGGGTCCGTCGACATCATCAGACGCGGATCAACGTTGGCAAGCGATGGCGGTACAACTGGAGGCACTTAAGGACGTCCTGGCGCATCTATGCCATCTCGTCGCGCCAGGGACGATGGATGATGCAAGTGGTGCTCCGCGGGCCGCCACGTTGCCTGTCCTGCCGCCGCCATTGCCCACGCGGCAAGAGGCCGCCATTTTGCGCGCTCCGTGGCGCCAAACCGCCATCTTGGCCACGCCACGGGCCGACGCCATTTTGAATTTGCCATCACAACCACCACCATTGGAAGACGGCGGGAAGAGGAGTCGGAGTCGCCACCTTACAACGGTTAAAGAATTTTCCGTCGGTGGGGACTGGAGCGCGTTCGCCTGCCGCTTCTTGGCGGCGGTACGCACAGCAAGATGGACCGATGCGGAGGCTTTGGAGGTGTTGCCGACTCTCCTGGACGACGAATCTGTCCGATTCTTCCGTTCCATAACGACCGATAAGAAGGCAACTTTATGTGGTGTTTTTCAAGAAATGGCCGATGCTTATGAGCCACCAGATGATGCGCATCGGCGATTCGCTCAACGACAACGAGCACCAGAGGAGTCGCCCGTGGCGTTCAGGGGTGCGGTGCTGGAGCTGGCCATGGCAGCTTATCCTGAGACGCCACAGGACCTGCTCGAGCCTCTCATATTAGGGAAAATGTTGGAGCTGTCTCGGGATCTAGGGATCCCCATGCCTGTGTGTGGGCATGAGAAGCTAACTTCCCGGACGGCTGCTAAGTGTCTCGATGCGCAATTCAACCTCCGTCGCTGGAAACAAGTGACGGCGTGGACGGGGGGGCCCGTCAAAGAAGGGGATGCGCTGGGGTGGAACCCTGCGCAGGCCGTCTATGTTCCGGATGACCGGGGCCCTCAACAATTGACGGCCGCCTCCGCTCCATGGACGGGACGCGGCGGGCCGAGACCGCGCGCGGTGCTACCAGAACGGGGCCGTCAGGAGGCGAGGCCTGCGCTTCGGCGCAACGAGGCCGAATGTTTCCGCTGCGGGCGTAGGGGCCACTACGCCAGAGACTGCTGGGCCCGCTTCCCGGCTCCGCCGCAGCAGGAGGCCTCGGCACCGGTCAAGTCGGCTAAAGATCCTCCGAAACAGGCATGTCGGCACGCACCAGACACTCGGCAAGGCTTTCCACCTCACCCACCACCTGTATTGCGCGATCCTATTGTTGTTGTTAAAGAAAGGCCATCGACGGGGCCTTGTCATTCAGTTACGCAGTGGCGCAAATTGGCACGGAGAGTTGTCGCGGCCGCTACGGGTTCGTCCACTGTACCGGGGTCCATACAAGGTGTGGACGTGCGCATTTTGGTCGACTCGGGGGCGTCTGCGACTATTATATCGGATGTCATTTTCCATCTGTTGGGCATTCCGTCGGGGGCTGTGCGTCCGGTTTATGGGTCGTGCGTCGCTGCGAACGGGGGTAGCATGGGTATCGTGGGTCAGGTGGATGCTAAGATATCTATTGGGGATGTGTCGGCCTCGGGTGTTGTGTTGATATCGAGATCTTTGGCGGTTCCTTGTTTGTTAGGCACCGATTTTTTGGCTAAGATGCCCATTTTGATCAAAGTCAATGAGAATTGTATTGAACTGCCGGGGGGCCGTCAAATCTCGTTTCTGCCGTCGCCCTGGGGGCGACCTGCTTCGGCCGTACAAGTGCAGGCGCTGTCCGTCGCATCTGTGGACATCCCACCTGGTACACAGATGCTTATACCCTTGCGGTATCGGAAGCCCCTGCCTGATCGGCTAGGAGCAGTAGGGGTCTTGTTGTCACCGTCCGCCACGATAACAACCGGGTTGGCGTTAGTGGGGGCACAGACCATCGTCCGGCCGGATCAATTACCGTTTTTACAGGTGCTTAATGCGGGGGGAGAAAACGTCCGTGTCCCGGCCGGTACGGTTGTGGCACATGCCACTACGGCGTTTGCGACCCATGATTGTCCACATAGCCGGGGTCTGTTGCTGCTGACTCTCCCCTGCCTGCGTCCATTGATTTTGCTAGAGCGCCTGTCGTACCTGTTCCAGACAGGCCGGCCGTGACATTGCGGGGGACGAGGGGCCCTGCTCGGAGGACGCCTGCCAGGTCTGCGGGACCTTCGAGCCCTGCAGCCCTTCCGACCCAGCTGCGGGCACGGTCACAGGACAAGCCCAAGACTAACTCTTTAGAGACACGGGACGGCGGTAGACTTCCAGCTGCGACAGGGGGATTACCCCCTGTCGTTCCTCGACTTTCATCGCGTTCCCGTTCTGCGAGTGGGCCGCCGACCGTCCGGGACGGGCCGGCGACCCGCACACGTTCCAAATCGCTTACGTTTCGTTGATTGTTGTTGTCTTGTTATTTTTTTCTTACAGTTGTATTTATTGCATGCTTTTTGTACGTTCGTTGATGTTAATTGCGTTGTTGTTGTTGTTCTTGCTGTTACATTGTATGCTTAGTGTCCTTTAGGGGGGGAAGCTCGGTTCGCCGCATTACGATTTGCTATTGGTCAGCCGAGGTCGGCTGGGATTTTTCTACGGGGGAGGGTGGTGTAATGCGGGCGTAAGCGACCTTCCGGATGTGACGTCACGGGGGGTGGAGTCATGTGACGTGGGGGGAAGGTTCGGGGCCTTAAGCGGGTAAACCGGAAGGGGAAGGCAGTCGGGGTGTGAGCGGAAAAGAGTGAGGCCACGCGGGCGAGTGTGGAGAGGGGGGGCGCCGACGGCCATCGGGAGCCAACCCCGAAGATAAGAGGAAGCTGCGGAGTGGTGTGGAGCTGCAGAGGAGACAGCCAGGAGGGCTGCGTGTTAGAGGCAGCGGTGTGGCTGCCAGGAGGAGCTGCGGAGAGAGAGAGAGAGAGCAAGAAGCTGTCAGAGCTGCGGAGGGAGAAGAGCAGCAGCGAGTACAGCCGAGGGGGGCTGTGTGAGAGAAACAGCAGCGGAGCTGCTGTTGTGGATCGGGCCGACATTGGAGTCAGCACCGTGGAGAAGCTACAGAGTAGAGACAGCCGTGTGGGTGTACAGCACGAACCGAATAATAAAGGACACTGAGCCAGACATCGTGGTCCAGTCGTTTATTACACATATGTAGTGGTGGTATTGACGTGCGCCGACTGTGACAGTGATGGATCACGGGGCGGCGCGGGGTGCGGGGTTGGGCACGCGTTGTGGGTGTGGTGTGGACGCGCGCGCCGGGAGTGAGAGATGACGGGGCGGCGCGGCGTGAGTGGTGAGGCACGATGAGATGTGGGAAAAGAGGATCGTAGCCAGCGCCCGGCGATTGGTCGAATAAGTGGGTGCTCGCAGCGACGTCCGCAGGTGGGGTATAAAGGGGGACGCGCGAGAGCACTCGGGGAGAGTTACCCAGTTGAAGACCCGAAGACGGAGCTGAAGACTTAGTCAGTGGCGTTAGTCGCCGAGTAGCTAAGTGGATGTTGGTCATCCGAGTAGCTCAGTGGCGTTAGTCGCCGAGTAGCTAAGTGGATGTTGGTCATCCGAGTAGCTCAGTGGGCGTTAGTCGCCAAGTAGCTAAGTGGGTGTTTGTCACCCGAGTACTAAGTGGATGTTGGTCATCCGAGTAGCTCAGTGGGCGTTAGTCGCCAAGTAGCTAAGTGGGTGGTTGTCACCCGAGATACAAAGTAGGTGTTAGTCACCTGTAACCAAGTTTGATAAAATAAAGAGTGTGTTACCCGTGAAGTCGTCTCCCGCCGAGTTACTACACTACACATACATATGAGCGATTAAAATGCTTCTAATGACATTCTCATACCGTAACTATTATACATACATATGCGCAGAGTGTGATTCTAATACGATCACGTTGTAATTCTAATACTTGCAATGAGATTATAATACCGTACCTCTGTTTTTGCTGTTATAAATGATTAAACTAGTTTATAGTAGTTTCATGTTTTGTGTTATCGTTTATAGTGTTACAGTTCACGTGTCATAGCGTACAGGATTCCCTGTATACTTGATGATTAGGGACCGTAACGTTGTGAATCGATTTATAATGGGGCCCTTTCCCCTCCAGGAACACATGTTAATGGGGAGACAGCCAAGATGCTGCCGGTTAAGGGCAGATGTGTGACGAAGATCCTCAACCAGAAACTCGCTTAAAACACGTTGTTGATATGAATAAATAAACGGACACACATTTGTCAAAAAAAACGTTTTTATTCATCTGCAATCATTTTTAAGTCAAAACTCGAACCGAATGTATTATGTCCTATGTTCAAACAGTTACAATACAATGCAAACCATATCCGTTCCAGGAATACCAACGCGTTAAAGTATCATTCCCCATTATTTCCTTATTAGTTCACCACATTTGTTCACTGTGCGTCTATGTTGAAGTCAAGGCCATATATCCAACGAACGCGTCATCAACGTACATCCTTAAATCGGTTATCTAAAGTCGATTAATACCAACCAAAAAAAGCTATATGCTTGAAAAAACCCGTTTAAAATGTTGAGAAAAGATCTAACTAAAGATGCATTCCAACTTTAGCTCAACAGGAAGACTTAAACACTACAATATTGTCCGGAATTGAATCATATCACAACCACTGCTCATCACGCCACTTCGGCAAGTAATCCGATAACATTACAAACCACCATTGTGCACGTCATGGGATCGAAGGCGGAAAATTCTTCAGGACTCATTGCAGCACCTTGAACTTCAGCTTTTGATTTCAGTTTCCTATCATTGTGGACCTTCTGATGCGTGTTAAGATTTGACGACTGTGAAAATGCCTTCCCACACACAGAGCACAGGAATGGCTTCTCGCCCGTGTGTGCTCTCTGATGAATCTGAAGATGTGATGACTGTGCAAATGTCTTCCCACACACAGAGCACAGGAATGGCTTCTCGCCCGTGTGTGTTCTCTGGTGACTCTGAAGATGTGATGACCGTGCAAATGTCTTCCCACACACAGGGCACAGGAATGGCTTCTCGCCCGTGTGTGTTTTCTGGTGACTCTGAAGATGTGATGACTTTGCAAATGTCTTCCCACACACAGGGCACAGGAATGGCTTCTCGCCCGTGTGTGTTCTCTGATGAGTTTGAAGAGTTGATGAGTCTGCAAATGTCTTCCCACACACCGGGCACAGGAATGGCTTCTCGCCCGTATGTGTTCTCTGATGACTCTGAAGATGTGATGACTGTGCAAATGCCTTCCCACACACAGGGCACAGGAATGGCTTCTCGCCCGTGTGTGTTCTCTGATGACTCTGAAGATGTGATGACTGTGCAAATGCCTTCCCACACACAGAGCAATTGAATGGCTTCTTGCCTCCGTGTGCGTGGGGCTGTGGAGAGCGTCTCTGCTCCATGTGAGCGTAGTAACAGCAGCGGTGTTATCGAGTCAAAAGTACGCTATCGGCCGCAATGATGTTTAGCGTTGAGTTTTGGATTTTGTTAACTGCTAAAACAAGAACGACACTCGGGTCTAACCAAGACGCAAAAAATACCGTAAAATTGACGACGAACACGTTTAAGAGTTTATCCGCGAAAATAGACACTTACTTGGAGATTCACGGTACATCGATGTCTGGAACCCGTCTGAAGATGTCGCCACGAACTCTCCCGACGCAAAGTCGCCTAACTGTCGACACAGCAATTGTGCTCGCCAGGCTGCGTTGTCTCGCGGTTGAAGGGCGATCAGCAGAGCGACGAGTCGAGCGTCCAACCTCATCAAGTTCCCTCTCGAAATGGCATTGAGCTCTGCTTCTGAGCCGCCTTATAACTCCACGCCCTAGGATCCAATCCTTTGTCTTTCAGGATATTTGCATTCGATTGTTAATTTTGGAATGCACAATCCGCATGTCTATTAACATACCGAAGAGCAATGTGCCCATTGTGCTTCATGCATGAATATGTAAGTGCATCTCAGTGTGTAATTGTGCGCCTATTTTGAATAAATGGAAAACTTTGTCCTCGATTTAAAGTGAATGCAGAGAAATAGCAATATTCAGTATGTATATATAAAATAATCGCACAAACCCAATATTACATACATACATGTTACATACATACATGTTACATACTTACGACTGTAGTGTGATTCGAAGAGGATTACGAAGTGATTCGAATAATTCGAATGCGATTAGAATATCACACTTCAATGTAGGTTGTTCTAATCTATAACACTAGTTAATAATGTTATTGTATAGCCTTATAATGTATAGCTTGAGGCCCTGGGTGCCTCAAGGTTCCGCCACGTGCAAAGGCAACCGGTGCCTGGAGCCTGGTCAAATTCTTCAAAAGAAGCCAGGGACCTGCCTAATCCTTCAAGGCTTCGGTGCGAACCCTTGACGCCCCGAAATGCACAAGAATCTACCATGGGCGCGGGACGGGCGTCGAGAACCAGGTCAAAATGCGCAAGGTTGCGCTTGAAGGCTCCAGGCCCAATATCAACACTGTATAGTGCTATTCGGTGCCATTCAGATCGAACATTCTACCAACAGTGGGCAGCTTGATTCTAATACGACCATGGTGCGATTGTAATAATTTTGATGCGATTATAAATCTGGTACCACCCAGGCCGCATTTACGACTCCCGATGTGCATCTACATTTAACATACATTCTAGCTCAGTGTTATTCTAATACTACCAAAGTGCTATTATAATCGTTTTAATCCGATCATAATCCTGCACCCCTCGTTCGCATATCCGACCACCGGTTCGCATGTCCAAAGGCCATAGATGCATATTACATGCAAACGAGCACAGTTCGCTTGCACGTACGCTATACATACATATGCGCAGAGTGTGATTTTAATACGATCACGTTGAAATTATACTACTTGTAATGAGATTATAATACCGTACCTCTGTTTTTGCTGTTATAAATGATGAAACTAGTTTATAGTAGTTTAATGTTTCGTGTTATCGTTTATAGTGTTACAGTTCACATGTCTTAGCGTACAGGATTCCCTGTATACTTGATGATTAGGGACCGTAACGTTGTGAATCGATAAATAAACGGACACACATTTGTTAAAAAAACGTTTTTATTCATCTGCAATCATTTTTAAGTCAAAACTCGAACCGAATGTATTAAGTCCTATGTTCAAACAGTTACAATACAATGCAAACCATATCCGTTCCAGGAATACCAACGCGTTAAAGTATCATTCCCCATTATTTCCTTATTAGTTCACCACATTTGTTCACTGTGTGTCTATGTTGAAGTCAAGGCCATATATCCAACGAACGCGTCATCAATGTACATCCTTAAATCGGTTATTTAAGTGTCCTTAAATATGATGCTAAAATAAATGTTAACACTGGATTAAACGTGCACGTCGTAATCCCTCCCTCGCATTTACGACTAACGATTTGCATTTGCACATAACATACATTCAAGCACAGTAAAATGCAAATACTACCATATTGTTTTCTAAAATTTGAATGCGATTCTTGCCATTTACCCTCCACAGTTCACATATCCGACCCCCGGTTCGATTGAAGAGATACTTTACATACATATGTGTAGAGTGCGATTGTAATACTTTTAATGAGATTTAAATACCGTACCTCCGTTTATGGTGCTATAAATTATAAAACCAGTCGATATTTTTTTTGTCGTTTAGTGTTATTGTTTATAGTGTTATAAATTTGCATGTGTTTAAGTACAGGTGATTCCCCGTATACTTCGGTATTCTGGACCTGAAGGTTGCGAAACGATTCATAACGAGGACCTTTCCCCACCAGAGCGCAATCCGCGAATGAAAAGAACTCGGGGCGGCGGGAACACGTGCTTCCATGGGCAGTGGGGGACAGGGCATGGTTGTATTGCCTACAGGTGCCACCGGGAAAATCCCCCAAGTTGCTCCGCCCATGGCGGGGACAGGTAGAGGTCATAGAGGTGGGTGATGTAAAGACAGTGCATCAACTAAGGGACAAGATAGAGAGAGTTCGAGAAGGGAAGGCGAGACCAAGTTTGGGCGGAGGTTCTCGCCGAGAATGAGAGAGGGGGAGGATCGAGGTTTGAGGCTGTGTTGGCTGGTTGCTGTCTCGTCGTCGTCGCTATATCGTGACGCCTGGGTTCTAAGCCGCGTTAACGGCTAAATCAAAGAACCCTCTGCAGTGTGAGTCCGGAGTCATTACAATTGTAACGATTCATTATTTCACGGGCTAATATTGGGTTTGTGCGATTATTTAACATATTCATACTGAATATTGCTATTTGATGCCATTGAGATGGAATATTCATCCAATAGCGGACAGCTTGATCCTAATACCACCAAAGTGTTATTCAAATATTTGTAATCCCATCCTGATCCTGCACCTTCCATTTCACATATCCCACCCTTGGTTCGCACGTCCATATTACATGCATACATTTTACATACAGACATATGACATACAGACATGTTACATACTTACGAGCATAGTGTGATTCTTAGAGGACCACGGTGTGAAGCTAAGAATTCGAATGAGATTCGAATAGCACACTTCAATGTACGGTGTTCTAACCTGTAACACTAGTTTATGATGTTATTTTATAGCGTTATAATGTGTCGCTCATAGCTTATATTGTTAGAGTTCACAACATTATAGTTTACTATAACACTAGTTTGTAGTGTTATTTTAAAGCGTTGCAATGTATAGCTCAAAGTTTAAAGGTTATATTGTTAGAGTTTATAATGTTAGAGTATGCAATGTGAGTTTACAATTTGAGATTTTGTGGACGTGCCCTGTTCTCGTGGGACCCGACACAGATTTGTAAATAATTGCTATGATTATGTCTGAGCTGGGATGAGCGACGAATGTTTACTTTGTTTAATCATAACTGTGTGTAGGTTAGTGCCATCGGGGCTTAGTGAATACTACTCATGAATGAACTCATACTTCTTTCGGATAGAAATTGAAATCTTGCTGGTAGAACAAGTCGCCTGCCTTTTCTAGACGAATTGTTATCTTCAAGTGCGTCCGTAAATATAGTGCTAAAATAAGCAGCATAGGGAAGGCTGCCTTGTTCGGGAGATGTAGTTTGGCTAAGGCGCTGTGGCCGGGTGATGACCCGGATTCTGAAACAATGAAGTTAAACACTCGCTGCTTGTCCCCATCGACAGCAGCGAAGGCTGTCATATACCGCTCCATTTACAAGTTGGATGTATAATGTGTATAGTTGAAGGTGCTAGGTGTTGTCTTCTTCTAACAGCTACTAACGTGCGTGTGTTGTCTGTTTTTAGGATTTGAGCAGCACTGGGACACTGACCATGTCATGGTCCACCTAATTCCTGCATACAGGCAGAAACGAAAGCTCTGTAAACCTGCTGTGAGGACATTTAAACAGTGGACTAGTGAGGCTATAGAGGAATTGCGGGCGTGCTTGGACTGTACTGACTGGGATATGTTCACGACTGCTACCAATAGTCTGGATGAACTCACAGAGGCTGTGACGTCGTACATCAGCTTCTGTGAGGATTGCTGTATTCCAACACGCACCAGGGTGAACTTCAACAACAACAAGCCCTGGTTCTCAGCAAAGCTCAGAAGGTTGAGGTTGGAGAAGGAAGAAGCGTTTAGGAGTGGGGATAGAGACAGATTCAAGGAGTTGAAGAACAGGTTTAGCAAGGCGGTGAGAGAGGCTAAACGATTGTACTCAGAGAGACTAAAACACCAGTTCTCTGCTAACGACTCTGCTTCTGTCTAGAGAGGGCTCAGGCAGATCACCAACTACAAGCCCAGAGCCCCCCACACCACTAACGACTCCCGCCTAGCCAACGACCTGAACGAGTTCTACTGCAGATTTGAAAGACAATTGGACTGTCCTGAACTACCCCTTCCCACCCAAGAGGCCCCTATCCCACCCCACACTACAGAGACAACTATCTCCATTCAGGAGGGAGAAGTTAAAAAACTTTTTAAGAGGCAGAACCCACACAAAGCAGCTGGGCCGGACTCTGTCTCCAGCCACCCTCAGGCACTGTGCGGACCAGCTGTCCCCAGTGTTCACCAACATCTTTACCACCTCCATGGAGACATGTCATGTACCAGCCTGTCTCAAGTCCTCCATCATCATTCCAGTGCCCAAAAAGCCAAGGCCAGCAGGATTAAATGATTACAGACCAATCGCCCTTACCTCCGTGGTAATGAAGTCTTTTGAGCGCCTGGTCCTGGCACACCTCAAAGCCATCACAGACCCTCTACTGGACCCCCTTCAGTTTGCCTACAGAGCCAACAGGTCTGTGGATGACGCAGTTAACATGGCCCTCCACTTCACCCTACAGCATCTGGACTCCGCAGCATCCTACGCCAGGATCCTGTTTGTGGACTTTAGCTCGGCTTTTAACACCATCATTCCTAGCCTGCTTCAGGACAAGCTCTCCCTGCTGAACGTGCCAGACTCCACCTGCAGATGGATCACAGACTTCCTGTCTGACAGGAAGCAGTGTGTCAAACTGGGATCACAAGTTTCTGCCTCCAGGTCAATCAGCACCGGATCTCCTCAGGGCTGCGTCCTTTCCCCTCTGCTATTCACCCTGTACACCAACAGCTGCACCTCCAGTCACCAGTCCGTCAAACTCTTGAAGTTTGCGGACGACACCACCCTCATTGGGCTAATCTCTGATGGGGATGAGTCTGACTATAGGAGGGAAGCTGACAACCTGGTGACCTGGTGTAGCCAGAACAACCTGGAGCTTAATGCTCTTAAGACCGTGGAGATGGTTGTGGACTTCAGGAAGAATTCAGCCCCACTCACCCCCATCACTCTGTGCGACTCCCCAGTCAACAATGTTGAGTCCTTCCGCTTCCTGGGCACTATTCTTTCCCAGGACCTCAAGTGGGAACTGAACATCAGCTCCCTTATCAAGAGAGCTCAACAGAGAATGTACTTCCTACGGCAGCTGAAGAAATTTAATCTGCCAAAGACAATGATGGTGTGCTTCTATACAGCCATCATTGAGTCCATCCTCACCTCCTCCATCACCGTCTGGTACGCTGCTGCCACTGCCAAGGACAAGAGCAGACTGCAGCGTATCATCCGCACTGCTGAGAAGGTGATTGGCTGTAATCTACCAACCCTTGAGGACCTGCACACTTTGAGGACCCTGAGGCGAGCGAGGAAGATTGCGGACGATTCCTCGCACCCTGGATACTCTCTGTTCCAGCTACTCCCCTCCGGCAGAAGGCTGCGGTCCATCAAGACCAAAACCTCACGTCATAAAAACAGTTTTTTTCCCATCCGCTGTTGGCCTCCTCAACAAGGCCAAGGGCTTAAAATGACTTTTACACTTAAAATGACTGTTCCACTTACTATAACATTTTATCTACATATTTACACCTTTCCATACTTACAACGTGTAATCTTATTTGTATTTTTGTATTTTAAGATTGTTTAATACGGCTAATTAACATTTTACATTTCGCATTTTATAAGGTCTACTTATTCATAATTTTAAAGATTTTAGCCCTTTAGTATTACTTATACTTTGTAACGTTAGTATAGTTAGAGTGTATACCTTTTATATAAGTTAAGATTCCTACTTGTTCAATGTATGCACCGTCCCGCCATAGTGAATTCCTTGTCTGTGCAAACTTACATGGCGATTAAAACCGTTTCTGATTCTGATTTCTGATTCTGATTGTCTATTGATGTTGTTCTTTTTATTGCGGCGTTTTTATGTTGAGTTCTGTCACTTGAGTGTTGCAGTTTGTTTAATAATTGGTCACGTGAGCGTGGTGTTTTGCATGTGGGACTTTCTCTTTGTCACAATTTGTGATTGTTAGAATAATTGTAACGATTCATAATCTCATGAGTTTATAATGGGTTTGTGCGTGTATTTATATAAATATATTCCGTCTTTTGTTATTTGATGACATCTAGCAGTGAAAATCGTGATTGTAATATGACCATGTTGTAATTGTAATATTTTTTATCCGATCCTTGCACGTAAACTATACATACATATTAGCGATTCTTATACGACCACACTGTGATTTTAATGCTTCTAATGATATTATAATACCTTACCTCCGTTTATATGGTTATAAATTAAAACACTGGTTTATAATCGTTTAATATTTAGTGTTATCGTTTATAGTATATATTACAGTTTACATGTTATAGAGTACAGTTTATCCCAGACATACTTCGAGATTAGGGACTGGTACGTTGATGAACGATTAACTACGGGGACCTTTCCCCTCAAGGAACACGTGTTAATCGGGTAGACAGCCAAGATGCTGCCGGTTAAGGGCACACTTGTGTGACGGAGATCCTCCACATTAAATTCTCTTAACATGTTTTTCTAGGAACATTATAATATAAAGACCGGACAAACATTTGTTAAAAATACGTTTTTATACATCTGCAATAATTTTTTCGTCAAAACTCGAAGGGAATATTTATTACGTCCTATGTTCACACATTTCCAGTACAATGCAAACCATTTCCGTTCCAGGAATACCAAAGCGTTAAAATATAATTCCCCATGATTTACTTATTAGTTCACCACATTTGTTCACTCTGCGTCTATGTTGAAGTCAAGGCCATATATCCAACGAACGCGTCGCTTAAATCTCAACTCAGATAGGATCATCTCAATTGTTTCCATAGACGTGTGGGGTCCCACGAGAGCAGAGCCGGCCACAAACAGCCGGGCAGCAGTTTGAGCAGAAGCAGAAGTCGCTGCTTTGCCATCGAACGGTTTCGTAGCTGCTGTAGTTGCTTCTGTTACTGTTATATACGCAGCATGTTGGTGTCCCTTGATGGGATAACGCCTTCGATGAAAACTCTGATGCAACCTACCAGATCGAAGCCATCGATCGACGCCTTTTGATATACTGTTACATTGTAAACTCTCACACTGTGAACTTTAACATTATGAATTCCAACAATATAAATTAAACATTAACATATACATTTGAAGAATATACAAAATACTGTAAATTAGTGTTATAGTAAACTCTAACAATATAAGCTATGAGCTATACATTATAAGGCTATACAATAGCATTATTAACTAGTGTTATAGATTAGAACAACCTATATTGAAGTGTGATATTCGAATCGCATTCAAATTATTCGAATAACTCCGTGGTCCTCTTCGAATCACACTACAGTCGTAAGTATGTAACATGTATGCATGTAACATCTCTGTATGTAGTAAGTATATGTGCATGTAACATGTCTGTTTGTAGTAAGTATATGTGCATGTAACATGTCTGTATGTAACATGTATGTATGTAATACATACATGTAACATGTAAGTATGTAATACATACATGTTACATGCATACATATGTGAAACGGAACGTGCAAGATCCGGATGGGATTAAAATAATTTGAATAACACTTTGCTGGATGAATGTTCCATCTCAATTTTTTTTATCCTGCATTTCGTACCCCTGATTCGCATATTCACTTACCATACGTACGACCACAGTGTGAGAGATTAGCATGATGTTATGTAAGAAATAAGCATGTAACCGTAGAAAAGGAGGAGAGCGGCCTCCTCGACGAGGGAGTGCAACCCAACGGGTGCAATCTAAAGGGCATGAGAGCATGAGATATAATATTACATGTTTGAGTTTAACATGTGAGCGTTTACAATGTCAGAGTTGATCAAATGCGACGATCAAGGGCGTCAATCGGGTGCGATTGATCAAAGTCTTTAATCAAAGGCGTCATCCCATCACGGACCACCACCTCCCTGCGTATATAACTTCAAAAGAAGCAACAACAGCAGCAACAACAGCAGCAACAACACATTTCGAGGGCGACGCAGCTACTTCTGATTCAGCTGCTTCTGCTGCCCGGCTATTTGTAGCCGGGCACTGCTCTCGCGGGACCGCACACGTCTTTGGAAATGATTGCGATGATCACGTCTGAGCTGAGAATTAAGTGACTAAATATTACTTTGTTTAATCATAACTGTATGTAGGTTAGTGTCATCATGGCTCAGCGAATACTACTCATGAATGAACTCACACTGTTTAATGACAGAAATTGTAATACTTTTGGCTGCCCGTGTAGGACAAGTCACCTTCCTTGTCTAGACGCATTCAAAACACAACACTGTACTTAAATATATTGCTAAAATAACGTCTACACCAAATTCAGCATGCAGTTCCACCTCGGCCATGAGCAACCCACAGCACGCCCAGAGACAGGAGACCACGAGGGAAACGGCCTCAACTTGAAGAGAAAGTTTACAAACTCACGGATGCCATCACCCAGCTGCTACAACGCCTGTCGGATGAGACGCTGCGTCCCGCGGCACCAACCAGGCGAGTAAAGGAAGAGCTGAGCACGAATCGGAGGCCGCCATCCAAACATCAGCAGCAGTCGATCGCGTGATTCTAAAAGGACCACGTTGTTATTATACTCATTTTAATGCGATTCTATAACGCGCACCTCCCAGGTTGCATTTACGACTCGCGATATGCATCTACATATAACACTAGCAGACGCCGCCCGCTTCGCGGGCTGTGTGTATATGCTTGGTTGGTGGGGAGTTGAAAGTGGCTGGACACAATATACATGTTTTGGTGATTGTTCAATGTTTATTTTTGTGAGGTTATATGTATTTTTATGAGACGCTCAATGGACAATATTCAAGAATGCAAGTTATTGAAATACAAAATGCAGCTTATTCAAATATCTGGCGATACACGATATTCTTCGTGTACACTCCGTCTTCCTCCTCGGCGTCAGGTCCCTCAATAAGCGCATTGATGTTAGATCTTGCCGTGACTCGCGATCGTGCCACGTACAGTTGGCCGTGGGAGAAGCATGGCGTTGGTAGATATAACCCCAGGTTGTGAACAGTTTGCCCTTGCGCCTTGTTGATGGTCATCGCGAATGCTGGGACAACGGGGAACTGTTTGCGCCGAAGTCGAAATGGGAAGTCCTTCGTGTCCAATTCGCGTCAGATATGGTTTATCTCAAGCAGCGAGTCCAAGACCAAGTGTGGGTACTCGGAAAGCCGCAGGAGGTCGTCAAAGTCCGACAGAGCCATCCCACCTGCCGTGAGGAACTCGTGGAGGCTGTGAACGGTCTTGAACTTTACCATTTCTTTTATTTTCTTTGATGCTGCTAATCCTGCATAATGCACGGGTATAAGTAGTACTAATCACATACCTGCATTTCCCATATCCCCTCCCATTGATGCTGCTAATCCTGCATAATGCACGGGCATAAGTAGTACTAATCACATACCTGCATTTCCCATATTCCCTCCCTTTGATGCTGCTAATCCTGCATAATGCACGGGCATAAGTAGCAGTAATCGCATACCTGCATTTCCCATAAATATGCTAAATTCCTCTTGATATTCAAATTATTTTGTCAAGGCGCCCTTTCCCCCCAATCACATGTGTGCTGTTTCATTCAGACGCTGTCGCCTCGACAGACCTGGTTTTCACCTGAGGACGGCTGCTTGCGTTGTGGCCGAAACGTCGTGAGAATTATTTTATTTTGTTTTATTTTTATTATTTTATTACTTCCCTTCTACGTGACTTTACCGAAAGAACCAAGAAGCTTTACCATTTCTTCTTTGTTGGTCAGCTGGCGGTACTGGTACTCGTAATCGCGAGCCAATTGGTCGTATAATTTATCCCAGAGAGCCTTCGTATCTGCTGCCATGGAATACAGCAGAATCGTAGCGAAGAGTTGATGAAGCTGGTACGGCATCTGAAAGAGCGAGGCTTCATTTTGACACGCAACCCATTCGCGATCGCTCTCAAGGTAGCCTGCTCGCATGGCTGCTTCCAGCGGTTTGTTTTGTTTTATTTTATTCGTAACGCACCATCCATATGCGCTCCACCATCCACCATGGCCTTGCATCGCAAAGACACAGCTCCGGTGTGCGTCAGCGTGTGCGCCATCCACAGTGACATTGGTCAGCAATTGCACCGTTCTGATCGCACACAGGTTGGCCCCTGCATCTTCCGTCTGTATGTACACACACAGACAGATCCGCTATGGGGGCACCTATTTTTTTCTTATAAAAATGATTTTGTTGGTGTTTTTACGTTTACGTATTCCCATTGTGGGTGTTTTACGCATGCATCAGATTTTTGGGTTCCTCACATATGGTATCAGAGGTGTGGGTCACTCCATTTCTCAATCGAACAATAACGGGGATCGTTTGAGTTATGACAGCTTGCAGATAGAAACATTGCATGATCGTATACTAATAATGACAGAATTTGTACCCCAGTGGAGGGCATCCCCCACCCGGCGCTTCTTACCGGTACTGTGAGACTTACAAATCCAGACCTCTCCTCCTCCTGAACCGTTCACAATACCCTGTGGTAGTACCATAATCATCTCAATAAAGCGATCACTTTGCAATGTGCATTTTGATCCCGGGAGTTACCCGGGTGGTGTCACACTGTACTCATTGTTTTAGCATGTCGCAAATTCGGATATGGCTTGTGCAACGGCCAGAGAGTGACAGCGGCGGGGGCCGGGCTGCAACCTTTTTAGACAGTTTATTACATTTCAAAGTGCATGGGATTGGCGCTCCAAAACATCATAAATGTACAGTAACACCAACTGCATCCGTGGCAAACATGATACGCGGATACATGCTGCATATTATGCAACACATGCCCTTACCAGCAGCAGCATGCCGTCCATGGAGACGTGATCAACGTCAATACATAATAATGGTAATAAGCCGGATAAACCGAAGAGTACCCATTGTACGCATCAAACAGTCAGCTGGGTTGCCCCATGGGGGTATTGACCCATGGGCGAAACTGTAGGGGGCGCTACGCAACTGGCCGTGGTCCCGGCAGGTGAAGCTGCCAGCTCAGTCCGCTAAGACTTACTGTATAGCGAGTAGCGACCCCTGCCTACTCGTAAGGTAAAGTTGTTTGGGGACTCCACTAATCGCAGCACGCCGCAGCCATTTTTTACGTAAATATACGTAATATTAGCGTAATTACCATTCGCACACTTGCATACACACCACACTCACACAGCGCAGGGTCTGCGCCCACAGTGCACTGCAGCACTGCGGGCAGACCTTGCCAAACCTATGCTATCGCTCTCTTCGGGGCGTGTTAATTATTTATTTTTATCGAATCAAAGTGAGCTGTGGCTTTTTGCCGGCTGTTTTATTTTCATCGAATCAGAGCGAGCTTCTTTGGGCGGGTCCGTAAATAAATTAACGTCCAGATACGCACGCAGACGACCAAACCAGCGTAGTTGTTTAAGATGAGCCGCCAGTTACCGGGCGTGGCTTTGCCCAAATAAGGATTTGCACTGGGACAGATATCGGCAGCGGCCGAGAAGAGATGACGTCACGCTCTAGAGCGCGGTGGTCGGGGGTGGGTGACATGACGTCACTAGCGAGGAACACCTCCCCCTGGCGTTTGACGCCCGTGAGGTCACGCTGAGCGGTGACGTCAGAGAGCGGGGTCAGAGTTCAAGTTTGTTGACAGAAGGGGAGCGGCAGTGTCGTGGTGAGCGCTGCGCTCCGCACCGACCAGCCGAGTTCCATTCCCGCTCGTGGCCAACACCGCCAGTGACGACTTTCTGAACCGGTCCTGAGCCTCCCCTACGTCGACTCAGCCTCAAACGAGTACCCGGTGCGGTGTGTCAACATCGCCACTGGGGAGACAAAGGCGGCCGGGCGTGGTGCTGGCCACCCACCCCCTCGTGTGCCGTCCCACCCTTAATAGGTGCTCGCTAACAGCACTTGCCCCTACAGTCCGTTAAGGCTATACGGGGGATCTTTGTGTGTTGGGAGTAAGTTTGAGTGGCGTGTAGTCGTGGGAGTTGAACGGGCGCCTGCTGCTACTGACAGTCGTTGACTCTGGTTGGACAGACGCTGATAGACACACACAGACAGACAAGACAGGCGGACAGACACAGACAAGAGGAACACAGAGACAGAGATACAGAGACGACATAGACACAGAGACAGGCAGAGAGAGACACACAGAGACACAGACTGACAGAGAGATGTTGAATCGAACACACTGAACTCGCTCCATTGAAAGAGTTTCCTCGATCTTTGCCCATTCCTGGAAGTCGTTCTAGTTTCTATTTATTTCATTGTGTGTGGTGTGTAGTGTAAGCAATGTGGGATATCGATGAACACGGACATGAACAACATCAGCAGACAAGACGTCTTTCATACTCTTTGGTGCTTTTGTAGTGTAGTAACTCGGCGGGAGACGACTTCACGGGTAACACACTCTTTATTTTATCAAACTTGGTTACAGGTGACTAACACCTACTTTGTATCTCGGGTGACAAACACCCACTTAGCTACTTGGCGACTAACGCCCACTGAGCTACTCGGATGACCAACATCCACTTAGTACTCGGGTGACAACCACCCACTTAGCTACTTGGCGACTAACGCCCACTGAGCTACTCGGATGACCAACATCCACTTAGCTACTCGGCGACTAACGCCACTGAGCTACTCGGATGACCAACATCCACTTAGCTACTCGGCGACTAACGCCACTGAGCTACTCGGATGACCAACATCCACTTAGCTACTCGGCGACTAACGCCACTGACTAAGTCTTCAGCTCCGTCTTCGGGTCTTCAACTGGGTAACTCCCCCCGAGTGCTCTCGCGCGTCCCCCTTTATACCCCACCTGCGGACGTCGCTGCGAGCACCCACTTATTCGACCAATCGCCGGGCGCTGGCTACGATCCTCTTTTCCCACATCTCATCGTGCCTCACCACTCACTCCGCGCCGCCTCGTCATCTGTCACTCCCGACGCGCGCGTCCACACCACGCCCACAACGCGTGCCCAACCCCGCACCCCGCGCCGCCCCGTGATCCATCACTGTCACAGTCGGCGCACGTCAATACCACCACTACATCTTCAATGAAGTCACGTAGGTAGAACAAATAAAATAATAATAAAGAAATCACTACGCTTCGATCGCAACACGAGCGGTCGTCCTCAGGCGAAAACATCCAGACATGAGGACTGCCTGTATGAAAACCAGCATGGAAGGGGCCCAGTGTGGGGCTGGCATTGCTAATGGCATAGTCCCGTGTGTGTGTGTGATGTGAGGTCTTCTGGCAGCAGTCATTCTCCGCTGTAGTCCTGGCATCTGCTGCTCAGCTTCATTCCCCAGCTGTGGTCCCAGTGGCACCGTCTCTCTGGGGAACCGTGTGGTGTGTGTAGCGAGTATCACTGGGTGGGTGGGTAGTGTGGTGATAGTGGTCACGGTTGGCACCGATGCACGACCACCACCACCACCCCTACTGGGCGGTGGACCTGCCACCACAAAGCAGCACGCGGCGGAGGAGTGAGGCGATCGCTCTCGCCACGCGAGCGAAGCCCCCTCGCTTCCTCTTCTTTTCGTGCATCCCCACCTGCACCTCTTCCATCTTCTCCTCCGTCTCACCCTCCTCCATCCCCTCTTCTTCATCCTCCACCACCATCTTCTCGACCTTTTCCTGTGCCACCTCCATCTTTTCCATCTTCTTCTCCTTCGCTAGCACCATCTCTTCCTCCATCTCCTCACCTTCCGGCACCATCATCTCCACCACCGTCTTCTCTTCCTCCTCTACCACTATTGTTTCCCCTTTGTTCGTCGTCTCCATGTCCTCCACCACGACCATCTGTGCATCCTTTGTTGTCTCCTTGTCCTCCATCTCCGTATTGTCTTTCTCTTCTCCCTCCGTGTTCTCCTCCATTGTCACCATCACAATCTCGTCCTCCTTTGCCTTCTCTTCCTCCGATTTCTCCTCCTCTGTCTCTACCTCATCCTCCATCATCTCGTTCACCTCTTCCTTCGTCTCCTTCTCCACAACCTCTGTCTTCACTTCAAAGGCCTGGACGAGTGAGGAGGAGGGCTGCGCTGGCTCAGATCTGTGAAGAGACAAACACGACAACGTTCCACCTTGCTGCTACGGCAGACATCGCCATCTCCCCATCGTCCGTGGGTTTAATGTGTGGCGGATTAATTCGAGCTGAATAGAAACAGCAATAACGACATGGCCAGTGAGTGTTCTTAGTATTGGTGCCGTCATTTTCATGGCGCCAGGCTATCCTTGAGATAGGTGCAGCTGTGTCTCACACAGGCTGCTGTAGTTTCACAGTAGTGGGTGGCGTTGCTGTGCAAATTTAGCTGAATAATTTTAAGTGACATTTTTTTTTCGGTAAAGTCACGTAGGTATAAAATCAAATAAATTAAATCACAACGTTTCGATTGCAACACAAGCAATCATCATCAGGTGGGAAACCACAGCAAGAAACATTCTTGCAATAACGACATGGCAATCGAAACGTCATGATTTAATTTATTTTATTTCATGCCTACGTGAATTTACCGATATAACCAAAGAGTATGGATCCCTGTAGTCACGAAAACTTCAAATCTAGATTTAAAATTTTCTATATGTATATTCTAATTGACCCCTTGCACATAATGTCCTAAGCATTTCAAATGGCATCGATAGAGACCCTGAACGTCCACTGTGACGGAATGGGTGTGTATCTGTGTGGTCAATGCAGCAGCAATAATAGCCAAGGCGGGAAGCAAGATCTGAACTGTAAGCGGTGAAGAATGAGTGCATGACCATTTGGCCGCTTCAACACATCCACGATTTCAAAAAAGTGTCCGTCAGTGATTTGTGGTCGAGAGAGCCACCTCCCTTGACGTCGAAGGCATCTCAGAGTGCATTGCATGCGATGAGCCTCTCGCATCTCTCATCTCATTGCGTTTTAAATTGGACACCCCTCTCAGTGGTAGCTGTCGCTGTGCATTACGAGGCGACTTGGCAGCTGGCCTGGAAACAGGCGATAGACAGCGAAAATCTCATGGTGAATGGAGGGTTACATGGTGAAGATATGCCCACTTTGCTATGTGGTCTAACCCAAAAACCAGTTATGAAAAATAAATCTGTCCACACTATAGCGGAATGTACACGTGGGGTTTGCAGTGTCTGTGAATTTTGAGAGCGCGACAGGGCTTGAGCACCTGTGCATCACAGCAACATTGACCTGGGTTTGATTTCCACGTTTGGCCACATTCTCCGTGTGGATTATGCAGCCCCCTGTTCTGGGAAAGTTCCGCAGCTTTCTCCCAGTTACTGAACCCACACAAGCAATGCAAATCGTTCAATTTGGATCGCAAACAGTAGCAACTTTCTTGCAAAATGCGAGGAAACTTGCAGGATCCTCCTGAAAAAAAGTCTTAAGACCGAGTAAGGCTGATGCTGCGTGAGAAGCATGGCAATAAATAACAAAAATAAACACACAGGGCGCACACGCAGAGTGGTTTACCGTGGCTCAGCGACTCCGGAGTTTGCTTTATCTTCTTGGAAGCCCTCTTCTCCAAAGCTCGGAGCAATTGGGCTCAACACAGGTTTGGTTGCGTTGGCGGCGGCGGTGGTGGCGGTAGCAGTGGTAGTGGTGCTGCTGCTGGTGGTAGCGGTCTGGAGCCATTGTCGCTCGATCTTGGCGAGGCGCTCCTCCTCCTTTAGGCGCTTTTGCTCCACAAGACGCTTCTCCTCCATCAAGTGCTCCTCCTCTTGACGCTTCACCTCAAGGAGGCGCTTCTCCTGCATGAGACGTTTCTCCTCGAGGAGCTTCACCTTGCGAAGGCGCCTCTCCTCAAGACGCTTCTTCTACTTCTCGAGACGTTTCAGCTCTATGAGACGCTTCACCTCAAAGAGGCGATTCTCCTCCATGAGGTGCTTCTCTTCCTCGACCCGCTGCACCTCAATGAGGCGCTGCTCCTCGACAAGGCGCTTCTCTTCTTCCACCCGTTTCTCCTCCATGAGGTGCTTCTCTTCCTTGACCCGCTTCACATCTATGAGGCGCTTCTCTTCCTCCAGATGCTTCTCCTTGAGACGCTTCACCTCGCGAAGGCGCTTTTCGTCCATGAAGCGCGTTTCTTCAAGGAGGCGCTTTTCCATGACGCGTTTCACGTCGTTGAGAATATTGTTTCGAAGGCACTTCTGCTCCGTTTGGTGCTTCACCTTGGCGAGGCGCTTCACCTCATTGGGGCACTTTTCTTCCATTGGGCATTTCAACTTCGCAAGGCGCTTGTCCTCCTGGAGACGCTTCACTCCGCTGAAGTTCTTTACCTCCCCAATGCTCCTCTGTTCACGCGAAGATAAGCACATACCCATTCAGACATGCACACTCAGGACAAAATCCATTCTCGCAGGCACACAAACATGGACGGGCACATAGACAAACAAAAATGCATACTGGCACATCTATGTACGGATGCAATAATGCACATTAACTCATGCAAACATGCTAGCACACGTATGAATATACACCATCACCTAATGTTATCAAAATACATGTTACATCCTCATATTCTCACAAATTCAATACACGCACTTAATGCAGTGATAGTCTACAACGATTTCATGGCCATTATTGGCAACAATCATCACGGGCAATAGTTTATATAGAATGTTCCATTGTAAAGATCTGGATGCCCATAATCTGGACAAATTTTATTGCAGCACCCATAATGGGCAACTGTAATGTCAACTTCCAATCAGCTCACAGACATAATTCATGAGATTGCCTGATATCATTCTGTCATCATTGGTAATGAATGGCGACTTCATTTGCCTGCACGAGTGGGATATGGCATGACGTGATGGTGGAGAGATGGAGTGATGGTGTTGGGAGATGGTGTTGTGATACGGAGAGGTGAAATTGTGGAATGTTCTGGAGAGACGGTGACTTGTGATGGTATTGACGCTTTATGAGGCTCTATGATATTGTATTGATTCTCGATTTGAAGCTTTCGTGACTGCAAGGATTCATACTCACGTATGTGACTTTACCGAAAAAAACCTAAGAAAGAGTCACATACGTGACTTTACCGAAAAAACCTAAGAGTATATTGTATTGAGTTGGTGGTGATGTAAAGAGATTGTGTGGTGATGTGAGGTGTAGTGATGTTTTGGTGCAATGGTAAGGGAGTGTGGAGAGAATGTGGTGTTTGACTCCCATAGACCCCATACACACCTTTGGGGAACGATTTTCATAGCTTTGGCCTGGGAAAGGGTCCACTTCATCCATAATGTCCCCCCACGTGGTCGACTGGCGCCATGACTCCCGGGCTACGGAAAACAAAATTAATTCAAAGGACGAGTAATGTATTAGAGAACGAAGCACGTGGATATTCACGCAACTAATTCTGAGATCCCTGTAATTACCTCTTAACACATAACATGACCTGCTGTTGAGGAACATTAGTTACATGACAGTAAAACTTTACAAGTAATATTTTTGTAAGGATGTTGAGATCATCAATTTCATAAAGTTGAGACCCCAATTTAAACCAATATGGCTGAAACTCGGTTCTAAATCCATGCTGTCTGCACACTTGACCGTTACCTCTTCCCCTCACCACCAAGCCACGTCTACTAAAAATAATTAATCAGAGAGCTGCCTCCTCTGCATTAAAACCAAGTGCTGCAGGTATTTGGGACTTACCATCATAGTCCTCCAAGATGTCAGCCCACTTGCGTTGTCTGTCCATGTTTTGTGGTGAAGAAGTCGTTTCTGTTTGATGTTGGAGGGCCTGGGGAGGTTGTAAAAACGCTCAGATTTAGCAACCTTTTGAATCACTCATCCTCTCAATTATTACATATTTGAGCACTCGCTGTACTAATCAAATCACTTTCGTGTCGTTTGTTTTACAAGTCCACTCACTCGCTTGTTTGCCCACTCACGCGTGCGTCAGATCACTCACTCATCCACCCACGCGAACATATTTATTCCAACTGCCTATTGCATTAAACATAATCGCCAGACATAACCGTGATGTTTAACCTCTAATCCAGACAAGCATGTTGATGCACAGCCCATTTGTATTAATCGACTGCTTGATAAAGGCCCCCCTATGTCTTATAGGTCATTGGAGTCAAATGACCATACGTACATCATTTGTTATAACCCGAGAATGACGTCGTAGGTCACGTGATGTCCGAGGTACCGCCCATGTGGCTGTGACATCACAGATAGGAGACGTCTATGGCAGCAGCTAGGGTCTGAACTAAAAGGCAGACTCCTCCCCCGTGTTGGATAACATTCAATACATGTAATGCAGGGCACAATTATGCAGGCAATCAGAACACAATCATTATAGACATGTTAATCATATTATATGACATTTAAACAGGTTAGTTATGAACGTACTTAAATGTTGACTTGCTTTGGGTCTAAACAATGACAGTAACAGCAACATATCCGAGCATGCCAAGTAATCAAACTAATAGTCCTAATTTGGTTGCAGAAAATCAAAATACCAACATATACAAAAATAATGAAGATTTAGTTTGTAGTCAAAACGTGCAATAAAAATAAACAACACGCATCGTCAACAGGGACGCTCACGATTATTGTTTTTTTACCCTTCTATCTGGCAACAAAACTGACACCTTTTTACAAGGAGTCATGTTTGCATAGACCGCAATAACTGCAGTCATAATACAAACATAAGAACATAACTCTGATAATGTGCACTGTCCTTGAAGTTGATTGGTCCACACCCGAGACAGCTTTCCTTAGAGCCTAGTCTCACATGGGTTGGACCTGATGACGCCAAAAGGCGCACTGTAAAAAGGTGTCAGTTTTGTTGCCAGATAGAAGGGTAAAAAAAAACAATTATATTTTTACTGGCAAATGAGGTTCCCATAGGGACGCTCACCTCGTTGACGATTCGCTCTGCAAAGGCTTCTTCGGCTGCTGCTCACTCGTGCGCATTCCTCTCGACTGCGGGTGGAGGCGTGGCTATGACGTAACAGAGGTGACGTCACTATAGCGAGGCTCCGCCCCCACGCGCTTGGCGGGCGCACCACGTGGTGCAGTGCGGGTGGTGTGCGTCACCGGAAACAGCAGAGCCCTCTGTTCGACATTAAACATTTGCCCCCTCGCTTTGTGCTGTCTTTGATGTCGCCGTTACTGCGGCGAGGACTGAAGCGATGCCTGGCCATCAGGCCTGGCATATACCTAGGCCTCAGGCTTCATATTTGTTCGTAGTTATTTTTTGTTTAATTGGAATTATTAACTTGCATTTCATTAATTACATTTCAAGCATATAAACACCATCCCATTGGTTTATTTACTTTTAAATTCAGGTTTTTGTTAGAGTTTTTGATCTGTAGTTATATTTAAATGAGTGAGGTGGTTGTACTAAGTGTGAATTTGAGTTCCATGTAAACTATAATTGTGTAAAGGATTTGTCTGTGTGCACCTATCCTGGCAGTAGTAATATGGGATTTTTATAATTAAGTTGTTAATGTGATTGTTTATTTGTGTGTGTCTGTTATCGATGTCTGTGTAAGGTTACATATCTATGTTTGTAGCTGTGTGTGTTTGTTAATTTATGATGGGTGGTGATGATGATGTTTCTTGATAATGGATGGTGGTGATGATGATGGGTGATGATTATGAAGGGTGGTAATGATGATGGTTGGTGATGATAATGTGTAGTGATTATGATCGGTGGTAGTAATGATCATGGGTGGTGGTAATGATTGGTGAGGTTATGATGATGGGTGGTGATGGTTATGGGTGGTGATGATGATGGGTTGTTGTGATTATGAGTGTTGATGATGATGGATGATTGGTGGTGGTTATGATGAATGTTGGTTGTGATGGTTGGTGATGGTGAGTTGATAGTGATAATGATGATTGGTGATGATAATGGGTGTTGATGCTGATGATTTGTGTTGATGATTATGGGTGGTGATGAGTAAATGAGCCACCACCCAATATATAACAGCAACAGAAGTAACTACAGCAGCACCAATAACATCAGCGACAACAGCAGCAGCAACAACACATTTCGAGGGCGACGCAACTACTTCTGATTCTGCTGTTTCTGCTGCTCGACTATTTGTAGCCAGGTCCTGCTCTTGCGGGACCCCACACGTCTTTGGAAATGAATGCGATGATCGTGTCTGAGCTGAAAATTAAGTGACTAAACGTTACTTTGTCTAACCATAACTGTGTGTAGGTTAGTATCTGCATGGGGGCTCAGCGAATACTACTCATGAAATAACTCGCACTCCTTTATGACCGACATTCTACTAATTTTGGTTGATCGAGACGAACAAGGCACGTGCCATGTCCAGACGAATTTTTATTACTAATATTGTCCTTAAATATGATGCTAAAATAAACGTTAACACTGGATTAAACATGTACCTCTTAACCCCTGCCTCGCATTTACGACTAACAATTTGCATTTACACAAAACATACAGTCAAGCACAGTAAAATGCTAATACGACAGTATTGTTATTCTAGGAATTTGAATTCGATTCTAACCCTGCACCCCCACAGTTAGCATATCCAACCCCCGGGTCGATTGAACGTAAGCTTTCTTTTATATGAGCAGATTTCCATTATAATACTTTTAATGAGATTCGAATATCGTATCCACGAATCGCCTAAATATGAAAATGTGTCGTTAAACCCGCCACCACCCACACACCCAATTAGTAAGGTTTGTCACGTAAACAGGAAAGGCTAATTCGTTGCTATGGTGTGTTGGAGAGCCAAGCCACAACATTTACAATCTGAGTACGACTTTTCGCCAGTAATTACAACAATCTTCATTAGGCGACGGCCAGTTTTGTGGAGAAGTGCTCCTGTTTCGTTCCATAAATAGAGAGGTAGATGTGATGACAAAACGTGTGTGCTCTTCTTGCGCGAAGAGGGGGAGGGGGGTGTTAATGGATACACATATATATATATGGCTATGTGTACCCATTGCCGTTTGGGTAATGTATATGGTAATCAACGTACATTAGGCATGCGAATTAAGTGAACCCATTGACCTTGTACTTCCTGTCGATTGTGTGTACTAAAATAGCCGTGCCAACGGTAATCCCTATTGAAGAATAGTGACCTGAATAGACATGCTTTAGTAACGAATTGTCATGTTCTGTATTAGTGACAATCCTTACTATTTTCATGTGGCGGGTTTAACAAAATATATTTTTCCTTGCGCAATTTAACCCAAAAACCTGTTCGATTGAACATATACTATACATATTTATTAGCAGAGTTCTATTCAATACTTACAATGAGATTTTAATACCGTACCTCCGTTTATGGTGTAATAAATTATTAAACCAGTTTATAGTAGTTTAATGTTTAGTCCTATCGTTTATAATGTTACAGTTGACATGTTATAGAGTACAGGTGATCTCCAGTATACTTCGGGATTAGGGACCAGAATGCTGCGAAACGATTTATAACGGGGCCATTCGCGTCTAGGAACATGTTAATGGGGAGACAGCCAAGATGCTGCTCGTTAAGGGCAGACTTGTGTGACGGAGATTAGCGACTAGTACTGAAGAATTATCTATCATTTATGATAGAATGTGTCAATTTTGGTTGATTACGGAGAACAAGACACCTGCTATGTTGACGAATTCTTAGTACATATAGTGTACTTACCTATATTGCTAAAATATCGTTAACACTAGAATAAACTCTTAGCCATCTCATCACGTTGCTTCAAATATGCTCTAGGTTGAGTGTCCTGATGTGGTCTGAAGCATTTATTGTGATTACATTGAAGCATTCAAAGCGGTCCACAACCCTGAATTGTGCAGCTTGGAATAATGGAGGAATTCGCATTTATTTTGTTGGTTTTTGGAACCGAGGCCATAATTAGGAGGTACATCACAAGCGAAAGCAATAGTATTTGCCAAGAATATCTTCATTAATCGAGAACGAAAGTAGGAAGTTCAAATGGTGTCATATACCGCCTAATTTTCGAGTTGGATCTTTGGGGCTGTATAATGTGTAAAGTTGAAGGTGCTAGGTGTTGTCTTCTTCTAACAGCTACTAACGTGCATGTGGTCTGTTTTTAGGATTTGTCCATTGTTGTTGTTAGCTTTGTCGTGCGAATTTCTTGTTGAGTTCTGTCACTTTAGTGTTGCATTTTGTTAAAGAATCTGCCATGTGAGCGTGATGTTTTGCTTAGTGGGAATTTCGCTTTGTTACAATTTGTGATTGTTTAAATAATTGTAACGATTCATAAGCTCATGAGCTTATAATGTGTTTGTGCGTTTATTTATTAATAGAAAACTGTCTATTGCTCTTCGATACCATTGAGATGGAACATTCATCCAGCAGTGAAAATCGTGATTCTATAACGACCGTAGTGTAATTGTAATTATTTTAATCCGATCCTTGCACGTAGACTATACATACATATGAGCAAAGTGCTATTCTAATAAGACCACACTGTGATTCTACTGCTTATAATGAGATTCTAATACCTTACCTCCGTTTATATGGTTCTAAATTAAAACACTAGTTTATAATCATTTAATGTTTAGTGTTATCGTTTATAGTACTGTATTACAGTTTACATGTTATAGAGTACAGTTTATCCCCGACATAAGTAGGGATTAGGGACTGGTACGTTGATGAAGGATTAACTACGGGGATCTTTCCCCTCAAGGAACACGTGTTAATCGGGTAGACAGCCAAGATGCTGCCGGTTAAGGGCACACTTGTGTGACGGAGATCCTCCACCTGAAAATCTCTTAACATGTTTTTTCTAGGAACATTATGAAATAAAGACCGTACAAACATTTGTTAAAAATACGTTTTTATTCATCTGCAATCATTTTTACGTCAAAACTCGAAGGGAATATTTATTATGTCCTATGTTCACACATTTCCAGTACAATGCAAACCATTTCCGTTCCAGGAATACCAAAGCGTTAAAATATAATTCACCATGATTTCCTTATTAGTTAACCACATTTGTTCACTCTGCGTCTATGTTGAAGTCAAGGCCATATATCCAACGAACGCGCCATCAATGTACATTCTGAAAACCGGCTATCTAAAGCCGATTAATACCTATCAAAAAAAGCTAAAATGTTGAGTAAAGATGTACCTTCAGACGCATTCCAACTTTAGCTCAACAGGAACACTTAACGACTACAATTGAACCCTCTCACAACCAGTGCTCTTCACACCACTTCGGCAAGTAATCCGATAACATTACAAACACCACTGTGCACGTCACGAAACTCTCCCAAAAACTGTAGAACTAAAATGGTCAAAATTATAACCAAAAAGTACTCTATACCGATTAAAAGGTATAACCATGTGACATAATATGTTTTCAGTCACCCCGAGCTCTCTGGTTGACTCTCGAGCCACTCCATTACATCCAGCCATCTCTCGGGATCCAACTGCATGGGATCGAAGGTGGAAACATCTTCAGGACTCATTGCAGCACCTTGAATTTCAGCTTTTGATTTCAGTTTCCTATCATTGTGAACCTTCTGATGCCTGTTCATGGTTGATGACCGTGCAAATGCCTTCCCACACACATGGCACAGGAATGGCGTCTCGCCCGTGTGTGTTCTCTGAGGGTTCTGAAGAGTTGACGAGTGTGCAAATGTCTTACCACACACAGGGCACAGGAATGACTTCTCGCCCGTATGTGTTTTCTGATGGCGTTGGCAGTTTGCTGAAAGTGAAAATGCCTTCCCACACACAGAACACAGGAACGGCTTCTCGCCCGTGTGTGTTCTCTGATGAGTTTGAAGAGTTGATGCCCGTGTAAAGGCCTGCCCACACACAGAGCACAGGAATGGCTTCTCGCCCGTGTGTGTTCTCTGATGAGTTTGAAGAGTTGATGCCCGTGTAAAGGCCTGCCCACACACAGAGCACAGGAATGGCTTCTCGCCCGTGTGTGTTCTCTGATGACTCTGAAGATGTGATGAGTGTGCAAATGCCTTCCCACACACAGAGCACGGGAATGGCTTCTCGCCCGTGTGTGTTCTCTGATGACTCTGAAGATGTGATGACTGTGCAAATGCCTTCCCACACACAGAGCACGGGAATGGCTTCTCGCCCGTGTGTGTTCTCTGATGAATCTGAAGATGTGATGAGTGTGCAAATGCCTTCCCACACACAGAGCACAGGAATGGCTTCTCGCCCGTGTGTGTTCTCTGGTGTCTCTGAAGATTTGATTGCCGTGAAAATGCCTTCCCGCACACAGAGCAATTGAATGGCTTCTTGCCTCCGTGTGCGTGGGGCTGTGGAGAGCGTCTCTGCTCCATGTGAGCGTCGTAACAGCAGCGGTGTTATTGAGTCAAAAGTACGCTATCGGCCGCAAGGATGTTTAGCGTTTAGTTTTAGATTTTGTTAACTGCTAAAACAAGAACGACACTCGCGTCTAACCGAGATGCAAAAAATACCGCTAATTTGACGACGAACACGTTTAAGAGTTTATCCGCGAAAATAGACACTTACTTGGAGATTCACGGTATATCGATGTCTGGAACCCGTCTGAAGATGTCGCCACGAACTCTCCCGACGCAAAGTCGCCTAACTGTCGACACAGCAATTGTGCTCGCCAGGCTGCGTTGTCTCGCGAGGTCTGGATTTGTAAGTCTCACAGTACCGGTAAGAAGCGCCGGGTGGGGGATGCCCTCCACTGGGGTACAAATTCTGTCATTATTAGTATACTATCATGCAATGTTTCTATCTGCAAGCTGTCATAACTGAAACGATCCCCGTTATTGTTCGATTGAGAAATGGAGTGACCCACACCTCTGATATCATATGTGAGGAACCCAAAAATCTGATGCATGCGTAAAACACCCACAATGGGTATACGTAAACGTAAAAACACCATCAAAATATTTTTTTTATAACAAACAAATAGGTGGCCCCATAACGGATTTGTCTGTGTGTGTACATACCGACGGAGGATGCAGGGGCTAACCTGTGTGCGATCGGAACGGTGCAATTGCTGACCAATGTCACTGGATGGCGCACACGCTGACGCACACCGTAGCTGTGTCTTTGCGATGCAAGGGCATTGTGGATGGTGGAGCGCATATGGATGGTGCGTTACGAATAAAATTAAACAAAACAAACCGCTGGACGCAGCCATGCGAGCAGGCTACCTTAAGAGCGATCGCGAATGGGTTGCGTGTCTGGAAGAAGCCTCGCTCTTTCAGATGCCGTACCAGCTTCGTCAACTCTTCGCTACGATTCTGCTGTATTCCATGAGAGCAGATACGAAGGCTCTCTGGGATAAATTCTACGACGAATTGGATCGTGATTACGAGTACCAGTACCGCCAACTGACCAACAAAGAAGAAATGGTAAATATTCTTGGTTCTTTCGGTAAAGTCACGTAGAAGGGAAGTAATAAAATAATAAAAATAAAACATAATAACATAATTCTCACGACGTTTCCGCCACGACGCAAGCAGCCGTCCTCATGTGAAAACCAGGTGTGTTGAGGCGACAGCGTCTGAATGAAACAGCACACGTGCTGGGTTGGAAGGGGGGGATAGGGCGCCTTCACAAAAAAATGTGCATATCAAGAGGAATTTAGCATATTTATGGGAAATGCAGGTATGTGATTAGTACTACTTATGCCCGTGCATTATGCAGGATTAGCAGAATCAAAGGTAGGGGATATGGGAAATGCAGGTATGTGATTAGTTCTACTTATGCCCGTGCATTATGCAGGATTAGCAGCATCAAAGGGAGGGGATATGGGAAATGCAGGTATGTGATTAGTACTACTTATACCCGTGCATTATGCAGGATTAGCAGCATCAAAGAAAATAAAAGAAATGGTAAAGTTCAAGACCCTTCACAGCCTCCACGAGTTCCTCACGGCAGGTGGGATGGCTCTGTCGGACTTTGACGACCTCCCGCAGCTATCCGAGTACCCACACTTGGTCTTGGACTCGCTGCTTGAGAACAACCATATCTGCCGCGAATTGGACACGAAGGACTTCCCATTTCAACTTCGGCACAAACAGTTCCCCATTGTCCCAGCATTCGCGATGACCATCAACAAGGCGCAAGGGCAAACTGTTCACAACCTGGGATTTTTTATCTACCAACGCCATGCTTCTCGCACGGCCAACTGTACGTGACACTATCGCGAGTCACGGCAAGGTCCAACATCAAGGCGCTTATTGACGGACCTGACGACGAGGAGGAAGACGGAGTGTACACGAAGAATATCGTGTATCGCCAGATATTTCAATGAGTTGCATTCTATTATTGAATAAGTTGCATTCTTGAATATTGTCGATTGAGCGTCTCATAAAAATTCATATAACCTCACAAAAATAAACATAAAACAATCACCAAAACATGTATATTGTGATAGTAGGTTTTTACCCTTTTAACTGGTACAAAACTGACACCCTTTATTCAAGGCATCATGTTTGCAATGACCACAACACAAGTAGTCAAAAAAGCAAACAAAAAGAAGCAACTCTGATAAGGATGATAATATGCACTGTCCTTGAAGTTGGACAGTGCATATTATCATCCTTATCAGAGTTGCTTCTTTTTGTTTGCTTTTTTGACTACTTGTGTTGTGGTCATTGCAAACATGATGCCTTGAATAAAGGTGTCAGTTTTGTACCAGTTAAAAGGGTAAAAACCTACTATCATATTTTGCCACTGGTAAAAGAGATCTCATAATGTATATTGTGTCCAGCCACTTTCAATTCCACACCAACCAAGCATGTACACACCGCCCGCGAAGGGGGCGGGGACTGCTAGTAACTGTATGTATGTTAGTGTCATCATGGCTCAGCGAATACTACTCATGAATGAACTCACACTGTTTTATGACATAAATTGTAATGATTTTGGCTGCCCGTATAGGACCAGTCACCTTCCTTGTCTAGACGCATTCTAAACACAACACTGTACTTAATATGTTGCTAAAATAACGTCTACACCCGATTCAACATGCAGCTCCAACTCGGCCATGAGCAACCCACATCACGCCCAGAGGGAGGAGACCACGAGGGAGACAGCCTCAACTTGAAGAGAAAGTTGACAAACTCACGGATGCCATCACCCAGCTGCTGCAACGCCTGTCGGATGAGACGCTGCGTCCCGCGGCACCATCCAGGCGAGTAAAGGAAGAGCTGAGCCCGAATCGGAAGCCGCCACCCAAACATCAGCAGCAGTAGATGGCGTGATTCTAATAGGACCACGTTGTTATTATAATCATTTTAATGCGATCAAAACCGCGCAACTCCCATTTTGCATTTACGACTCCAGATGTGCATCTACATATAACATACATTCTAGCTCAGTGTAATTTTAATACGACCATAGTGTTATTCTAATCATTTTAATCCGATCCTAATCCAGCACCCGCCAGTTCGCATATACGACCTCCGGTTCGCATGTCCAAAGGACATATTACATATGCATATTACATACGTACATACGAGCACAGTTCGCTTGCACGTAAACTACACGTAAATATGCGCAGAGTGTGATTCTATTACGATCACATTGTGATTCTAATACTTCTAATTATATTCTAATTTTGATTTGACGCTTTCTTTCGCTAAAGTCACGGAGGTAAAAAAATTATAATAAAATAAAAATAAATGAAAATAACTAAATTAAATCACGACGTTTCGGAAGCAACACAAGGCTCCGTCGTCAGGTGTAACTGCTCCAGTAAAATTACTGTAAGCTATTCAAGACACGTGTTTTTTTATATCGGGTGCTGGGCAGGGAGGAGCCAATGAGTCTGCGGGGGGGTGGTTTTCTCCCCCCCCCCACTCATTGGCTCCTCCCTGAATAGCTTTTTTCACACGCTACAGAAGTTACACCTGATGACGGAGGCTTTTGTTGCTTCCGAAACGTCATGATTTAATTTAGTTATTTTAATGTATTATTTTATTTTATTATTATTTTTACCTACGTTACTAACGTGCGTGTGTTGTCTGTTTTAACGATTTGTCCATTGAGGTTGTTTTTTTTGCCGCGTTTTTTTTTAGGTCTGTCACTTGAGTGTTGCAGTTTGTTTAAGAATTCGTCACGTGAGTGTGGTGTTTTGCTTGTGGGAATTTCGCTTTGTCACAATTTGTGATTCATAATATCATGAGTTAAGAATGGGTTTGTGCGTGATTCTTATACGACCACACTGTGATTCTAATGATATTATAATACCTTACCTCCGTTTATATGGTTATAAATTAAAACACTAGTTAATAATCGTTTAATGTTTAGTGTTATAGTTTATAGTATTACAGTTTACATGTTTTAAAGTACAGTTTATCCCCGACATACTTCGGGATTAGGGACTGGTACGTTGATGAACGGTTAACTACGGGGACCTTTCCCCTCAAGGAACACGTGTTAATCGGGTAGACAGCCAAGATGCTGCCGTTTAAGAGCACACTTGTGTGACGGAGATCCTCCACCTGAAATTATCTTAACATGTTTTTTCTAGGAACATTATAAAATAAAGACCGGACAAACATTTGTTAAAAATACGTTTTTATTCATCTGCAATCATTTTTACGTCAAAACTCGAAGGGAATATTTATTACGTCCTATTTTCACACATTCCCAGTACAATGCAAACTATTTCCGTTCCAGGAATTCACCACATTTGTTCACTGTGCGTCTATGTTGAAGTCAAGGCCATATATCCAACGAACGCGTCATCAATATACATCCTGAAATCGTCTATCTAAAGTCGATTAATAGCAATCAAAAAAAGCTATATACTTGAAAAAAACGTTGAAAATGTTGAGTAAAGATGTACCTACAGACGCATTCCAACTTTAGCTCAACAGGGACACTTAACGACTACAATTGAACCCTCTCACAACCAGTGCTCATCACACCACTTCGGCACGTAATCCGATAACATTACAAACCACCACTGTGCACGTCATTAAACTATCACAAAAACTGTGAAACTAAAATGGTCAAAATTACACACAAAAGTTATCGATACGGCTTAATAGGTATAACCACATGACATAATATTTTTTCAGTCACCCCGAGCTCTAGGTTTGATCCCCGAGCCACTCTATGACATCCAGCCATCTCTCGGGATCCAACTGCATGGGATCGAAGGTGGAAACTTCTTCAGGACTCATTGCAGGACCTTGAATTTCATCTTTTGATTTCAGTTTTCTATCATTGTGGACCTTCTGATGCCTTTTAAGAGTTGACGACTGTGAAAATGCCTTCCCACACACAGGGCACAGGAATGGCTTCTCGCCCGTGTGTGTTCTCTGATGACTCTGAAGATTTGATGAGTTTGCAAATTTCTTCCCACACACAGGGCACAGGAATGGCTTCTCACCCGTGTGCGTTCTCTGATGCTCTTGAAGAGTTGATGACTGTGCAAATGCCTTCCCACACACAGAGCACAGGAACGGCTTCTCGCCCGTGTGTGTTCTCTGATGAGTTTGAAGATTTGATGAGTTTGCAAATTTCTTCCCACACACAGAGCACAGGAACGGCTTCTCGCCCGTGTGTGTTCTCTGATGAGTTTGAAGCGTTGATGCCCGTGTAAAGGCCTCCCCACACACAGAGCACAGGAATGGCTTCTCGCCCGTGTGTGTTCTCTGATGACTCTGAAGAGTTGACGATTGTGCGAATGCATTCCCACACACAGGGCACAGGAATGGCTTCTCGCCCGTGTGAGTTCTCTGATGAGTTTGAAGAGTTGATGCCCGTGCAAATGCCTTCCCACACACAGAGCACAGGAATGGCTTCTCGCCCGTGTGTGTTCTCTGGTGGCTCTGTAAATGTGATGGCCGTGAAAAGGACTTCCCACACACAGAGCAATTGAATGGCTTCTTGCCTCTGTGTGCGTGGGGCTGTGGAGAGCGTCTCTGCTCCATTTGAGCGTAGTAACAGCAGCGCTGTTATTGAGTCAAAAGTACGCTATCGGCCGCAAGGATGTTTAGCGTTTAGTTTTAGATTTTGTTAACTGCTAAAACAAGAACGACACTCGCGTCTAACCGAGATGCAAAAAAATACCGCTAATTTGACGACGAACACGTTTAAGAGTTTATCCGCGAAAATAGACACTTAGTTGGAGATTCACGGTATAAAGATGTCTGGAACCCGTCTGAAGATGTCGCCACGAACTCTCCCGAAGCAAAGTCGCCTAACTGTCGACACAGCAATTGTGCTCGCCAGGCTGCGTTATCTCGCGGTTGAAGGGCGATCAGCAGAGCGACGAGTCGAGCGTCCAACCTCATCAAGTTCCCTCTCGAAATGGCATTGAGCTCTGCTTCTGAGCTGCCTTATAACTCCCCCCCTAAGATCCAATCCTTTGTCTTTCAGGATATTTGCATTCGATTGTTAATTTTGGAAGGTACAATCCGCATGTCTATTAACATACCGAAGGGTAATGTGCCCATTGTGCTTCATGCATGAATATGTAAGTGCATCTCAGTGTGTAATTGTGCGCTTATTTTGAATAAATGGAAAAACTTTGTCCTCGATTTAAAGTGAATGCAGAGAAATTGGCATGTAACTTTAGAAAAGGAAGAGAGCGGCCTTCTCGACGAGGGAGTGAAACCCGATGGGTAATATTCGTTTACAGCGTTACAATGGATAGGTTGTAGTTCATAGGTTATAATATTATATTTCACTATGTTAGAACTTAACATGTAAGAGTCTACAATATCAGAGTTGATCAAATGCGACGATCAAGGGCGTCAATTGGTTAAGTTTGATCAGTCTTTGATCAAAGGCGTCATCCCATCACGGAACACCACCTCCCTGCGTATATAACAGCAACAGAAGCAACTACAGCAGCAACAACAGCAGCGACAACAACAGCAGCAACATCACATTTCGAGGGCGGCGCAGCTACTTCCGATTCTGCTGCCAAGCTGTTTGTAGTCGGGACCTGCTCTTGCAGGACCCCACACGTCTTTGGAAATGATTGCGATGATCATGTCTGAGCTGAGAATTAAGTCACTCAAGATTACTTTGTTTAACCATAACTTTAGGTAGGTTATTGTCATCGGGGCTCTGTGAATACTACTCATGAATGAAATCACACTCCTGTATGACCGACATTGTACTAATTTTGGTTGATTGAGTAGAACAAGGCACGTGCCATGTCCAGACGAATTCTTATCAACAACAGTGTCCTTAAATATGAAGCTAAAATAAATGTTAACACTGGATTAAACGTGCACCTCTTAACCCCTCCCTCGCATTTACGACTAACGATTTGCACTTGCACATAATATACATTCAAGCACAGTAAAATGCTAATACGACAATATTGTTATTCTAAAATTTGAATGCGATTATTGCCCTGTATCTCCACAGTTCACATATCCGACCCTTGGTTCGATTGAACAGATAATTTACATTCAAATGTGTAGATTGCGATTTTAATACTTCTAATGAGATTTAAATACCGTACCTCCGTTTATGGTGCTATAAATTATAAAACCAGTTGATAATTTGTTTTGTCGTTTAATGTTTCGTGTTATTGTCTATAGTTTGATCAATTTACATGTTTTTAAAGTACAGGTGATTCCCGGTATACTTTGGTTTTCTGGACCTGAATGTTGCGAAACGATTCATAATGAGGACCTTTCCCCACCGGAGCGCACGGGCTAATTTTGGGTTTGTGCGATTATTTTACATACTAGCAGTCGCCGCCCGCTTCGCGGGCGGTGTGTATATGCTTGGTTGGTGGGGAGTTGAAAGGGGCTGGACACAATATACATGTTTTGGTGATTGTTTTATGTTTATTTTTGTGAGGTTATATGCATTTTTATGAGACGCTCAATCGACAATATTAAAGAATGCAACTTATTCAAATATAGAATGCAACTTATTGAAATATCTGGCGATACACGATATTCTTCGTGTACACTCCGTCTTCCTCCTCGTCGTCAGGTCCCTCAATGAGCGCCTTGATGTTGGATCTTGCCGTGACTCGCGATGGTGCCACGTACAGTTGGCCGTGCGAGAAGCATGGCGTTGGTAGATATAATCCCAGGTTGTGAACAGTTTGCCCTTGCGCCTTGTTGATGGTCATCGCGAAGGCTGGGACAATGGGGAACTGTTTGCGCCGAAGTCGAAATGGGAAGTCCTTCGTGTCCAATTCGCGGCGGATATGGTTGTTCTCAAGCAGCGAGTCCAAGACCAAGTGTGGGTACTCGGAAAGCTGCGGGAGGTCGTCAAAGTCCGACAGAGCCATCCCACCTGCCGTGAGGAACTCGTGGAGGCTATGAAGGGTCTTAAACTTTACCATTTATATTATTTTCTTTGATGCTGCTAATCCAGCATAATGCACCGGTATAAGGAGTACTAATCACATACCTGCATTTCCCATATCCCCTCTTTGATTCTGCTAATCCTGCATAATGCACGGGCATAAGTAGTACTAATCACATACCTGCATTTCCAATATCATCTCCCTTTGATGCTGCTAATCATGCATAATGCACGGGCATAGGTAGTACTAATCACATACCTGCATTTCCCATAAATATGCTAAATTCCTCTTGATATGCAATTTTTTTTGTCAAGGCGCCGTTTCCCCCCTTCCAACCCAGCTCCAAGCACGTGTGCTGATTCATTCAGACGCTGTCGCCTCGACAGACCTGGCCAAAACGTCGTGAGAATTATTTTATTATGTTTTATTTTTATTATTTTATTACTTCCCTTCTACGTGACTTTACCGAAAGAACCAAGAAGATTTACCATTTCTTCTTTGTTGGTCAGCTGGCGGTACTGGTACTCGTAATCGCGAGCCAATTCGTCGTAGAATTTATCCCAGAGAGCCTTCGTATCTGCTGGCATGGAATACAGCAGAATGGTAGCGAAGAGTTGACGAAGCTGGTACGGCATCTGAAAGAGCGAGGCTTCTTCCAGACACGCAACCCATTCGCGATCGCTCTCAAGGTAGCCTGCTCGCATGGCTGCTTCCAGCGGTTTGTTTTGTTTCATTGTATTCGTAACGCACCATCCATATGCGCTCCACCATCCACCATGTCCTTGCATGGCAAAGACACAGCTCCGGTGTGCGTCAGCGTGTGCGCCATGCACAGTGACATTGGTCAGCAATTGCACCGTTCCGATCGCACACAGGTTGGCCCCTGCATCCTCCGTCTGTATGTACACACACAGACAAATCCGTCATGGGGCCACCTATTTTTTTCTTATAAAAAAATATTTTGTTGGTGTTTTTACGTTTACGTATTCCCATTGTGGGTGTTTTACGCATGCATCAGATTTTTGGGTTCCTCATATATGTTATCAGAGGTGTGGGTCACTCCATTTCTCAATCGAACAATAACGGGGATTGTTTCAGTTATGACAGCTTGCAGATAGAAACATTGCTTGATCGTATACTAATAATGACAGAATTAGTACCCCAGTGGAGGGCATCCCCCACCCGGCGCTTCTTACCGGTACTGTGAGACTTACAAATCCAGACCTCTCCTCCTCCTGAACCGTTCACAATACCCTGTGGTAGTACCATAATCATCTCAATAAAGCGATCACTTTCCAATGCCCATTTTGATCCCGGGAGTTACCCGGGTGGTGTCACACTGTACTCATTGTTTTAGCATGTCGCAAATTCCGATATGGCTTGTGCAACGGCCAGAGAGTGACAGTTTATTACATTTCAAAGTGCATGGGATTGGCACTCCAAAACATGATAAATGTACAGTAACGCCAACTGCATCCGTGGCAAACATGATACGCGGACACATGCTGCATATTATGCAACACATGCCCTTACCATCAGCAGCATGCATAAAATCTCAATTACACAACGGAAGTAGACAGCAAGCCGTCCATGGAGACGCGATCAACGTCAATACATAATAATGTTAATAAGCCGGATAGTACCCATTGTACCCATCAAACAGTCAGCTGGGTTGCCCCATGGGGGTATTGACCCATGGGCGAAACTGTAGGGGGCGCTACGCAACTGGCCGTGGTCCCGGCAGGTGAAGCTGCCAGCTCAGTCCGCTAAGACTCACTGTATAGCGAGCCCTGCCTACTCGTAAGGTAAAGTTGTTTGGGGACTCCAATAATCGCAGCACGCAGCACCCATTTTTACATAACTATACGTATATAACCGTAACAACCATTCGCACACTTGCATACACACGACACTCACACAGCGCAGGATGTGCGCCCACAGTGCACTGCACCACTGCGGCGCAGACCTTGGCAGACCTATGCTATCACACAGCGCTTACCTTCGGTGTGCTTCTGCTTGTTTGGAAATGGACGACTGACTGACTGACGCGTGCTGCCGCCACAAAGCAAGCAGCCCACTTTGAGGCAATTAAATGTAAGGGATAATGAATTAGTCCAATGAGATTGAAGGCAACACCGACATAATTTCTCGAGCGCTGGTTTGATATGTAGGGCGGGGAACTGTGCAGGGCCACTTTGCACACACTTGTTTCGGCCCAATGAAAGATTAAGCACAGTGGTTTCAAGGGAATGGGCGCAATATTGATGGAGCTGCGTACGAAAGAGTAGTCAGTTTTGTCCACTGCATGGGCCGTCGAAGCGAACCCCACCAATAATGAACAGATTTTATTGAAAGTTCTGGAATTGAAAATGTATGTGGCTATCTGATTAGTGGAGGGTTCTTGGTTGTAGCCGCGGACGTTCTTCGTTGGGGAGATATCGCCACCAAAACGCAGTGTTCGGCGGGTGCAACAGCAACACTGTACCTACAGTAGATTTTGCGTTGCGACCATCACTGTGAATATGGTGTTGTGTGAAAGTAGGTGCAATTGTTGACCGAAGAGACGCTGTTGTGCGGCAGGTTTATTTATTTATATTTGTCGAATGAAAGTGAGCTGTGGCTTTTTGCCGGCTGTTTTATAAATTTTTATCGACGAATCAGAGCTAGCTGTTTGGGCGGGTCCGTAAATAAATTAACGTCCAAATACGCACGCAGACGACCAAACCAGCGTAGTTGTTTAAGATACTGATGATACTATGTAGTTTATACTTTAGTTGTTTACGTGGTGGTTTTAGTTACTGCAGCTACATACTATTAACACTCCTTCCCTTTATTAATGCTACCCCTATCCCCTCCCTTTGATGCTGCTAATTCTGCATAATGCACGGGCATAAGTAGTACTAATCACATACCTCTCTTGATATGCAAAATCATTTGTCAAGGCGCTCTTCCCCCTCCAACCCAGCTTAAATATACGCTGCCAAGCCTGGTGGTGTTCATTCAGACGCTGTCTTTCTGACAGACTTGTTCTTCGCCTGAGGACGGCTGCTTGCGTTATGGCCGAAATGTCGTGAGAATTATTTTATTATGTTTTATTTTTATTATTTTATTATTTCCATTATACGTGGCTTAACCGAAAGAACCAAGAAGATGAATCCCTGAAGTCACGAAAGCTTTAAATAGAAATTTGGTGGAACATGTTTTTTGTCGTTTATTGTGAAATTTCCGTCACAGTTACAATGATCACTGTTACATTGCTTATGGCTTTATTTTGGTGATTTCAAAAATATTTTTGGTTTAGCCATGTTTGTTGTAGTACGGAGTTAGAATGATGGCTTTAATCTAAGTTGTCTTGTGGTTGTTGTTTGACTGGCATCCCAATGGGATTTTTGCACAGCGTTGGTGTACGGTGCTTTTTTCTGGAAGACTTTGCAGTTTTTCCATGGATTTTTCTGTTTGCGCATATTCACTTTGAGATGTTTTCTAGTTCATGTTTTTGTTTTTTATTTGTTGCAGTTGCACCCGATTCAAGAGCCGAATGGCTCACAGGGCTATACCAAATACATGAAAATGAAACTGTTAAGGCTATATGGGGGATCTTTCTGTTTGTGTTAGGTGCTCGCTAACAGCACTTGCCCCTACAGTCTGTCGAGGCTATATGGGGGGTCTTTGTCTTAGGTGCTCACTAACAGCACTTGCCACAACATTCTGTGCAGGCTATACGGGGGATCTTTCTGTTTGTGTTAGGTGCTCGCTAACAGCACTTGCCCTGACATTCTGTCCAGTCTACACGGGGGATGTTTGTCTTTGTGTGTTAGGAGCAAGTTTGAGTGGCGTGTAGCCGTGGGAGTTGAACGGGAGCCTGCTGCTACTGACAGTCGTTGACTCCAGATCAGCAGACAAGACGTCTTTCATCCTCTTTGGTTCTTTCAGTAAAGTCACATAGGTAGAAAAAATACAATAATAAATCACGACGTTTCGATCGCAACACGAGCAGTCGTCCTCAGGCGAAAACATCCAGACATTGCCGCGGCATAAGTCACGTGAGCTACGGCCTGTGACAAAGATGAGGTGACCCCCCCTCCCCGCACCGTGGCTCGCCCCGCTCAGCTGACCATTGTTTTAATGTGGTGGGCTCACGCTAAATTGATTTCTGTAAAACGAAGGTACTTTGAAAACCCACTGGCTATACTCTTTTATATAAGTGTTGTGTCCTTAACTAACCACACGGAGACATCTGGTTGAGGCAACGCGTTTATTATAACTCTTTCGAACTCGGCTCGACACACGACTGTAACACGAAGGGGTACGGCCCCTTCCACCCGATAGCCTACGGGAGTGACAGCCTCCCTTCTATCGCAGCCTGCACACTCCGGGCTCTGCCACCCACGGGTCCCTGAGCCCGGCGTTCAGGGAAGACTGGACGACCCGTCCCAGCCAGGGTACTGGAGCTCACCTCTGGTCTGCTACAACCCGGCTCTGGCTAGCGCCTGGGGAGGGTCCCAGGGTGTCTGAGCTCACCTCTGGTCTGCTACAACCCGGCTCTGACAAGAGCCTCGGTTGAGGGTCCCCGGGTGCTGGTCCAGTTTTCAGGTCTTCGGATGTCTTCAGGCTTGAGTTGGTGAACACTGCCCTGCCCGTCCAGAGGGCCGGCCTTTTATCCCCAGGTCGGGGTCACCCTTCCCCTCCTGAACTCACCCCCCCCCCTCCCAGAACCTTCTGAAAGGTCTTATCTTAAGGGGCCAAAGGGACGAGTGGGGGGTCAGGGGTGGTCGTCTCCGGTCACGGTGGGGGGCCGGGGGCTTAACCTTTGGTCGACCCCTACGCACCTCGCTCTCTCGGCTGCCCCCTGTTGACCCGTGAACGTGGTGGCAGGTCAGCTTACAGCGCCTTGTTATGGCGCTTACGCACAACTTCGTGACGAACGCTGCACGTTCCGTCGTTTTCATGCAGGGGGCGCTGCAAACCTACGTGCCCCCTGCATGAACGACGGAGGGGCAGGGACAGACGTTCGATCGCGTTGGAATCGATCTGCAGACGGCGGTCTTATCGCACGGCCAGCTCTGTCGCCTCATCTCGATCCCGCGATCCCAACCAGGTGAAAGTCCGCATCGAACCGAACCCCCAGCAAGTCCATCTACTTCACGACGAGAGAAAATTCACACGAAATATCGTTTTCAATGAATAAGATTTTAATGAAGTACATTTATCTAATTCAAAACATAATACAATTCAAAGTTGTTTCATTTTCAAACTTCAAAACGGAGGATAGAGAGCTTGCGGGGATGCGTCGCTCGTGTGCAATTTTTTTCGTCACTTTACAATCAGCAAGGACCATTTCTTGTCCTAATTCGACAAAATTTATGTCAACACATAATACAAAATTATAATTCGTGTTGTAGAGAATGTTCCTCCTTTTCGTGTAACTTTGAATTGGTATGCCTTGTAACTGATTAATGATCCGAGCGTGCTCACTATTTAAAAGACAATGAGTTGCTCCAGAGGCAGACGCTTCCTGAAAACACAAAAGTACCCTTTGACCTGTATCACAAAAACAATGAGTCTCACCCGAGTGATCTGTACAGGTTACTTGCAAAACACAAACTTTGTCCTAACATCACTTATTCAATGTTTGACCCTTATAGACAAAATGTTACATGTGCGCACACCAGACAAGTAATCATTCTAAATTATTGACAATCATTTTAACTAATACTATTGCGCCATTCAAAACGAATGCTGGTGTCTGGGTCAAAATTGAGCAAATTCCAAACATTACCTACAAACTCCACAACCAAGGTGCCACATCAACCATCGCCCTCTACTGACAGGCTCTTGTCTACATGCAGGCCGGTGCAGGGCCACCACCTTGTGCCACACAGGGGCAGCTGCTACTTGGGGGTGCTCTTCGAGTGTTTGAAACGAGATACTATACAAAACTCCGAGTTGCCGAGGCGATTAAGTAAGCACCATATAAATGCAATTTATAACAGTGAATGCTTGGGAGCTTATTGGCTCTCGCTCCTGGTTAGAAATCTACCCAACACACAGGTCCACAAAGACTGGCCGCTCTTACCCTGCAGGTTGAACCTAGGAACCGAGTGTTCAACTTCACATTCTTGTCATTAAAGGCCTGTGACAAAGGTGCATCTATTGGAGAACAATCGTCTCAAGCTGACACATCTACCGGGTCTCCATTTGACTTTGTATTGTCTCGGAGGAAGTCCACCCACACCTCCACTTCCACAAACTGCTGGGAGTTGCCTCGCTCTGCCTCACAGTGAGAATTCTCCTCCTGCTTCACGTTGCCTCCATCGATGTGACGGTCCGATTTTGGAGTTGACTCTTCATCTTCACATTTTAACTTCACTTCTTCACTCTTCACCATCACTTCTTCACATTTCACCTTCACCTCCTCATATTTCACCTCGATACCGTTAAAAGTGTCCAAGCTGGGCTTTTCTTCCGGTTCTTGTTTGATGAGGGACAGGCTCATTGCGGCACTTTGATTTTCACAAGCCGATTTCACACTCCACTCCTGGAGGATCTTCTGATGCTTGTGTGTACTCTGGTGTTTTTGAAGAATTTGTTTAAGTGCAAACGCCATCCCGCACAGAGTGCACCTAAAGGGTTTCTCTACCGTGTGTGTTCTCTGGTGTACTACAAAAGCAGATGGATGTGCAAACGCCTTCCCACACACACTGCACTTGAAGGGTTTCTCTCCCGTATGTGTTCTCTGGTGTTGTACAAGACTTGATGAAACTGAAAACGTCTTTCCACACACACTGCACTTGAAGGGTTTCTCTCCCGTGTGTGTCCTCTGGTGTATTTGAAGATGTGTTGACTGTGCAAACGCCTTCCCACACACACTGCACTTGAAGGGTTTCTCTCCCGTGTGTGTTCTCTGGTGTGTCACAAGAGTAGATAAATGTGTAAACGCCTTCCCACACACACTGCTATGGTTATTGCAAACATGCCTTGTATAAAGGTGTCAGTTTTTGTACCAGTTGAAAGGGTAAAAACCTATTACTATATTTTGCCACTGGTAAAGGAGATGTCTCATAATGTTTTTGTCGTTTATTGTGAACTTTCGGTCACAGTTCCTATGATCACTGTTACATTGCTTATGGCTTTATTTTGGTGAGTTAGAATGATGGCTTTAATCTAAGTTGTCTTGTGGTTGTTGTTGTTGTTTGACTTGCATCCCACTGGGATTTTTGCACAGCGTTGGTGTACGGTGCTTTTTTCTGGAAGACTTTGCAGTTTTTCCCTGGATTTTTCTGTTTGCGCATAGTCACTTTGAGATGTTTTATTGTTCATGTTTTTGTTTTTTATTTGTTGTGGTTGCACTCGATTCAAGAGCCGAATGGCTCACAGGGCTATACCAATTAAATAAAATAAAATTGTTAAGGCTATACGGGGGATCTTTGTGTTTGTGTTAGGTGCTCACTAACAGCACTTGCCCCTACAGTGTGTCCAGGCTATATGGGGGGGTCTTTGTCTTAGGTGCTCACTAACAGCACTTGCCCCAACATTTTGTCCAGGATATACGGGGGGTCTTTGTCTTAGGTGCTCACTAACAGCACTTGCCCCAACATTCTGTCCAGGCTTTACGGGGATCTTTGTCTTTGTGTGTTGGGAGCAAGTTTGAGTGGCGTGTAGCCGTGGGAGTTGAACGGGCGCCTGCTGCTACTGACAGTCGTTGACTCCGGTTGGACAGACGCTGATAGACAAAGACAGAAAAGACAGGCGGACAGACACAGACAAGAGGAACAGAGACACAGAGACGACATAGACAGAGACAGGCAGAGAGAGAAACACACAGAGGCGAACAGAGACACAGACGGACAGAGAGATGTTGAATCGAACACACTGAACTCGCTCCATTGAAAGAGATTCCTCGATCTTTGCCCATCCCCGGAAGTCGTTCTAGTTTATATTTATTTAATTGTGTGTGGTGTGAACGTGTAAGCAATGTGGGATATCGATGTACACGGACATGAACAACATCAGCAGACAAGACGTCTTTCATACTCTTTGGTTCTTTCAGTAAAGTCACATAGATAGAACAAATAAAATAATAAATAAATCACTACGCTTCGATCGCAACACGAGCGGTCGTCCTCAGGCGAAAACATCCAGACATTGTCGCGGCAGAAGTCACGTGAGCTACAGCTGACCATTGTTTTAATGCGGTGGGCTCACGCGAAATTGATTTCTGTAAGACGAAGGTACTTTGAAAACCCACTGGCGATACTGTTTTATATAAGCGCACAACTTAATCTGTCTGTGACGAATGCTGCACTTTCCGTCGTTTTCATGCAGGGGGCGCTGTAAACCTACGCGCCTTCTGCATGAACGACGGAGGCACAGGGACAGACGTTCGATTATGTTGGAATCGATCTGCAGACGGCGGTCTTCTCGCACGGCCAGCTCTGTGTCGCCTCATCTCGATCCCGTGATCCCAACCAGGTTAAAGTCCGCATCGAACCGAACCCCAATAAGGCCATCTACTTAACGTCTAGAGACAATTCACACGAAATGTCGTTTTCAATTAAGTCTTCCAGATGTAAAATGATATAAGCTTTTATTGAAGAAACACAATTTAAAATAATACAATTCAAAGTTGTTTCATTTTAAAACTTCAAAACGGAGCATTGGGTGCTGCGTGAATGCGTCGTTCGTGTGCAATTTTTCATGACTTTCCTGGCCCAAGGCCGTAAATGGTTGTGAGGGGCATCGCAGGCAGTCAGGCTTGCTTCAACCCATGGTTGTCAACATCCAGACGTTAATCGGCAAGGACCATTTCTTGTCCTAGTTCGCCAACATATAAGACGTCATGCAAAATTCTAATGAGTGTTGTGGAGAATGTATCTAGTAGATGTGCTCTGCCTTGTAACCGAATACAAATCTGTACCAAAAATGCATTCCAAATGTGCTCTTAAAATTACCTCCTTGCTATGAAGCAGATCAGCAGACACGACATCTTTCATTTATCGATCTCTCCACGAAACAAAGGAATGTTTTACACAAACTATAACTAGCACAGCCTTCTGGGAGCACGTCAATGATTCAGTGCAAGCCACCTGTGGACCCTTATTGGTGCACGGCGTCTCAACAGCAGCCGGGCTTGTTTCAACCAATGGTTGTGAACATCCAGACGTTAATCAGTAAGGAGTATTTCTCGTCCGAGTTAGACAAAATCTACGTCAACACGTAATACAAAATTATAATTCGTGTTGTAGAGAATGTACCTCCTCTACGTGTAACTTTTGAGTGGTATGCCTTGTAACTGATGAATGATCCGAGTGTGCTCCCTATTTCAAAGACAATGAGTTGCCCTCGAGGCAGACGCTTCCTGAAAGCACAAAAATACCCTTTGACCTGTATCACAAGAACAATGAGTCTCACCTGAGTTATCTGTACAGGTTACTTCCAAAACACACACTTTAGCCTAACATCACTTATTCAATGTTTGACCCTTGTAGACAAAATGTTACATGTATGCACACCATCAGACAAGTAGTCATTCTAAATTAGTGACAGGCATGTTAACAAAATTTAATTACTGCACTAGGTTAAATCGCATTGACAAGAAGCTAATTTTAAAAATACGCAAAATCTGCTTAACAGTATGTACAACATACTAATGCACCATTCAAAACGAGTAGGCCATTGCATGCTGGCGTCTGGGTTAAAATTGATCAAATTCTAAACATTACCTACAAACTGAGATGCCACATCAACCATCGCTCCCTACTGACAGGCTCTTGTCCACATGCAGGCCGGTGCAGGGCCACCACCTTGTGCCACACAGGGGCAGCTGCTACTTGGGGATGCTCTTAGAGTGTTTGAAAAGAGATACGATACAAAACTCCGAGTTGCCAGAGGCGATTAAGCAAGCACCATATAAATGTAAATATGATAACATAGTGAATGCTTGGGAACTTATTGGCTCTCGCTCCTGGTTAGAAATCTACCCAACACACAGGTCCACAAAGACTGGCCGCTCTTACCCTGCAGGTTGCACCTAGGAACCGAGTGTTCAACTTCACATTCTTGTCATTAAAGGCCTGTGACAAAGGAGCATCTATTGGAGCGACATCATCTCAAGCTTACACATCTCACGGGTCTCCATTGACTTTGTATTGTCTCGGAGGAAGTCCACCCACACCTCCACTTCCACAAACTGCTGGGAGTTGCCTTGCTCTGCCTCAGTCAGAATTCTCCTCCTGCTTCACTTTGCCTCCATTGATGTGAAGGTCCGATTTTGGAGTTCAATCTTCATCTTCACATTTTACCTTCACTTCTTTACTCTTCACCATCACTTCTTCACATTTCACCTTCACCTCCTATTTCACCCCGATACCTTTAAAAGTGTCCAAGCTGGGATTTTCTTCCGGTTCTTGTTTAATGAGGGATGGGCTCATTGCAGCACTTTGACTTTCACAAGCTGATTTCAGACTCCACTCCTGGTGGATCTTCTGATGCTTGTGTGTTCTCTGGTGGACATAAAAATTTGATGAATGTGTAAACGCCTTCCCGCACGGAGTGCACTTGAAGGGTTTCTCTCCCGTGTGTGTTCTCTGGTGTGCTACAAGATGAGATGAATGTGCAAACACCTTCACACACACACTGCACTTGAAGGGTTTCTCTCCCGTGTGTGTTCTCTGGTGTATTTTAAGAGTAGATGCATGTGCAAATGGCTTCCCACACACACTGCACTCGAAGGGTTTCTCTCCTGTATGAGTTCTCTGGTGTATTAAAAGATTGTATGAATCTGAAAACGCCTTATCACACAGAGTGCACTTGAAGGGTTTCTCTCCCGTGTGTGTTCTCTCGTGTTTTTTAAGAACAGTTGACTTTGAAAATGCCTTCTCACACACAGTGCACTCGAAGGGTTTCTCTCCCGTGTGTGTTCTCTGGTGGGCCTGAAGGACTGATGGCCATGCAAATGCCTTGTCACACACACTGCACTTGAAAGGTTTCTCTCCTTTGTGAGTTTTCTGGTGCTGTGTCAAGTTTCCAGGATGATCCGTGCTGTTTGCACGCTGGTCCCAATGTTGCCCTTTTGCACCGAGCTGCGCCGAGTGCATTTGCTCCATCAGACCAATTCTGCAGAGGAAGCGACAGCTGCAGACAGAAAAAAAGAATATCCACCCCATCTACACGTCAGTATCGAGGCACAGAGGAATGCATATACACAGTCACACGTGACTTACACGTCTATACTTATTCATATATTCATGATATAGTAAAAAAGTGTCCCAAATTTATCACACCGGCTGTTATGGCACACAATGAGAGGGCAAATGGTCATTAACATGCCTGGAAGCCATCGTATCTTCAAAATGAATGTTAACCCAAAACTCCGAGCACACAATTTCAGCTGTCTGGCTACAAAAGGAATATTTAGCAAAGGGTGTTGAAAATAATACTATTTGTGTTATGCAGAAATGCATAAATTAATGCTCAATCGCAACTTAGAGGTGCGACTTCAGCTGCATGTGTGTGCTGTGTTAACTTCTTGACTGTTTCCATTCTTACAAAGAGTTCCAGAGGAAAACAAAAAACAAACTACAGCTTTGATATAACCTCCCTGTTCAATAGAGTTAATAGACTTTACTGCAAACACAAACTTTACACTGTCACACACTGGCATGGTTAACAGGTGGTGGTGTATTAATGCTTCCTTACTCCACCAATAGATTCATTGAGGATCAATCAACATCGCCGAGGCTGCGTGTCTCTCTCTCCTCGTGGTGAGATGTTAACTACTTTTCCTGGCATACAGGAAGTCGTGGGATCGATCCCAACCCTGACGCCGGCTGTATATTTGGAGTTTGCGTGCCTCTCTCTCTCTCCCCATGGTCGTGTGGATTTCCCTCTCGATCCACCGGTTTCCCCTCCACATGTAGAGAGTGAACACTGCCACGCGTCTAGAGTGAACACCGCCACGCGTCTAGAGTGAACACCGCCACGCGTCTAGAGTGAACACCGCCACGCGTCTAGAGTGAACACCGCCACGCGTCTAGAGTGAACACCGCCACGTGTCTAGAATGAACACCACCACGCGTATAGAGTGAACACCGCCATTCGTCAAGAGTGAACACCGCCACGCTCTTGACAAGCCCCACCTTGTTGTTGTGGGCAGGTCGCTTCTGAAAACAAGAGCGGTACAGCAGCTCAAGTGGGCGTGGCCTGGTAAAAAATGGAAAAGAAAACTGTGAATATTTAAAACAAAACAAGTTACAAAGTAGCGAGACAGGTGAAGAGAAATTAAAACTTAAGCAAGATACTCTTTGGTTCTTTCGGTAAAGTCACGTAGAATAAATAAATAAATTAAATAATAGTTTCATTTATTTGGTATAGCCCCGTGAGCCATTCGGCTCCTGAATCGGGTGCAACCGCAACAAACAACAAACAAAAACATGAACAAGAAAATATCTTAAAGTGACTATGTGACTGTGCAAACATAAAATCCAGGGAAAAACAGCAAAATATTCCACAAAAAGCACCGTACACCAACGCTGTGTGCAAATAGCATACGAAATTTCGATTGCAACACAAACAATCATAATAATAATAAAATAATAAAAATAAAACAAAATAATTCTCACGACGTTTCGGCCACAACGCAAGCAGCCATCCTCAGGTGGAGAACAGGTCCGTCAAGTAGACATTCAGACTCTCTACTTGACGGACCTGTTCTCCACCTGAGGACGGCTGCTTGCGTTATCAGATCAGAATCAGAATCAGAAACGGTTTTAATCGCCATGTAAGTTTGCACAGACAAGGAATTCACTATGGCGGGACGGTGCATACATTGAACAAGTAGGAATCTTAACTTATATAAAAGGTATACACTCTAACTATACTAACGTTACAAAGTATAAGTAATACTAAAGGGCAAAAATCTTTAAAATTATGAATAAGTAGACCTTATAAAATGCGAAATGTAAAATGTTAATTAGCCGTATTAAACAATCTTAAAATACAAAAATACAAATAAGATTACACGTTGTAAGTATGGAAAGGTGTAATTATGTAGATAAAATGTTATAGTAAGTGTAACAGTAATTTTAAGTGTAAAAGTCATTTTAAGCCCTTGGCCTTGTTGAGGAGGCCAACAGCGGATGGGAAAAAACTCTTTTTATGACGTGAGGTTTTGGTCTTGATGGACCGCAGCCTTCTGCCGGAGGGGAGTAGCTGGAACAGAGAGTATCCCGGGTGCGAGGAATCGTCCGCAATCTTCCTCGCTCGCCTCAGGGTCCTCAAAGTGTGCAGGTCCTCAAGGGTTGGTAGATTACAGCCAATCACCTTCTCAGCAGTGCGGATGATACGCTGCAGTCTGCTCTTGTCCTTGGCAGTGGCAGCAGCGTACCAGACGGTGATGGAGGAGGTGAGGATGGACTCAATGATGGCTGTATAGAAGCACACCATCATTGTCTTTGGCAGATTAAATTTCTTCAGCTGCCGTAGGAAGTACATTCTCTGTTGAGCTCTCTTGATAAGGGAGCTGATGTTCAGTTCCCACTTGAGGTCCTAGGACTGGTGATTGGAGGTGCAGCTGTTGGTGTACAGGGTGAATAGCAGAGGGGAAAGGATGCAGCCCTGAGGAGATCCGGTGCTGATTGATCTGGAGGCAGAAACTTGTGATCCCAGTTTGCTGCGGAGTCCAGATGCTGTAGGGTGAAGTGGAGGGCCATGTTAACTGCGTCATCCACAGACCTGTTGGCTCTGTAGGCAAACTGAAGGGGGTCCAGTAGAGGGTCTGTGATGGCTTTGAGGTGTGCCAGGACCAGGCGCCCAAAACGTCGTGAGAATTATTTTATTATGTTTTATTTTTATTATTTTATTACTTCCCTTCTACGTGACTTTACCGAAAGAACCAAGAAGACAAACAATCATCATCAGGTACAAATGAAATAGAAAAAAAACCTAGTAAACTTAGAAATGTAATGCAATACAACACAGAGAGTCGGCTAACATAACAGTCAACACCCCACCTGGTCGATAACGTTCTTCCAAAGATTGCTCAATTTGAGAGAGAGACAAAACACAAACACAGAGACACATAGACAGATGACACCGAGACACACAGAGAGACACACACATATAGGCACATAGATAAACAACACTTCTGTGTCGAGGCCTTAAATAGAGAGAGGGGGGGGGGGTGTAGAGAAATTAGCATGTCAATGCAAGGCCGTAACCATGGAGTCAACATTGGGGGGAACCAAATATTTCAGGGGGTCTGGGGTCCCCCCCCAGAAAAATATCTGAATTTGAAAACTCATTTCCTGCCATTTCCTCCCTAAAATCTTTTTAAAATTCACTAACACATGGGATGGAATTTTTTATTCTTTACAATAATGTCTAATAGTGTATTGTATTTCATTGCTGATTTTTCTTTTTTACCTTTTCTTGTTTCATAGTATGTAATGGCAGAGATTAGGGATTCATAAAGTACAACGCAATCATATAAACAGAAATCTATGTATTGTTATATGAAGACAAGTTCAAATTTCGTGGCCAAGGTTTAGCAATTTGTTCTTTTTATTAACAGAGCATCGCAATTATTATTTTTAAAAATGTTTTTATAGCTATATATTGGGGGGGGGGGGGACATTTTTAGCATATTTTATTATTATAATTATTATAACATATTATAATTATTATAACATATAATTATATCTTGATTTAAAGCTTTCGTGACTGCAGGGATTCATCTTCTTGGTTCTTTCGGTAAAGTCATCACGTAGAAGGGAAATAATAAAATAAAACGTGACTTTACCGAAAGAACCAAGAATATATATTATAATTAGTATAACATATTATAATTATTATAACATGTTATAATTATTATAAGATATTATAATTATTATAACATTATAATTAGGGCCTTGTGTCAATGAGAGACTTGGAGGTTTGGTGACTGCACATAGAGAGAGAGAGAGACACTTAATCAAACAAACTTCGTAACATTTGAAATGAAATGCAATGCAACACAGAGAGTCGGTCAACACACAATTAACGCATAGCCTGGCGGTTTACCTTCTTCCACAGGTTGCTAAACTAAGCGAGAGAATTGAAGCAAACGCCAACAGGCGAGGGCAGGAGGCAAGGCCCCGCGTTGTAAAGTACCAACCTGGACATCGCTTCCATGCTCGCTGCTACTCAATTGACATCCCTACGAGAGCGAGGCTCTACCTCGGTACACAACCACCACCACAACAACCACCACCACCACAACTACAACCGCCACAACAACTACAACCACCACCACAACTACAACAACCACCACCACCACAACCACCATCACAACCGCGATGAGAATTTCTCACCTTGGATTTCAGTGCGAGCGCCGAGATGCAACAGCCGCGCGGCAGCAGGCCGTGACGTCACTTCCGGGGTACAAGACACTCCCCTCCCGCAAATAAGCGGGTCTTAACTTGAATAAATTATGTTAATGAGTCCAGCCCATACGTGGAGCGGTGGGGCGCGCGTGCTGAACCCGTCGCAATAAACTCGCGACGGCTTTAACGAATAAATTATGTTAATGAGCCACCAGTCACCGGGCGTAGCTTTGCCCAAATAAGGATTGGCACTGGAACAGATATCGGCAGCGGCCGAGCAGAGATGACGTCACGCTCTAGAGCGCAGTGGTGGGGAGGTGGGTGACATGACGTCACTAGCGAGGCTAACCTACCCCTGGCGTTTGACGCCGATGAGGTCACGCTGAGCGGTGACGTTAGAGGGCGGGGTCAGAGTTCAAGTTTGTTGACAAGGGGAGCGGCAGTGTCGTGGTGAGCGCTGCGCTCCGCACCGACCAGCCGAGTTCCATTCCCGCTCGTGGCCAACACCGCCAGTGACGACTTTCTGAACCGGTCCTGAGCCTCCCCTACGTCGACTCAGCCTCAAACGAGTACCAGGTGCGGTGTGTCAACATCGCCACTGGGGAGACAAAGGCGGCCGGGCGTGGTGCTGACCACCCACCCCCTCGTGTGCCGTCCCACCCTTAATAGGTGCTCGCTAACAGCACTTGCCCCGACATTCTGTTGCCTCCCTATCGCCGGAACCACTCCAGTGGGGATCTGTCTGCAGATGTGGCTCATGTCAGGCAGAGATTGCAACCAGGTGGACCGTTGTCAACAGGTGCAATCACAAGAGCGGCGTCGGCCCAGCTGCAGACTCACGACTTGATGGATCTTGGGAGCGAAGATGAGCTGCTGGATGTTGGTGGCAGCAATGGAAGCCAGGACAGCAACCTTGACATTGCCGCAGGTAGCACAAGTTACACTGGTTGGAACCTCCTGGTTACACCAGCCCACAGGGGATTATTGTGTCCGTCCGTCGTGCAGGAAGGCGCTGGGTGGGGAGGTAGGGGCTGGGTAGGGAGGGGAGGGTGGGTAGGGGCTGGTCACCCCGTGTTGCCCGTGTAAAACTCAACGTTTAACCTACTCACGCCGGCTTGTGCCCTCCCTCACAGTCGGGCATATTTGCGGAATACACCACGCCGCCGTTGACCCTAGCCATTGACCGAGCAACCCAATGTTCCTGCCAGCTCTCTCCGCAGGAATGTGTTTCTGTTCATTTCCCATCACAACAACGGCAACAATGAAATAACCTAAGAGTTAAATATTACCGCTTGATGGAATAAATTATCTTTCACTTGCACTAAGTGGAGTGTAATTTACTGTTGCGTTGCACAATTTGTTGAACAATTTGTGATAGCCTTGTGACCTTTACAACTGACACACTGCCCCAAACAAGACTTTTTTGATCTTGTTCAAGGGTTATTAAAGGCCCGAACATTCCAACTCTGTGTGCGTTTTTTTTGTGCGTTGATATGCAAATTACTTTGTCAATGCGCCCTCCTCCTCTAACCCAGCTTAAATATACGCTGCCAAGCTTGGTGGTGTTCATTCAGACGCTGTCTTTCCGACAGACCTGTTCTTCTCCTGAGGACGGCTGCTTGCATTGTGGCCGAAACGTCGTGAGCATTGTATTTTATTATATAAATGTTTTATTATTTTATTATTTCCCTTCTACATGACTTTGCCGAAAGAACCAAGAAGATGAATCCTTGCAGTTATGAAAGCTTTACATCGAAATCTTTAGAAATAGTTTTAAACAATCCAGAACGGTTCGCTTTTATGGAAACATTCCAACTGTGATTGTATTTGTTTGGGATGTCCCCACGGCAGTCGAGGTTTTTGGCAATGATCTGCAGGGATGGTGCGTTTCCTTTCCTAGCCGCGAGGGCATATCCTTGTTACTGCCCCGTCTGTTAGCGTTGGTTCACATTCAGAGCAGTGAAGAAGCCCGCTTATCTTGCTTATGTTGTTGAGTTGCGTCGGCAATAAACCCAAAGGGCAACCATACCCGGTAAATACAGTAAACCATATAGTAAACCACTGTAGTCTTTGTTCCTGCAATGAAGGAATAACAAAGCTACACCAGCTCTCCCCCGAAGTCCTCTTCTGGCTAGCAGCAGACCTCGACATTTTCATTTATCTCCTGAACATATTGCAAGATTTGGAGTAAATTGTAATATGGTGCCACCTAGTAGCGATACAGCTCAGACGAGTCTTTTAAGTAAACGGACGGCAAAGCTTAGTTATAGATTCATGTTCATCATCATTTTTTTCTGTCCTGGACTTTTCCAGCTGTTTTAGACTAATTTCAGTGTGCTGATTCCAAATCTGATCTCAGATTTGCTCTATCACATCTCATTTTATGCTATCGGCATACCCCATTTTCATTGATTTTACCCGAAATTAACTGTCACTTATGATTGCAAGTTGTTGCGAGTCAGTGACTGCTTTAGTGTTAAAATATGGTGTTGTATTTTTAGCATAGTATGTTTATAATATCATTGTATGTAAATATCCACATTTATTTAATATTTTTCTTCTGCAGTTTTTATTGAAAACACAATATTTGATATCTCAAAAACCTGATGTGATCGACAAAAGCTGATGCCAGATTTGGAATCAGCACCCCAAAATTACCTTAAAATCGTTGGAATACCTTATGCCAGAAAAAGTGTGTTGACCAGTGTTATCCACGGTTGGCTACGTACTGCGGATTCGGAAATTTGAGAGACCAAGTGGCTGTGTAGTCGCCACGACGCTTGTGCCAGGCTAGGTGCAGGAGGAGGTCACGGGGCAGACCCAGCAGGTGCCATGGGTTGACTGCTGTGCCAGGCTAGGTGCAGGAGGAGGTCACGGGGTAGACCCAGCAGGTGCCATGGGTTAACTGCTGTGCCAGGCTAGGAGCAGCAGCAGGAGGAGGTCACGGGACAGACCCAGCAGGTGCCATGGGTTGACTGCTAGGTGCAGGAGGAGGAGGAGGTCACGGGACAGACCCAGCAGGTGACATGGGTTGACTGCTGTGCCAGGCTAGGTGCAGGAGGAGGAGGTCACGGGACAGCCCCAGCAGGTGACATGGGTTGACTACTGTGCCAGGCTAGGTGCAGCAGCAGGAAGAGGTCACGGGACAGACCCTGCAGGTGCCATGGGTTGACTGCTGTGCCAGGCTAGGTGCAAGAGGAGGAGGTCACGGGGCAGACCCTGCAGGTGCTATGGATTGACTGCTGTGCCAGGCTAGGTGCAGCAGCAGGAGGTGGTCACGGGACAGACCCAGCAGGTGCCATGGGTTGACTGCTGTGCCAGGCTAGGTTCAGAGGGAGGTCACGTGACAGAGCTAGGTGCCATGGGTTGACTGCTGTGCCAGGCTAGGTGCAGGAGGAGGAGATCACGGGACAGACCCAGCAGGTGCCATGGGTTGACTGCTGTGCCAGGCTAGGTGCAGGAGGAGGAGGTCACGGGACATACCCTGCAAGTGCCATGGGTTGACTGCTGTGCCAGGCCAGGTTCAGGGGGAGGTCACGGGACAGACCCAGCAGATGCCATGGGTTGACGGACTGAAATGACTGGCAAATGCACCAGCCGTGCTCCCCGAACTGTGCCAAGTCACTGCGTTTTATCCGCCCCGGCGCTCCACTCGTTATTGTGATCGTCGCTCCTCTGCCCTCTCTTGCTGCTGGTTGCAGGGCGACTGCCTCCGACTTGGAACTTTGTGATACAATTACTTTCCAGAGCACACATGGGTCGGTTTTGGAGGTGACGATGTAAATTCATTTCGGTGGATTGGGGCATTCGCAAAGCGTATTTCACGCGTTAGCGCTGCGCAGATCTACATTTGCTTCTTGCAGTGGTGCAAAGAACACAACCAACACAGCCAATAGAACGGCTTTTTTGTTGTTGTTGTGTCGTTTGTTGTTCTTAGCTCGCACCACCGATTAGCGCGGTTGGGCTATGTACGGTGCGAAAGAAGTTAAACATTCACGCACTACACGGCTATGTAGAACAATGCACACTTCTGTAAACGATACACTAGTATATACTACACTATACACTACACTATACACTACACTGCTGTACACTACACTGCTGTACACTACACTATACACTACTATACACTACAACACACTACACTATAAACTACACTACTATACACTACACTATACACTACTATACACTACACTATACACTACTATACACTACACTATATACTACACTATACACTACTACACTATACACTACTATACTATACACTACACTATACACTACTATACACTACACTATACACTACTATACACTACACTATACACTACACTATACACTACACTATACACTACACTATACACTACACTATACACTACACTGCTGTACACTACACTACACTATACACTGAATATACTACACTACACACTACACTATACATTACTATACACTAGACTATACATTTCACTATATACACTACACTATACACTACACTACACACTACACTACACTATACACTGAATATACTACACGAAACACTACACTATACATTACTATACACTACACTACACACTACACTACAGTACACGACACTACATACTACACTATACACTGAATACTACACTACACACTACACAATACATTACTATACACTAGACTATGCATTACACTAGACCAGGGGTCGGCAACCAAAATAACAAGAAGAGCCATTTCTTTCCAATTCGGTACAAAATTCAGTATTTCAAGAGCCGCAATGCATCTATGTACATACTGTACATACGTACATATCGTCAAGAAGCAGCCCGTAAAGAGCCGCATGCGGCTCCGGAGCCGTAGGTTGCCGACCCCTGCACTAGACTATACATTACACTATATACACAAGACTATACACTACTATACACTACACATTACACTACTGTACACTACACTATACACTACTATACACTACACACTACACTATACATTACTATACACTAGACTATACATTACACTATATACACAAGTCTATACACTACTACACTATACACTACACACTACACTATACACTACACTATACACTACTACACTGTACACTACACACTACACTATACACTACACTATACACTAGACTATACATTACAGTATATACACAAGTCTATACACAACTACACTATACACTACACTATACACTACACTATACACAAGTCTATACACTACTACACTATACACTACACTATACACTACACTATACACTACACACTACACTATACACTACACTATACACTAGACTATGCATTACACTTTAGACACAAGACTATACACTACACTATACACTACACTACTATACACTACACTACTGTCCACTACACACTACACTATACACTGAATATATATTACACGACACACTACACTATACATTGCTATACACTAGACTATACATTACACTATAGTCTAAACACTACACACTACTACACTATACACTACACTATACACTACTACACTATACACTACACTATACACTACTACACTATACAGTACTACACTATACACTACTACACTACACTATACACTACAACACTATACACTACACTATACACAACACTATACACTACACTATACACAACACTATACACTACTACACTATACACTACACTATACACAACACTATACACTACTACACTATACACTACACTATACACAACACTACTACACTATACACTACACTATACACAACACTATACACTACTACACTATACACTACACTATACACAACACTATACACTACTACACTATACACAACACTATACACTACTACACTATACACAACACTATACACTACTACACTATACACTACACTATACACAACACTATACACTACTACACTATACACTACACTATACACAACACTATACACTACTACACTATACACTACACTATACACTACTACACTATACACAACACTATACACTACTACACTGTACACTACACTATACACAACACTATACACTACTACACTATACACTACACTATACACAACACTATACACTACTACACTATACACTACACTATACACTACACTACACACTACACTATACACTACTACACTATACACTACACTACACACAACACTATACACTACTACACTATACACTACACAAAACTGGAGGACCCGTAGAGAGAGACACGCAATCTACAAATGTTCAGCAGCCAGACATCGTCATTGTCCGGGATCGAATCTTCCTGGCACACCAGGCCAGGAAGATAACATCTCCTAGCACCTCCATCGCGCATCGTGTGATGTCGGTGTATTCCATGCATGGCAATGCTTTATGCAAAATGACGCTCTCCGCGCGTTGCAGTTTCGCGAAATACTGGAGTCGAATCAGCCTCGCATTGATCACTCCGCCGCACAGTGCAGACCACCACCACCGCCACCACCAACGCCACCGCCACCACCAACGCCACCGCCACCACCAACGCCAACGCCACCACCAACGCCACCGCCACCACCAACGCCACCGCCATCACCAACGCCACCACCAACGCCACCACCAACACCACCGCCACCACCAACGCCACCGCCACCACCAACGCCACCGCCACCACCAACGCCACCGCCACCACCAACGCCACCAACGCCACCAACGCCACCGCCACCACCAACGCCACCGCCACCACCAACGCCACCACCAACGCCACCGCCACCACCAACGCCACCGCCACCACCAACGCCACCACCACCACCAACGCCACCGCCACCACCACCGCCACCACCACCGCCACCACCAACGCCACCGCCACCACCAACGCCACCGCCACCACCACCGCCACCGCCACCGCCACCACCACCGCCACCACCAACGCCACCACCACCACCAACGCCACCGCCACCACCACCGCCACCACCAACGCCACCACCACCGCCACCGCCACCACCAACGCCACCGCCACCACCAACGCCACCACCAACGCCACCGCCACCACCACCGCCACCACCAACGCCACCACCAACGCCACCACCAACGCCACCGCCACCACCACCGCCACCACCAACGCCACCACCACCGCCACCGCCACCACCAACGCCACCGCCACCACTGCCTTCATCACTGCCACCTCCACCACCGCCACCACCACTGCCACCACCACTGCCACTACCACCACTGCCTTCATCACTGCCACCTCCACCACCGCCACCACCACTGCACCTCCACCTCCACCACCACCACTGCCACCACCACTGCCACCACCACCACCAACGCCACCACCACTGCCACCTCCACCACCACCACCGCCACCACCACTGCCACCACCACCACCAACGCCACCACCAACGCCACCACCACCACCAACGCCAACGCCACCACCAACGCCACCGCCACCACCAACGCCAACGCCACCACCAACGCCACCGCCACCACCAACGCCACCACCAACGCCACCACCAACACCACCGCCACCACCAACGCCACCGCCACCGCCGCCACCACCATCACCGCCGCTATCACCACCACCGCAAACACCGCCACCGCCACCACCACTGCCACCTCCACCGCCACCACCAACGCCACCGCCACCACTGCCTTAACCACTGCTACCACCACCACCAACGCCACCACCACCATGACTGCCACCGCCATCACCACCGCCACTGCAAACACCACCACCACCGCCACCACTGCCTTCATCACCGCCACCTCCACCACCGCCACCACCACTGCAACCACCGCCACCACCACCGCCACCACCACTGCCACCTCCACCGCTGCCACCACCACCACTGCCACCTCCACCACCACCACCGCCACCACCACTGCCACCTCCACCACCACCACCGCCACTACCACTGCCACCTCCACCACCACCACCGCCACCACCACTGCCACCACCACCACTGCCTTCATCACTGCCACCTCCACCACCGCCACCACCACTGCCACCTCCACCTCCACCACCACCACCACCACCGCCACCTCCACCGCTGCCACCACCACCACCACCTCCACCACCACCACCGCCACCACCACCACTGCCTTCATCACTGCCACCTCCACCACTGCCACCACCACTGCCACCTCCACCACCACCACCGCCACCATCACCGCCACCTCCACCGCTGCCACCACCACCACCACCTCCACCACCACCACCGCCACCACCACCACCACTGCCACCTCCACCGCCGCCACCACCGCCACCACCGCCACCACCACCGCCACCACCACCACCACTGCCACCTCCACCGCCGCCACCACCACCACCACTGCAAACACCACCACCACCACAACCACCACCACCACCGCCGCGTCACAGCAGAACGCGTAACCGTAATCGCTTTTGGCCCATCACGTGACGAGCACGTGGCTGGCGGGAGAGTGCTGCCCTCTGCCGTGAGCAGACAGAAGGTCGCTTAGAGGAGCAATGCCAGAGAAGCCGGTTCTTGTGACATCTCTCCCTTCCGTGTACACGACGGGGTCGCTGTTAAGATTGCCGATTCGGATTCGCTTCTCTCGCAAAGTTTCGAGCTTCCGAGATCTTCGACGAGCGTGGAAGGCATTCCGGGTGACTTTTGGTTATCTGCTGATAATATTTTTTTTATTATACTTAACATGTATGACACTACTAATAGGGGTTTTCCCCTTTTTTCTGGCAACAAAACTGACACCTTTGGCAAGGAATCGTGCTTAAATTAACCACAATACTTGCAGCCAAATGCATTTGACTGCAAGTATTGTGGTTAATGCAAGTATTGTGGTTAATGTAAGTATTGTGGTTAATGTAAGTATTGTGGTTGATGTAAGTATTGTGGTTAATGTAAGTATTGTGGTTAATGCAAGTATTGTGGTTAATGCAAGTATTGTGGTTAATGTAAGTATTGTGGTTAATGTAAGTATTGTGGTTAATGTAAGTATTGTGGTTAATGTAAGTATTGTGGTTAATGTAAGTATTGTGGTTAATGTAAGTATTGTGGTTAATGTAAGTATTGTGGTTAATGTAAGTATTGTGTTTAATGTAAGAATTGTGGTTAATGCAAGTATTGTGGTTAATGCAAGTATTGTGGTTAATGTAAGTATTAATTCTAGATTTGAAGCTTTCGTGACTGCAATGATTCATATTCTTAGGTTTTTTCGGTAAAGTCACGTAGGTAAAACATTAAAATTAATGAAAGTAAAATAAAATAAAATAATAAAATTCACGACGTTTCGGAGGCAACACAAGTCTCCGTCATCAGGTGGAACCGTCACAGCCGAATTAGCTGCACCAAGTGAGGCAATGACTTTACCGAAAAAACCTAAGAATATAATGTTAGTATTGTGGTTAATGCAAGTATTGTGGTTAATGTAAGTATTGTGGTTAATGTAAGTATTGTGGTTAATGTAAGCATGCTTCCTTGCAAAAGGTGTCAGTTTTGTTGGCAGAAAAAAAAGGGGAAAACCCCTATTAGTATATTTTGGTACTGGCAAAGGATGTCCCATGATGTATGACACTATTTAAAGTTTATGTTAAGAAATATATATTTTTTATATCTAAAATACTATTGTCATTTATATATATTAAACATTTTGCCACGGTTATATTTAAGGACATTAAAGCATTAACTGGAGACCACATTGTGTGTGTGTGTGTCTGTCTGTTAAATTATTACAAGCACAAAGATGGCCTTGAAAGTTTGGGGGTAAGTGATTTTCGCAGCGAGTAGCAGCGCCCATGAAGGCCGGCACAGCAAACGAGGTGGTGAGTCTTCTTGGTTCTTTCGGTAAAGTCACGTAGAATGGAAATAATAAAATAATAAAAATAGAACATAATAAAATAATTAATTCTAGATTTGAAACTTTCCTGACTGCAAGGATTCATAATCTTAGGTTTTTTTTCGGTAAAGTCACGTAGGTAAAACATTATTTTATTTTACTTTTATTAATTTTAACGTTTTACCTACGTGACTTTACCGAAAAAAACTAAGAATAAAATAATTCTCACGACGTTTCGGCCACAACGCAAGCAGCCGTCCTCAGGTGAAGACCAGGTCTGTCGAGAAGACAGAGTCCGAATGAAACACCACCACGCTTGGAGCGTATTTTTAAGCTGGGTTGGAAGGGGGGGGAAGAGCGCCTTGACAAAATAATTTGCATATCAAGAGGAATTTAGCATATTCATGGGAAATGCAGGTATGTGATTAGTACTACTTATGCCCGTGCATTATGCAGGATTAGCAGCATCAAAGGGAGGGGATATGGGAAATGCAGGTATGTGATTAGTACTGCTTATGCCCGTGCATTATGCAGGATTAGTAGCATCAAAGGGAGGGGATATGGGAAATTCAGGTATGTGATTAGTACTACTTGTGTCCGTGCATTATGCAGGATTAGCAGCATCAAAGGGAGGGGATATGGGAATGCAGGTATGTGATTAGTACTACTTATGCCCGTGCATTATGCAGGATTAGCAGCATCAAAGGGAGGGGATATGGGAAATGCAGGTATGTGATTAGTGCTACTTATGCCCGTGCATTATGCAGGATTAGCAGCATCAAAGGGAGGGGATATGGGAAATGCAGGTATGTGATTAGTACTACCTATGCCCGTGCATTATGCAGGATTAGCAGCATCAAAGGGAGGGGATATGGGAAATGCAGGTATGTGATTAGTACTACTTATGCCCGTGCATTATGCAAGATGAGTGGCCAGCACCACGCTCGGCCGCCTGTGTCTCCCTAGTGGTGACGTTTACCCACCTCACCATGGCGCTCATTTTAGCCTGGGTCGATCTAGGCGAGGCCCAGCACCGGTTCAAATCATCACCATCACCATTGTTGGCCCTGAGCAGGGAATCGAACTCGGGTCGCCGGGTTTGTAGCATAGCGAAACTAACTGCTCCCCACAAAGATCCCCCGTGTAGCCTTAACAGACTGTAGGGGCAAGTGCTGTTAGCGAGCACCTATGAAGGCCGGAACGGTACACGAGGGGGTGGGTGGTCAACACCACGCCCGACCGCCTTTGTTTCCCCAGTGGCGATGTTTAATACACACTGCACCAGGTACTCATTTAAGGCTGAGTCGACCTAGGGGAGGCCCAGGACCGGTTCAAATAATCGTCCACTGGTGTTAGCCGTGAGCGGGAATCGAACTCGGGTCGCCAGGTTCATAGCGCTAACCGCTACACTACCGCTCCCCATAACTACTGCTCCCCACTCACACAGACACACAAACAAAGTACAGATACCGCATGGACGTGCCATTAACAGTGGGGTTACCAACACAATGAGCTCACCACCTGCAAACGCGCCGAGTTAATTGCTCCACCTCCGTGATCTCCTTTCTTTCGTCCGTACGCTGATGTCGATGTAGACGACAAACTAAAATTTCACACCATTGGAACCTCATTTGCCTTTTGGCGTCATCTGGTCCAACGCCATGTGAGACTAGGCTCTAAGGAAAGCTGTCTCGGGTATGGACCAATCAACTTCAAGGACCATGTGAGACTAGGCTCTAAGGAAAGCTGTCTCGGGTATGGACCAATCAACTTCAAGGACCATGTGAAACTGGGCTCTAAGGAAAGCTGTCTCGGGTATGGACCAATCAACTTCAAGGACCATGTGAGACTAGGCTCTAAGGAAAGCTGTCTCGGGTGTGGACCAATCAACTTCAAGGACCATGTGAGACTAGGCTCTAAGGAAAGCTGTCTCGGGTGTGGACCAATCAACTTCAAGGACCATGTGAGACTAGGCTCTAAGGAAAGTTGTCTCGGGTGTGGACCAATCAACTTCAAGGACCATGTGAGACTAGGCTCTAAGGAAAGCTGTCTCGGGTGTGGACCAATCAACTTCAAGGACAGTGCATATCATTATCAGAGTTGTTTCTTTTTGTTTGCATTTTGACTGCTTGTGTTGTGGTTATTGCAAACTTGATGCCTTGTATAAAGGTGTCAGTTTTGTACCAGTTTAAAGGGTAAAAACCTGCTACTATATTTTGCCACTGGTAAAGGAAGTCTCATAGTGTAAATGCTTACCCCGAGGTCTCAATACTATGATAGTGCGCTGTTTTTGAGTTGTACGCCTTTTGGCGTCATCTGGTCCAACACAATATGAAACTAGGCTCTAAAGAAAGCTGTTTGGGGTGTGGACCAATCGACTTCAAGGACAGTGCACATACATTATCAGAGTTATGTTTTTTGTTTGCATTACGACTGCAGGTATTGTGGTCTAAGCAAACATGACTCCTTGTAAAAAGGTGTCAGTTTTGTTGCCAGATAAAAGGATAAAAACCCAATTATCATATTTTTCCTTCTGGCAAATGACGTTCCAAAGGTGTAAATGCTTCACCCCGAGCTCTCATACTCTGACGGTGCATTGTCTTTGAGTTGTGCGCCTTTTGGCGTCATCTGGTCCAACACCATGTGAGACTAGGCTCTTAGGAAAGCTGTCTCGGGTGTGGACCAATCAACTTCAAGGACAGTCCATACATTATCAGAGTTGTGTTTTTTGTTTGCATTACGACTGCAGGTATTGTGGTCTATGCAAACATGACTCCTCGCAAAAAAAAAGGTGTCAGTTTTGTTGCCAGATAGAAGGGTAAAAAACTAAAATTTCACATTCAAGCAGCGGACTTTAAACTTTCCACAAATTTTTCATTTATTCCACCATAAACGGAGGTACGATTTGAGAACGTTATTCGAAGTATTATAATCGCACTCTGCTCATATGTATGTAAAGTGAACGTTTAATCGAATCGGGGAACGGATATGCGAACTCTGGGGGTTCAGGTTAGAATCGAATTAAAATTCCTAAATATACAATATGGTCTTATTAGCATTTTACAGTGCTTGAATGTATGTTGTGGGTGGGTGGGTGAGTGTGTGTGGGTGGGTGAGTGCGTGTGTGGTCGAGTGGGTGGGTGGGTGTGTGGGTGCGTGGGTGAGTGGGCGGGTGAGTGTGTGGGTGAGTGGGTAGGTGAGTGAGTGAGTGGTTGGGTGGGTGAGTGGGTGGGCGAGTGGGTGGGTATGTGGGTGAGTGGGTGGGTGACTGGGTGGGTAGGTGGGTGACTGTGTGGGTTGGTGAGTGGGTGGGTGGGTTCGCGAGTGGGTTGGTGGGTGTTTGAGTGGGTGAGTGGGTGGGTGGGTGAGTGGGTGGTTGAATGGTTGATTGGGTGGGTGAGTGAATGGATGGATGGGTGGGCGAGTGTGTGGGTGAGTGAGTGAGTGGGTGGGTGAGTGGATGGGCGAGTGGGTGGGTATGTGGGTGGGTGAGTGAGTGGGTGGGTGAGTAAGTGGGTGGGTGAGTGAATGGGTGGGTGGGCGAGTGTGTGGGTGTGTAAGTGCGTGAGTGGGTGGGTGTGTAAGTGCGTGAGTGGGTGGGTGGGTGAGTGGGTGGGCGAGTGAATGGGTGAGTGAGTGGGTGGGTAAGTGGGTGAGTGGGTGAGAGAGGGGGTGACTGTGTGCGTGAGTGGGTGAGTGGGTGGGTGGGTGAGTGGGTGGCTAGGTGAGTGTGTGGGTGGGTGAGTGGGTGGGTGAGTGTGTGGTGCCGGACGGGCAACTCTGTCGTGGACAGTGCTGTGGGGGAAGGGCCAATGCCGATTGTCCTCTCCCCTCATGGCGTCTATGACCACCACAGTGGCTAAACGGGGGCTCTGGACGGGTGCGAGGGGCTGATAACGCCTCTACATTCAATTAATTACCACTTGACCACAAATAAAAAATGTAACTAATACGCTTGTGCCAGAGGCTTTTGGCCAAACCCCAATTGGCGGAGCCAGGAGATTGAATCTTTACCCTTGGGGTTCCTCCAGAAACAACGAAAAACCACTTCGTATGGCCACGTAGAATGTTCGAACGCTCACTGCAGAGGAGAGGCTGTCACTCCTCTGTCGCGAGCTAGACCGGTACCGCGTGGATCTGTGTGGCATTCAGGAGGTCCGGTGGACCAGTTCTGGCTCGGCCTCTGTGGAGGAGGCTCGTGAAGGCCGCTACTGGGCAGTTGGAGGCAGTCACCCTCCAACAACAACGGAGGGTGGAGGAGCGACGCTCACAACAACGAGCGAAGCGCCGGGTGGCTAAAGCACAGCAAGTTGGCACAGTAGGGGGCACAGGTGGTGCATCAGCCAGTCATCTCGGTCATCTCAGTCAGTCGACCCGTGGCACCTGCTGGGTCTGACCCGTGATCTCCTGCCGGCGGGCGTTCGACACTTCATGTGGCCTCAAGGTGCACATGGCCTGACACAAGCGTCGTGGTGACGTCACCACTACGTAGTGGCGAATGGCGGTTGTTGTTGAGTGTTTGTGTGGGTGAGTGTGTGGGTGGGTGAGAGTGGGTGGGTGAGTGAGTAGGTGAGAGTGGGTCGGTGGGTGAGTGAGTGGGTGGGTGAGTGGGTGAGTGGATGGGTCAGTGGGTGGTTGGGTGAGTGAATGGTTGGGTGGGTGAGTGGGTGAGTGGGTGGGTGAGTGAGTGAATTTGTATTGTGGTGAGGGAGTGGGTGAGTGGTTGGGTTGGTGGGTGAGGGGGAGAGTGTTTGGGTGGTTGGATGGGTGAGTGAGTGTGTGTCTGAGTGAGTTTCTGAGTGAGTGTCTGTGTGTCTAGACACTGCCTGCTACAAACCAGCACTTGCCCCTCCAGCTTTCTTGAGGCTACTGGTGCCACCTTTGCCTCTATCTCTGTCTCTGTTCATTCACGCGGAATCTCAGCAGTCTCCAATCCTCGTGACTACTCCTCACCCACTCACCCACACACTCACTTACTCACCCACTCACTCACCCACTCACTCACACACTCACACACTCACTCACACACTCAGTCACTCAACCACTCACTCACCCACACACCCCCTCACTCACTCACACACTCAGTCACTCACCCACTCATTCACCCACTAATCTACTCACTCACTCACGCACTCACTCACACTCTCACTCACTCAGTCACACACTCACTCACTCACTCACCCACTCACTCACTCATTCACACACTCACTCACCCACTCACTCACACACTCACTAACCTACTCACTCACCCAAGAACCCACTCACCCACACACTCACTAACTCACACACTCAGTCACTCAACCACTCACTCACCCACACACCCCCTCACTCACTCACACACTCAGTCACTCACCCACTCATTCACCCACTAATCTACTCACTCACTCACGCACTCACTCACACTCTCACTCACTCAGTCACACACTCACTCACTCACTCACACACCCCCTCACTCACTCACACACTCAGTCACTCAACCACTCACTCACCCACACACCCCCTCACTCACTCACACACTCAGTCACTCACCCACTCATTCACCCACTAATCTACTCACTCACTCACGCACTCACTCACACTCTCACACACTCAGTCACTCAACCACTCACTCACCCACACACCCCCTCACTCACTCACACACTCAGTCACTCAACCACTCACTCACCCACACACCCCCTCACTCACTCACACACTCAGTCACTCACCCACTCATTCACCCACTAATCTACTCACTCACTCACGCACTCACTCACACTCTCACTCACTCAGTCACACACTCACTCACTCACTCACCCACTCACTCACTCATTCACACACTCACTCACCCACTCACTCACACACTCACTCACTAACCTACTCACTCACCCAAGAACCCACTCACCCACACACTCACTCACTCACTCGCACACTCACTCACCCACACACTCACCCACACACTCTCTGAGGGTCTCTGTGAGTCTCTGTGGGTCTCTATGAGTGTGGGTCTCTGTGTGTCTCTTTGAGTGTAGGTCTCTAATAATATGGGTCTCTGCGGGTCTCTATGAGTATGGGTCTCTATGGGTCTCTATGTGTTTGGGTCTCTATGGGTCTATGTGGGTCTCTATGAGTATGGGTCTCTGTGGGTCTCTATGTGTTTTGGTCTCTTTGGGTCTATGTGGGTCTCTGTATTTACATGAGTCTCTATGTATCTCTATGCATCTCTTAGTATATCTCTATATATCTCTATATATCTCCAAGTATGTATATGCATCTGTAAGTCATTCTATGTTAGAGCCTCCGGGAAACTCTCAAATTTGCACATTCCACGCCCTGAGATCAGCTGATCCCTTCTCACGAGGTGCACACACACACAGATATATACATTAAAATCTGCCTGCAGTCTCTCTCTCTCGCTCTGCCTCCCTGTCTCTGTCAGTATCTCTGTGTGTACAGAGTCACAGCAGATCCAACGATACCAGCAGCATCAGTAAGTGTCTGTCTATGTGTCTGTGTGTGTCTGTGTGGGTCTGTGTGTGTCTGTCTGTGTGTCTGTATGTGTGTCTGTGTGTCTCTGTGTGTCTGTGGGTATGTGTAAGTGTGTGTATCTGTGTGTCTGTGTGTGTCTGTGTGTATCTGTGTGTGTCTTTGTGTGTTTGTGTGTGTGTCTGTGTGTGTGTGTCTGTGTGTGTCTGTCTATGTGTCTGTGTGCGTGTCCGTCTATGTGTCTGTGTGTATCTGTGTGTC